>NW_024871388.1:0-338440 GCF_019054845.1 Dipodomys spectabilis | reverse complement strand
CTTGTCCTGCACATCCTCAGATAAACCTGTAGTTGTCTCTTAGACCCTGTCCCACATTGTGTACACACTTAATCCACAAATTTATTACTCAATTCAAAACTTCTGAGACTTAAATTCTTTAATAGCAGTACTAACTCTTTATACCTATATAATATTTCAAGCATATTTATTTTTAAGTTATTCACATCTCCTTTATATCCCTCCCTGTCTCTCAATATATTCACGTTCTTCTCTAGATTGTTTTCGATTCTGCAGAATATTATTAATTTTTACTTTTCTATTTTTTCTGGTCTCTTTTCTTTTCCCTTTCCCTTTCATCTTTTTGTCTCTCTCTCTACTTTCATCCTACCCAACCTATTTCCTGCTTTGAGAGTAGGACTTAGTTAACTCTACCTGTGCCTACCCACATCAATCTATTCCTATTTTTTACCCACATCTCTAACTAAATCTAATAATTTTTGGTTTCCAAATTCTACTTTGTGGTTCGTAGCCCCTTACTATATAGTTGTTTGATGTTGAATAGATGTATCTGTTTAACTACATCGTATCTGTAGACTATTGACTGCAAATTCAGACTTTGGTTGATGGTTACCTTAAGATAGTGTTCTAGCACAAAACTGGTGCTATTTTCATCTCAAATGGGCAGAGGAAGCCGTGAAAACACAAGATAAATGGTAAGTCCGGGTATCTCAATTCCAAATCTTGATAATCAGGGGACAGAACAGATAATGAATAATCCAGAGGAGAGTTCCCAAATAGCTATACAAACACTGCTGGCTAACATGTTAAATGAAAAGATTGAAAACATAAAAAGGACTCTGTAGAGCGTGATAGGGAGAGAGAGGAGGCAATCCAAAAGTTTATTCAGGAATATCATAAGCGTGAGGAAGCTACTCAAAAACTGATAAAGGATTTGTGTGAGCAGCTTGAGAATAATCAAAGAGAAAGGCAGGAATGGCGTGAGCAGGCTGAGGACACTCAAAGAGAACTACAGGAATCCCACGAACGGGAGGAAGCTAATCAAAGAGGAATACAGGAATTGAGAGAGCAGGAAGCGAATACATAAAGATCATTAAAGGCATTCATGGAATCCATTAACAAAGAGCTGAAGGAAGTCAGGGAGACCATAAAGGGAATGCTGAATGGCATCCAACAGAAGGAATGGGAGTCCAAGGAAACCATAACCAATCAACTAAGTGATTTGAGAATAAACACTGAACACCAAAAAAAAGGAAGTAAAGAAATCCATACACGATCTAAAACAAAGCTTCAACAAAGAATTTGAAGCCATCAAAGCTGACCAATTAGAAGGAAAAGAGTTAAAAAAACAAAGTAGAAACTCTTGACAGCAGGTTAGACCATGCAGAAGATCGAATCTCAGGGATTGAAGTCAGCCAAGATATTATAGAGAACGAACGTACAACCATTCAAGACAAGTACAAGAAATATGATAGATCTATCCAACACTTGGAAGACACCATCAGAAGGCCTAATCTAAGGGTAATGGGGGTAGAGGAGCACCGAGAAACAGAAGTTAATGGTCTAGGAAATTTGTTTAACAGGATCCTAGCAGATAACTTCCCAAACCTGCAAAAAGATAGGCCTATTCATATACAAGAAGCTTTTAGATCCCCAAATAGACCAGAGCAGAATAGGACATCCCACCGTCACATTATAATCCACACAGGATCAACTCAGACCAAGGAAAAGATCCTTAAAGTTGTAAAGGAGAAAAGATTAATCAGCTATAAAGGGAAAACAATAAGAATCACCTCAGATTTCTCAGCAGAGACAATCAGAGCAAGAAGAGCCTGAAAAGATGTATGCCATGCCCTAAAAACAAACAACTATCAACCAAGAATACTCTACCCAGCTAAACTCTCCTTCATAACTGAAGGCCAAATAAAAGTCTTCCATAGCAAAGAAAAATTGAAACAAAACATCTCCACCAAACCAGCCCTACAAAAGATTCTTAAAGATGTCCTACACATAGAAAACCAACAAGACCACAATAAAAGCCAAGAAACTGCACCCAAACTGAGAATCCATGAACCATAGGAAGAACCCAGTTTTCGCAGCCCCCAAGAAGGTGGATAACATGCTAGGAACTCCCAAATACCTCTAAGTCCTATGTCTTAATGTTAACAGACTTAACATTAAAAAACAAGATCCTTCTATCTGCTGCCTTCAGGAGTCACATCTTGCCCGTAAAAAAAAAAAACAACACATTTTCAATGTTAAAATCTGGAACAAAATCTACCAAGCAAACGGCCCCCATAAACAGGCGGCAGTTGCAATCCTAATATCAGATAAAATAGACTTCAAATTAAAATTCGTGAGAAGAGATAAAAAAAAAAGGTCGCTACATACTAATTAAGGGATCTCTCCTTCAGGAGGATATTATAATTCTAAATATCCATTCGGCAAACAATGGAGCACACAAATTTATCCAAGAAACACTACTTTCCCTCAAATCCCATATAGATCCAAAGACATTAATTGATCAACTCGGCAAAAACTCAATAGAAAAACCAGAGATCAAAACATCTGCATAGATCAACTAGACTTAACAGACATATACCTAACATTTGACCCAGCATCATCAGAATACACGTTTTTCTCAGCAGCCCATGGAACGTTTTCCAAAATAGTCCACATTTTAGGCCACAGAGCAAATTTTTCTAAATTCAGAAACATTGAAGTTATACCTTGCATTCTCTCTGACCACAAGGGAATAAAATTAGAACTCAACTCCAAAAGCCACCAAAGAAAGTCCGATAACATATGGAGGCTGAACAACACAATGCTGAATCACGAGTGGGTCATGGAAGAGATTAGAAAGGAAATTCAAATGTTCATGCTATTCAACAAAAATGAACACAAAAATTACCAGCTCCTCTGGGACACAGTAAAGGCAGTACTCAGAGACAAGTTTATAGCTCTGAGCTCCTATATCAACAAATTGGAGAGATCTGAAACCAACAATTTAATGACAAATCTAAACCGCCTTGAAAAAGAGCAGCAAGATAAACCCCAATCCATTTGATGGAAAGAAATAATTAAAATTATATCAGAATTAAATGAATTAGAATCCAAAAAAACTATAGAAACAATCAACAAAACAAAGAGTTGGTTCTTCGAAAAAATTAACAAAATTGACAGACCCTTAGCAAATCTTATCAGAAAAAGAAGACAATAGACACAAATAAATAAACTCAGAGATGAGAATGGAAACATCACCATGGAAACAACCAAGATTCAGAACATTATAAGGGAATACTTCTCAAAACTTTATGCTAATAAGTTTGACACCATGACAGAAATGGATCGTTTCCTAACAAATATTGACATGCCAAAACTAAACCAAGATGAGTTAAACCATCTTAACAGGCCCATATCAAGCATGGAAATAGAAACAGCAATAAGAGACCTCCCAGCTAAGAAAAGTCCAGGACCAGATGGTTTTACAGCGGAATTTTACAAGGCCTTCAAAGTCGAGCTTCCACCAATACTCCTCCAACACTTCAATGAAATTGAAAGAGAAAGTTCACTACCGAACACATTCTATGAAGCCATCATCACACTCATCCCAAAACCAGGCAGGACTCATCAAACAAAGAGAACTATAGACCCATTTCTTTGATGACCATTGATGCAAAACTTCTCAACAAAATTTCAGCCAAACTCCTTCAATAATTCATCCAAAATATCATACACCACGATCAAACAGGATTCATTTCAGGGATGCAAAGCTGGTCCAATATATGCAAATCAATTAATATTATTCATCACATCAACAGGAACAAGGATAAGAACCACATCGTTATCTCAATAGACGCAGAAAAAGCATTCAACAAGATCCAACACCCCTTTATGATGAAGGTTTTGGAAAAATTAGGGATCCATGGAACATTCCTCAATACAATGAATGCTGTATATGACAAACCTACAGCCAGCATTATACCTAATTGTGAAAAACCAAAGCTATTTCCTCTTAACTTAGGAACAAGGCAAGTATGTCCACTCTCTCCACTTCTCTTCAATCTAGTATTAGAATGCCTAGCTACAGCAATAAGACAAGAGTCAGACATAAAGAGGATCCAAATAGGGAAATGAGAAATAAAATTCTCCCTCTTTGCAGAGGACATGATCTTTTATTTAAAGAATCCCATAGACTCCACTCCCAAATTACTCAAGCTGATTCAACACTTTGGCGAAATAGCAGGGTATAAAATTAACCCCCCAAAATCAATGGCTTTTCTGTATGCCAACAATGAGAAAAGTGTGGCTGAAATTAGGAAAGCAACTCCATTTGTAATAGCCCCACAAAAAATAAAATACCTAGGAATTAACTTAACCAAAGAAGTGAAGGACCTCTATGATGAAAACTTTAAAAGCTTGAAAAAGGAAATCAAAACAGAACCTAGAAAGTGGTAAAAACTCCCTTGCTTCTGGATTGAAAAGATTAACATCGTGAAAATGACAATACTTCCCAATGCTATCTACAAATTCAATGCGCTACCTATCGAAATTCCAACCTAATTCTTCAAGGAAAAGAAGAGGCAATCAAAAATTCATATGGAACTATAAAAGACCCCGAATAGCAAAAAACGCTCCTCAACGGAAAGAACACTGCTGGAGGAATATCAATACCAAATTTCAAACTCTACTATAAAGCCATAGTAATCAATACAGCTTGGTATTGGCACAAGAACAGACCTCAGGACCAATGGAATAGAATTGAAAACCCAGAAATGAACCTACAGACCTATAGCCATCTAATCTTCGATAACGGAGCTAAAACAATAGAATGGAACAAAGACAGCCTCTTCAGTAAATGGTGCTGGCAAAATTGGTTAACAACTTGTGGAAAATTAAGCTAGATCCTTATATATCACCCTGCACCAGAATCAACTCCAAATGGATCAAAGACCTCGAAGTCAAAGCAGACACTCTGAAGACTTTACAGGATGGAATAAGAGAAACCCTAGGTCTCCTTGTCTCACGCCCAAATTTTCTGAATAAAGTCCCGGAAACACAACAAATCAAAGAAAGATTGGACAAATCGGATTGCATGAAGTTGCAGAGCTTCTGCATGGCAAAGGACATAGCTAGCAAGATCAATAGAAAGCCTACGGATTGGGAGAAGATCTTCACTAGCCATACAACAGACAAGGGTCTCATATCTAAAATATACTTGGAACTCAAAAAATTAAATCCCCCAGCACCAAATCATCAATAAATAAGTGGGCTAAAGACTTAAAGTGAAACTTCTCTGAAGAAGAAAGAAGGATGGCCAATAGACACATGAAGAATTGCTCAACCTCCCTAGCCATAAAATAAATGCAAATCAAAACAATATTGCGATACCACCTAACTCCAGTTAGAATGGCAAAAATCAAGAACTCTAACAACAACAGATGCTTGAGGGGATGTGGACAGAAGGGAACCTTACTTCATTGTTGGTTGGAGTGTAAACTTGTTCAACCACTTTGGAAAGCAGTATGGAGGTTCCTCAAAAGACTTCACATAGAGCTCCCCTATGACCCAGTAATCCCACTTTTGGGCATTTACCCAAATGTTTACAAACAAGACTACACTAAAGCTACCAGCACAACTATGTTTATTGCAGCATTATTTACCATAGCTAATATCTTGAACCAACCCAGATGCTCCTCAGTAGATGAATGGATCAAGAAAATGTGGTATATATACACAATGGAATTCTATGCCTCCATCAAAAAGAATGACATTGACCCATTTGGTACGAAATGGAAAAACTTGGGAAAATTTATATTAAGTGAAGTAAGCCAAGCCCAAAGAAACATAGGTCCATAGTTTCCCTTATTTGCAATATCTATTTTATATATGAGTCAAGCGGAAAAGGTCAGATACTGTGATGTTAGGAAAATGAACCCTTAGATATGTATTTTAATATTTTTTTTCTTTCATGAATTTGTTTCTAATGCATATATAAGATTATTTCTTTGTTGCTTTGTATGTCCCTCCCCCACAGTATAACCCATGCTTTCACTATATTTGATGCCAGTATAACTTGTGGAGGAGATGGGGAAAAACAAGTCGTTTAAGGATACAGGTGGACCTGTTGTAACAATGAGAAGTACAAGTTGTCATGTCAAAAATGAGCTTTACAACGTTGGTGTGGGGGGGAGGATGGGTGGGGGTTGGGGGGAGGCTGGGAAGGGATGTGAAGGGTAAACAAAGGAGGAGGCTGTATGCATTATCCTGCCCATGTAATTGTAATCCTTCTGTACAATATGTACATAAAAAAATAAAATAAAAATAAAATGATAACAAATCACCTTATAGTTTAATTGTCATGCACCATATCTTTCAAAGTTTATTGATGTAAACTCTATCAAAATTTAAAATTTATTTGTTATTACTAGGGAATGAACTACTGGTGTAGCTGATTTCCATGATACTCGCTCCAAACACAAGACAATTGTAAGGTAAGAAATTCAATAATTAACAATAGTTAAAGGCCAATAAAAAGTCTGAATATCCTTATAAATGCACTATTAATATTCAACCTAAGAAGAACTTGAAAATTTCTAAAGTGTGTGTTATGAAACTATGCAAGGATCAAAAATATGCCTGAACAATGCTCCAAAGGAACACATTAAACCAAAAGATAGTACTATAAGCCTATTAAAATGGCCCAATTCCAAAGCATTCAGTACAACAAATGGTGAAGGCCATGAATAGAAACTTACTCATTGCCAGTGAGAATGCAATTGTATAAGTATGCTGGGAGTAAGGGTCATGATGACAAGGGTATATGGTGAAAATGTTTAGCTTTGTCAGAAATCATGTTCTTCACTGTTTACACAGAAATGCTAAAAATTCCTCTAAAACAAAATTAGAATGTGGGCGTTCTCAACAAGTTAATCCATAGTAGTCTAAACATGGAAAGAACCAAGATGCCCTTCAGTAACTAACTGAATGGATAAGCTGTGACCCATCAAGTGTAGTAATCTGTGATAAAATATAAATGAGTATCTAGCAATAGCCATGAAGGAAAGTTAAGCAATCACTAGTTAAAAGAAAACAATTGGAATATTACATATGTATGTACTATTTCTTAAATGTATGTACCCTTTCCAACTACATGGCATAAAAAGGCAAAACCATGAAGACAGTAGAAAAGTCAGTAGTTACCAAGGGCCAAGGGACAGAGTGGAGAAATGAGAAGGCAGATAAAGAGAAATAGATTGATGCTGTCATGGTAGATTCATGGTGATGTTCATTCCATGAATGTGAATAAATTTATACCAAGAGTAAATCCTGATGGAACCTGTGGGGGATACCAGTTGATAATGATGTGTCATTTGGAACAATGTACCACTCAGAAGATACTGATAGTGTGGGAGGCCATGGATATTTACGGAGAGGTTATATAGGGAATCTCTGTATCTTCTACTCAATATTTTTTGCCATGAAATATGAAACCAAAAAAAACTTATTTATAAAAAAATACAACTGCTCACACACAAACATTTGCATGCTTTAGTTCAAAATATGGTAATATGAAAGAATAAGTTTAAAGCCACAACTCATTTTTTAAAGCTAGTTTATCTCCAATTGTATGAATGTTTTATTACTGTTATTATAAATGCCCTTTAATATAGGCCTTCTTGTTTATTATCATGGATAGTTCTGAAGTGAAATGAAAAGCAACAGCACCTTGACAAGCTTACAGACTTTAAAATTATTCGAATGGGTGAATGAAATGAGTGCTGCAAAGCTTTATCGACATTGGTAGGTTGCTTTACTCTAAAATGATATTAATAAGCCACTTCAAAAGCTACACCAAGTATATCATGTAAATTTCTGTCAGTTTTTGCAAGTGGACAACTTTTGGACCTTAGGCATAAATAAAATGCATTGCCCTGCAAAACTTGAGCCAATGCTTTTACTAGCAACTTCACAGATTCCTAAAACTGCCTTCTAAGAGTTAGTAATCCTTAAGTGAGTGTGTGTGTGTGTGTGTGTGTGTGTGTGTGTGTTCGGACACACGTGACTGGATGCATGTGGGTGCGTGCACCTGCACGTGTGTGTTATTTCAAACTGTAAAAGTGCTTTTTATGAAAGTAGTAAGGGAACTTTTATTATGTGTTAGGTACTTCAACATCTCACTTAATCTTAAGAGTTCAGAATTGTCACCTACTTATCTTCAATTTAAACATCAGCAAATTTGATATGGATTCACATAACATTGAGCACTATGTGCGGGACACTGTTTCAATTATTTTCTTGTATATTGACATTTAATTTCTAATTTTACCAGTATTGGAAAGATGGGTATGTCCCATTACTCCATTTTGCAGATGAGAAAACTGAAGATCAAACAGATCATTGAAAGTAAGAGAAACTGATTGGAGACACATGACATCTGTTTGGATTCTGTGACTTTAACCAAAAAAGCAGTTCAACATAAAGAATAGCAAGTGGATACCCAGTATGGAATGTAATCATCCCAGGTGCTTTTCAATGGACAAATGAATCAAGAAAATGTGGTATATATATACAATGAAACCTGTAAGTAAACATGGAATGATAGGCAAGTGGCAGATTCAAGGGAATACTTAAGGACTCAAAATGCCTTAGAAAGGTAAAGTGATAGCCTAACAAAATAAACACCAAGAAACATAACTGCAAGAGGTAGGTGGGGCCAAGGAGAGACCAGTAAACAAATGAAGAGTAGAAGGGGAGAATGAAATTGACTTCCATGTACATTTCAAACAACTAAGATAAGGAAGAACAACTAAGTAAATGTCAGGAGGGATGAGTGAGAATGCAGAAGAACAATGATCAAGATGAGTTGTATTCATAAATTGCTTGGTTAAATGGCAACTCATATGTTCAACTGGAGATGATAAAAAATAAATTACAGAGTTCAAGGATCACAATGAGTTGGAAATAAACAACCTACCACTTCTGTTCAGCAGATATTTTGCTACACCTATATTTTTGATCCTTGAACTCTGTCATCGTTTTAGTCATTTTCTCATTTTAGTGAAAATTTGTATGTTACTGTTATTTCCCAACTGTCAGAGTATTAGGATAAAATCAGGGAGTATTAGGATAAAATCAGGGAGTAACAATAATATATAGGGAATTAGGATAAACTGTTTCATCTAAGTTGAAATGACACATTATTTTTAGCTCCACCAAACAAGTATTTAATTCTGATTTGGATATTTACATTAAGCACTTTTAAGATAACCTCTTGTCTCCTTGCACCATAATCCCCAGGGAAAGTTTGAAAATGTTTTCTTTGTTTCTCTGTTAAAGAGACAAATAACAAAGGAAAATGTGACATTACCATAGAAGTCTGAGTAAATATTTTAATGTAAGTTGTGAGAGAATTTGAGTTATTATACAATAAAATACGTAAGACCTCACCATGAGGAGATCCGAAGATAGCACTGGTGACCAAGATGGCATCAGGAAAGTAGGGAAATGCCACAGCTCTCTCCAACTAAAACAAGAGTTCAAGTTCCAACTCTTAATTTCCCCAAGAGACTGACAAAAACAAAAAGACAAACACCCAGAGAAAAACAGGAGGCAGAAAAAAAGAAAGAGAATGTAAAGGAAGAATTTCAGAACTGAGAAGCACAAAGACTTCTCCCCCAGTCTTTACTGGCTGCATGGCAACACACAAAGCTGTGGCCAGCCCAGCCCGGCGAGGGCTGCCAGAGTCCCCAGAGACACAGGGGGCTGTCTGAAAAATCACCCTCGCAGAAGATGCCTGAGGTACCAGTGTTGGACCTGCTGATTGCAACGAACCGAGAAACTTCTGAGCTGGGAGCCTGCACAAAGATACTACTCCCACCCCTCACTCTCCGAACAAAGGGGCTCAATCCCAACAAAGCCACTCGGCCACACAGAAGTAATCCCAGAAATACACAGGTCACCCACAGTAGGCCAGATCAGAATACCTGGAAGGTATTGAAACTGATCCGGAGAGCACAAACAGAGACAAAACCCAACGCTCAGAACCTGCATGGAGACACCTCCCTCACCTCTCAGCCAGAGGCCTATCCCAGGGAACCGACCCAAACAGCATCAACAGAGGCAGAAACAGAGGAGAAACACGCAGAGCCACCACCACCCAGCCAAGCCCACAAACATCTCAACTGAACTCTAATTGCAGCGGCAACCAGAGACCTACAGCAAACAGAAACAACAACTATCTCCAGGGTGAGTACCCCAGAGGGGACAATGTATCCCTCAAGGGAGAATACAGAAGGTGGGAACCCCTAGACCTTGACCCAGACCCATACCCCAACACCTGGACTACAGGACCCACTAAAACTGGGAACTG
Organism: Dipodomys spectabilis; assembly: GCF_019054845.1. Classification (NCBI taxonomy): domain Eukaryota; kingdom Metazoa; phylum Chordata; class Mammalia; order Rodentia; family Heteromyidae; genus Dipodomys; species Dipodomys spectabilis. Next base: position 328,089 of record NW_024871388.1, on the reverse strand, counting down.
TTCAAGAGCTATATCAGCCTGAGAAGCACATCCAGCCAACCAGGCTATATCAAGAGTGCCCATGGAATACTTTAAGTTATTTAGAAGGAGAGATTGGAGGAAGATGGTAGAAGAGAAGCTGGAGGCTAAAAAAGCTCTCACATAGAAAGCAGTTTTAGTGTTCAAGTGAAGAGTCCTAGGCTAAAGAATCACACCAAATGTGCCATCACAGTACAGAGAGTTTGGCCAGAGAGGTAAAATCCAGGCAAGGAGGCAGATCTGAGCACATACCAGTAGCCCTAGCTGTGACGGAAGTGGCGGCTGCCTCAGCTGCCATGCCTACAGACAGTCTCCGGGACAAAGGCACCAGACACAGCAGGCGAGCAGATTCCACTCAACACCAGCAAGAACTGACAAGGATCAAATATCTTTATCCTGCTGATCACAGATGAAAGATGGCCCAGGAATCAAGATTCTTGTGAGTAGAATCCTGACATCCTCAATCCTTCTCAGAGTGCAGAGGAGGGAAGGACTCCACTCCCCCACCACCGGAGATCTCCATCTTTGATACTGACAAAGGCCCAGCTGAGCAGCTAGCTCCAATTCAGGCCTTGGAAGAAAACAAAAGAGTCATTTACCAGGTCACAGGAACCTGACCTGCCCTGCCAGGCTCAGCTCCACCAAGGGGAAAGTCATCCCACCCAGGCAGAGGAAGCTCTCCCAGCCACCAAGAGTGACTTTCTTACTTGGTAAACAGAGCCAGAGACTGCCCCTCCCTAGAGCAGCTTAGACAAATAATTAAAATTCACTAACTATAAACCCTGAGAATGACTCCAGGCTGGGTTCTGTGAGTATCTCAGGAGCTAGTCTCCCAGGGAAAAGCTACTGTTTCCTGAAAGACCTCAACCCTACCCAGAACCTAGACTCATCACAGCATCTCCAAAATAGAGGAAACTGCCATGTCCCTCTTTTGTGATACTCAAAGCAGATCTCCCTACTACTGAACTAGCCTGGAGGGAGCATCACATAATCCAAGGTAATGCAGAACATTTTTTTGCCTATTCGAACAAACTGACTTAAACCAATCAAGCAACAGGAATACCAAACACCACAAACAGACCAGAGACTACAGTAAGAGACTGATTGTGGACACAGGAGACATACAGGATCTTCCCAACTTCACCCCTCCAAAAATAATCAAACAATTCTTTTTTGTACCATTTTTAAAATTTTTCTATTAAAAATTGTTTTCTATTAACCATTTTTTCTCTCATACTTTTTATTTTTGGTGTATATGTTTGTGTGCTTTTTAAAAAATCTCTTCATATCTTTTGGTCCTTTTTAAAAATTCTTTTCATTTTTTTCTCTTTATTTTTTACATAGCTTAATTGCATTCTGCTCATCCCCAGATATGCAGTCGTCGTTGATTTTAGAACTTATCCCCCCTTGTGTACATCTTCAATCTAGAAATTTATTACCCATTTCACAACCTCTTTGGCTTAACTTCTTAGTATCAGTATTGTCTCTTTATACCTATATAATTTTCCAACTATTAATTTTAAGAATTATTACTTTTCAGTTTTTCATATTGCCTTTCTATCTCCCTTCCTCTCATCCTACCCTTTTCTTATCTCAATATCATTTCTTTAAACTTACATCATTTTAAGTGTTTCACTTTTTAAATTTTGGTTTTCCAGTTTTTTTTCTTTTTTTTCCAAACCTCTCTCCTATCATTCTGTACAATCAATTTCCCTCTCTGAGATTAGGACTTGGTTAAATTCACTCTTTTTACCTCTCCATAGCCCTCTAATCCTATTTTTCCACACATTTCTCCCTAAACTTAATAATTTCTAATTTGCCATATTCTTCTTTGCTATTCTTAGCCCATTAATCCTTAGCTGTTAGATGTTAGATAGATTGTATCTGTTGAACTGGATTGGATCTGCAGCCATTTTGACTGTGCAACTATAGGACTCTGGTTGATGCTTACCTTGACATAGTGTTCTAGCACAAACCTTGTGTTACTTTAATAACAAATGGGCAGGACAAGCCAGAAAAACACAAGAAAAATGGCAAGCCTAGGTAGCTCAACGCCCACTCGTGATAATCAGGTGACAGAACAGTTAATGAATAACCTAGAGGAGAGTTGCCAAAAAGGTCTACAAACATGACTGGTAAACATGATGAATGAAAAGATTGAAAACCTGCAAAGGACTCAGTGTGAGCATGATAGGGAGCAAGAGGAGTGAAACCAAAGATCAATACAGGAAACTCATGAGCATGAGGAAGCTACACAAAGATTAATACAGGAATTGAGCGAGCAGGTTTGCACAGCAAAAGACAAAGAAATTGTGTAAGCACGCTGAGAACAAACATAGAGAAAGACAGGATTGGGTGAGTAGGCTGAGAACATTCAAAGAGAAACACAGGAATTGTGTGAGCAGGCTGAGAACAGTCAAAGACAACTAGAGAATTGCATGAATATGAGGAAGCTAACCAATGGGTAACACAGGAATGGCGAGAGCAGGATGAGAATAGACAATGATGAATAGAGACATTCATGGAATCCATAAACAGACAGCTGAAAGAATTCAGGGAGACAACACAGAGAATGTTGAATAGAGCCTGACAGAAGGAATGGGAGTACAAGGAAATCATAACTAATCAACTAAGTGATTTGAGAATAAACACGGAACACCAAATTAAGGAAGTAAAGAAGTTCATACAAGATCTAAAACAAAGCTCCAACAAAGAATTTGAAGCCATCAGAGCCGACCAATTAGAAGGAAAAGAAATTTAAAAAAGTAGAAAGTCTTAAGAGTAATTTAGACAATGCAGAAAATCGAATATGGGGGATTGAAAACAGCCTAGATATTATAGAGAAAGAACATGCAATTATCCAAGACAAATCCAAGAAATATTATAGAACTATTCAACATTTGGAAGACACCATCAGAAAGCCTAATCTGAGGACAATGGGTGTAGAGGAGCACCTAGAGACAGCAGTTGATGGTCTAGGAAATTTGTTTAACAGGATCCTAGCAGAGAATTTCCCAAACATGCAAAAAGATAGGCCTATTCAGATACAAGAAGCTTTTAGAACCCCAAATAAACCAGACCAGAACAGGACATTCCACCATCACATTATAATCTACACAGGTTCAATTCAGACCAAGGAAAAGATCCTTAAAGCTGTCAAGGAGAAAAGATCAATCACCTATGAAGGGAAATCAATTAAAATCACCTCAGGTTACTCAGCAGACACAATTAAAGCCAGACGAGCCTGGAATGATGTATGCCATGCCCTAAAGACAACTATCAACCAAGAATACTGCACCCAGCTAAACTCTCCTTCATAATCGAAGGTCAAATAAAAACCTTCCATAGCAAAGAAAAATTGAAACAATACATCTCCACCAAACCAGCCCTATATAAGTTACTTAAAGATGTCCTATGCATAGAAAACCAACAAGACTCACAATAAAGGCTAAGAAAATGCACCGAAACTGAGGATCCAAGAACCATAGGAAGAACCCAGTTGTTGGAGCCCCCAAGGTGCATAACATCTCAGGAACTCCAAAATACCTCTAAGTCCTAACTCTCAACATGAACGGACTTAATTCTCCAATTAAGTGACATAGACTGTCTAGTTGAATTAAAAAGCAAGATCCTTCTATCTGCTGCCATCAGGAGTCACACCGTGCCCATATAAACAAACACGTTTTGGTGAAAGTGAACGGCTAGAACAAGATCTACCAAGCAAATTCCCCCGCCCCCCATAAACAGGCAGGAGTTGCAATCCTAATATCAGATAAAATAGACTTCAAATTAAAAGTAGTGAGAAGATATAAAGAAGGTCATTACATACTAATTAAGGTATCTCTCATACAGGACAATACTAAAAATGTAAATATCTATTTGCCAAACAACGGAGCAACCAAATTTATCCAAGAAACACTACATTCCCTCAGAGCTCACCTTGATACAAAGACATTAATTCTTGGTTACTTTAACACACCATTCTCCCTACTAGATAGATCAACTCGGCAAAAACTCAACAGAGAAACCACACATCTAAATAACTGCATAGATCAACTAGATTTAACAGATATGTACCGTACACTTCACCCAGGAGCATCAGAATACACGTTTAATTCAGCAGCATATAGAACATTTTCTAAAATAGACCACACTTTAGGTGACAAAGCAAATTTGTCCAAATTCAGAAACATTGAAGTTATACCTTGCATTCAAAAGCCACCAAAGAAAGTCCAGTAACACATGGAGGCTGAACAACACACTGCTGAATCACCAGTGGGTCATGGAAGAGATTAGAAAAGAACTTCAAATGTTTGTGATATTCAACAAAATTGAAAACACAAATTAACAGCTCCTCTGGGACACAGCAAATGCAGTACTCAGAGGCAAGTTTATAGCTCTGAGTTCCTACATCAAAAAATTGAAGAGATCTGAAACCAACAATTTAATCAGACATCTGAACCTCCTTGAAAAAGAGCAGCAAGAAAAACTCCAATTCATTCATCTATCTTTCACTATATTTGATGTCAGTATAACTTGTGGAGGACATGGGGAAAAACCAGTTGTTTAAGGATACAGGTGGACCTGTTGCAACAATGAGAAGTACAAGTTGTCATGTCCAAAACGAGCTTTACAATATAGGTGCGGGGGGGGGGGGTAGGGAGGGAGGGAGAAGAGGGGGAAGGAGGAAGGAGAAGGATTGGGATTGGGGGGGAGGGGGGAGGCTGGGAAGGGAGGTGAAGGGTACACAGAGGAGGAGGCTGCAATGTTTGGTAAGAAATGTACGCATTATCCTGCCCATGTAATTGTAACCCCTCTGTACAGTATGTTCACAAATAAAATAAAATTAAATTTAAAAAAAAGAAAAACTCCAATTTAGTAGATGGAAAGATGTAATTAAAATTAAATCAGAAGTAAGCAAATTAGAATCCAAAAAAACCCATAGAATGGATTAACAAAACAAAGAGTTGGTTCTTCGAAAAAATTAACAAAATTGAGACACCCTTAGCAAATCTTATCAGAAAAAGAAGAGAACAAACCCAAATAAACAAACTCAGAGATGAGAATGGAAACATCATCACAGAAACAACCAAGATTCAGAATATTATAAGGGAATACTTCTCAAACATTTATGCTAATAAGTTTGAGAACTTCGCAGAAATGGACCTTTCCTAGCATATATCAACATGCTGAAACTAATCCAACATGAGTTAAACCATGTTTACAGGCCCATATCAATCATTGAAATAGAAACCGCAATAAGATACCTCCTCTCTAAGAAAAGCCCAGAACGGATGGGTTTACAGCGGAATTCTTAAAGGCCTTCAAAGAAGAGCTCACACCAATAATCATCCAACTCTTCAATGAAGTGGAAAGAGAAAGTTTACTACAAAACTCATTCTATGAATCAACCATAATCCTCATCACAAAACCAGGCAGGAACTCATCAAAGAAAGAGAATTATACACCCATTTCTTTGATGAACATTGATGCAAAATTTCTCAACAAAATTTTGGCCAATCGACTTCAACAATTCATCCAAAAAATCATAAACAACGATCAAATTGGTTCCATTTCATGTTTGTAAAGCTGATTCAATATACATAAATCAATTATTATAATTCATCACCTCAACAAGAGCAAAGATAAGAACCACGTGGTTATCTCAATAGATGCAGAAAAAGCATTTGAGAAGATCCAACACCCATTTATGATGAAGATTCTGGAAAAATTAGGAATCCAGGGAACACTCCTTAATACAATAAAGGCTGTATATGACAAACCTACAGGCAGCCTTATACTTAATGTTGTAAAACTAATGTCTTTTCTTCCTCATTCAGGAACGAGATAAGGATATCCACTCTCTCCACTTCTCTTCAATTTAGTAGTAGAATGCCTAGCTACAGGAATAAGAAAATATGCAAATATAAAAGGGGTCCAAATAGGGAAAGATGAAGTATAACTCTCCCTCTTTGCAGGTGACATGATCTTGAATTTAGAGAATCCCACGGACCTAATCCCAAATTACTCAAGCTGATTCAAAACTTTGGCAAAGTAGCAGGGTATGAAATGAACCCTCAAAAAACAATGGCTTTTCTCTATGCCAACAATGAGAAAAACGTGGCTGAAATCAGGAAAGCAACTCCATTCTTAATAGCCCCACAAAGAATAAAATACCTAGGGATTCACTTAACAAAAGAAGTGAAGGACCTCTATGATGAAAATTTAAAAACCGGATAAAGGAATCAAAACAGTTCTAAATCTAAGATTGCAGCATCCATATTCCAGAACATGCCTACAGAACTAGGTATAAACTACATCGACTGTTTTTCCTTCAGTGACCTAGCTGTAAGAAAGCCCCCATTTGGTCACAGGTGTGGATTGTAGGAAAAAAGACAATTCAGTATAAAGAAAATCAAAGGATCTGGGACACTTACAGAAATTCTGGACATCACTTCCACTTGAGGAGTTGCTGTGCAGGCCCAATATTGGATCTTAAGCAAAATTTGGGATTACAAAAATTAAAACCCAAAGTCTAGTAACCTCTAAAAGGCCTGGTTAATTCCTTAGTCCTCACACCTGATACTGTGATCTAGTGGGAAAACCAGAGGGAAGATTTCCAGCTATTGCAGACATCTTCCTTGGTGAATTATGAGCTTTCAACTCAGTCAGGTGGGTCCAGCAGACTTGGTTCAGGTCAATAAAACTGAGTGTAGAAGTTTGAATCTCCATACAGTGAATGGAATTTTGGCCTCGTACTACGCAGTTTGGGCGACCTTGGGTAGCTGTGGACAAGAAGTCTCTTTTTAATAGCCTGTCATTTGTGCATGGAAACATAATAACTAGCATCAGTGGTCACCCCAAGGAGGAACAAGAGAGCCACACTAGAGGGACGGAGGTCAAGCTCATACCGTCATTTTATGCTGCTTGAATTGACATGTTCTGCATGTATTTAGTAATTGACGAGTAAAAATTAATATTACATATAGAATTTTAATTCCTCTTTGTTTCTGTCTTTATTAGATTATTTTTCGAAGGGAGAAATTTTGAGTATCCTAGATCAGAAGATCCACTGCATTGGGGAAAGATCGGGGAGTCAATAAAGCCCACTATTAACCAGTTATGAGACCAACAGTAAGTCCTTGCACTTTCTGGCCTCAGTTAATCTATTTTCTATATATCTTCCTGCTGTCCTCTGGAAGTTCTATGGAGCCAACCTCATGTGCCAGACCAATGTGTGGCTAAAATTACAAAGCTGTTCTTCTGTGTGCCAAAGATTAGGTGGGGTTGGGGTGGGGCCAGGACAGGCTAGGCTGCGGTGGACAGTACTTTGATAGCAAAACCAGTAAGTCCATCCAGATTAGGCCAGTGAAGCACAAGACATCATCTTGTCTCCAATTTGTTGTACAAACTCCTCTAAGTCCCTCCTCCAAGGTGCTGGCTGTAGGATCTGGTGTCTGAGAGGCTTCCATTGAACTTCTCTACAGTTCATGGTCCACTTTACATAACGAAGACTGCTGTCAAATATGTATGTATGTGTGTGTATATGTGTGTGTATGTAGCATGTTATACTTAACACTATGTCATAATGTTCTTACGGGAAATATTTGCTTAACCCATGTGAAAAAAACTACCTAGTGCCAAAGTACACAAAAAGTTCCAGCTGCTATTAGTACCAGTAATGGTTTATTATTAGCACTAGCAGAAGTATAAATTGGAACACATAGAAGGACCCATCTGATCTACAAGGTAAGAATTCAGGAATCATATCCTCCTCTGCTGCATCTGTTGAAAAGACAAATCTTTTCAAGAGACTTGGGGAAGAAGGGGTTAACTCTACCTGTGAGGCTCAAAAGAAGCCCCATGCTGGCATATGAGTACTATCATGCACACACACACACACACACACATACACACACACACACGCTGGTAGGTCCATCAGTATATCAGTATTCTCAGGCATCTTCCATGAGCTGTGAAATCTATACAGCAAAGTCTAGAACGGTGTGGGAAACAGGAGCAGAGCAGCTTGTCAACACTTCACCAGCTGTCTGACTTGTCTTCCACTGCCCAGTAGTAGATTTATGTTATCTCAGATGCTCTCTGAGCTTGAGGGACAGTGAAGGAATTAGAGAATCTACAAAGGTAATTTGAGCAGTCCAGCATCATGAAAATACTTCATTTAAATGCTAGTTTATTAGTAAGCGATGAGCACGCTTGGCCAGTACTGACATATATCATGTATTCTCCCTATTTTGTTTAAATAAATATCAGAATTTATGAACTCTCATTTCTCCTTGCCCCTTCTGGTATATTCCTGTAGTGTCTAATGCCTCACGTTAAAGCTTCACTCCCCCCATCTCTGGTGAACTTTGGTGAGTATTACCAAGTAATTTTTTTATGTAATGCAACCAAGATAAAGATGATGAAGAAAATAGTGTTACCTCCAAGCTAGTATGGATATCTCTTCTGATAAAGGAAGATGATGGTCTTTCCACCATCATGCAAAAGATTCTGCCTCTGGAGACAGGGGATTGTATTTCCTCTGACTTCCGAGTTTCCTCTGGCCTCCTAGTAAAGGAATTCCTTTCTAGGAAAAAAAGCATGCCATCAAATTGCAGAAGGCCAGCACATCCACATTGTTCCTGCTTAAAAACAGTTTTAAAAAAACATTTCTCCTAGCCATAGACTGATGATTCACACCCATAACCCTAACCATTCAGGAGTATGAGAGCAGAGGACCTCAGTTCAAAGCTCGCTGGGGCAAGAAGAGTTCATGAAACTTTTATCTCATTCACCACACAAAGCCTTTAAGAGAGTGGTGGGCCAAGCAGTACAGTGCTACCCTTGAACAAAAGAGCTCAAGGACAGTGCCCAGGCCTGGAATTAAAGCCTCATATTGGCATGCAAACACACACACACACACACACACACACACACACACACACACACACAAAGCTAGAAGTGGGACTGTGGCTCAATAGTATAAATTTAGTCTTTTTTCTGCATTTTTTAATTGTAAAAATGCTGTACGGACGGGTTACAGTTACATGAGCAAGGTAATGAATATATTTCCTATGGAGCATTGTTGCCTCCTCCTTTGTATTCCCCCTACCATTCCTTCCCTCCCACCTCAATTATCCCCCACCCACCCCCCAAAGTTGTGAAGTTCGTTTTCAACTTAGTGTTTTGTACACCTCATTGTTACAATGGGTCGACCTGTACCCAAAAAATACAAACTTAAGTCATATGTGAAAAATTTCTCTGTGGGAAAATGTCAAGGCCCAGCATGCAAGCCCAAATATCAGTACATATTAAAAAACACTACTTTTAATAAGCTTTCCAGACATAACTGGTTCTCTTATTTTTTATGGTACTGAGGTTTGAACTCAGGGCCTCATATTTTCTAGATACCCAGTCTACGATTGAGCAACAGCTGTGAAATTTTTGCACTGTTTGTGAGAGAGGGTCCATATCTTGCTCAGGTGTGCAACTGGATTTCAGTCCTCCTATTTTCCTCTCCCATCAGTGCTGGGATGAGAGGTGCGCACCACTATGCACAGCTTCTTCTGTTTCAGATAAGGTCTCACAGAATTCTGATTGGGTTAGGCTGAAAACACAATTTTCACTCTCTCAGCCTCCCGAAAAACTAAGCCTATACGTGCATATCACTATCCTTAGCTTATTGAAGCCCTAGATTTAATCACCAATACAAAAATTGAAAATGAAAATAAATTTAAATGGAAAGGCAGTATGGTAAGAGCAGGGAAAAGGGATGAATCAATGATCCTGGGAAGCTCCTCAAGTCCAATCAGGAAGCTTTATGTACTGACATTGGGAATAAAATGAAACTGTGTAACAAGACAGGATTGCCTGATTTTCCTTAGCAACAAGACAGCCTTGCCTGTCTTTCTGCATTTATGCCAGAGCCAAAGGGCTCAGTAGACAATGACTAAGGAAGAAGTTAGAGCTCTTTTTGTAAGATGAAAAAGAACAAGCCTTGGACACGTCTGGAAACCAACAAAGCATCTGGAGCCTTAGACTCTTAGGCCTTTCAGAAACTACTATTCTAAAGAAACCAAATGTTCAGAGAGAAAGCTCTGAGGTGTGTAGATTCCATTATTCAACACCCAGACTTCCCAATGACACAATTCTTCCTGCCAACAATAGTCCTTCAGAGTGAGTCTCAGGGGTAAACACACTGTCCTCTGCTACCCACCAGACATTAGCCCACATCATGAGAGCATCAGGAGGTGCTCAGCCCTGTAGCAACCCAAGGAAGACACTCAGAGGACCACACCTAATCTCGTGATGTACTCAGGCCTCCTAAAATCCAACAGCTGCCAGAAGGTGTCCTCAACCCTTCAAAAAGTTCAAGCTGTGATGCCCAGCTCTACAGCCCAAACTCCGGACCCAGTGTTAGCCCTGTTGAGTGACATGCAAGACAAGTAGGGCTCTCTGATAAATTTCTTAAAATCATCAGGCTCCGTGCCAGCATCCAGTTTCTTGTCCTCTGGTGACAAAGCCTTGTGGTGATTCAAGACAGAAGCAGCCATGACCTCAACTCCATCTGCCATGGGCAGTTCAGCAAGCGTTTTTCTTTTGCTCCCTTAGGGGTTGGCTTTAATTTTTGGATAATCTCACCATCACTGTCTCCTAATATCACTGCCCTTAAGGGCGACCCCCCATCCAACCAAAAAGTCAAACAATCTAGAGGTGTTTTCTTTGGACAAACTAGCCTATCCATGATCTCATTTCCAGGGCATCACCTTCCCTCAGAAGCCTTGGTAAGGGCATCTTCTCCCTTCGGCAGCAGGCCTCTAATTCCTCCCAAACCTGCTGACCACAGCAGCCTCTAGCATGCTGGACACTCCATGTCCAAGTTGAGAGAGCTGCTTTCCCCAAGTTCTTTGGCTGAGGAGATGCTAGGCAGTTTCTTGTACCTTCAGGTGGCCTATATTGAGGACTCTGCAAAGCCGTCCAGCAAGATTTCACCTACCAGCCTGCCCAGTGTGCAATCCTGGTGTTTGCTTGGTCTCTGGCTTCCCTAGATCTGTCGTGTTAGTAAACCCACAGATCCCCCTGCCAGTACCACCACTGAATTGCCCACCAAGAGCACCGAGTGCTCCTGGTCTGCCTACTTTGGTCTTTGGGATTTTGCCCATCACCAGAATGGGGCCCTCTGGTGCAAACAGTTATAGGGGGATATTTCTGTGTAGCAAGCAAGTCTAGCTTTTCGTTTGGAAGCCAGCAGACTACTAGTGTAGGCTCATCACCTCTCCCCTGACAACCTGGACAGCACTGCCCCTCCCACCTCCATTGCCCACCCTGTGTTTAGGGGCCCCCTGAGCTCAGCTTCTGCTCCCTGAACCTGCCCATGTATTCTGGAAAGAGCCCAGAGGAGCCTTTGGTATCTGTTGTGCCCCAGAAGTCGGGCCACAGTGAGGCTTCTGTTGCCCACAGCCTTGCTCCTATCACAATCACCAACAGATCAGTGTTCCCAGGATCCAACGCAAACCTCTGACTTGGGTCAAAAAAGAGGCTGTGCTTGTGCCGCTCATAGTTACCGGTCAGCAGTCCTTGCACAGGGGAATCTGCTAAGGCCACCCCAGTAGCTGCAGGGACTCTGACATCAAGACAAGGGCAGGTACAACCATGCAGGCTGACTTTGTAGTAGCTCCTCTTCCATGTGCATGGCCTTTGAAGCAGAACATGGCAATGCAAAAGATCACAACACACACTAGGAGAACCTGATAAACAATAGTCCTGTGCTAAGAGACCTGACAGAGGTAAGAAAGAAAGAGAGAGACAGAGACACAGAGAGAGAGACAGAGAGAGAAAGGAGCTAGCTCTGCATTGTACCTGTTTCAATATCACTGATGAGAAATGCATATTTTCACCAAGAAATAAAGTGGAAAACTTCTAACTCTAACTCTGCTGGAGTAGCTGGGATCAATCTAGACTTCTACCATAAACAATCACAAAAGTGGAAACTATGTGAAAAACAAACATATGTATGTAAATGTAGGCATATAAATGTGTAGCCATACATATGTATATTCACATATACAATGTGAATATGTAATATATGTATAATATATAATGTATATATGTATAATGTACAGGGAGGAAAAAAGAAATACATAGTATTTGAAGGAGTAATGACCAAACCTTCCCAGTTTTGATTGAAAGCATGAACTCTTCTATGCAGGCACCTAGCAGCTCAAAACAGTCAATTAGCATAATTACACAGGTCCACACTAAGACACATTCTAAACAGTCAAATACAGAAACCTCCCAAAGTACAGAGGCACAAATCACACACAAGTGATCTTCAAAGAAACTAGATTAACTATTAGACAGCAAAGGCAACAAATTTAAAGTGCTAAAGGATATACGTAAAATCAAGCTTTCTAACCTTTCTACTTCCTCCAATGTGAGAGATGAGCTAAGTACCTACCTATGGCTTAGGCCTATAAGTCTAATTACTTGGGAAGGTGAATTGTGAGGATTGTGGCTCAAAGCCAGTTTGGACCTCTAGGAGCAAGTTGTAGGATAGCTGTCCTTGAGAAGGACGGAGGCCTTTGTGCCGTATTTTTGCTGGAATAAGGCACAGTACAAGTTGGCCATCAAGAATGGATGCTATAAGTTAGTGTCTCCTCAGAAGCAATTTATAAGATACAGTAGTCCTCTAGAAGGTCAGAGCACTTTGACTACTGTCCTAGTGGTTTCAGAAATGCCATGATAATGACCATGGCAAACTCAAACCCACCTGGAGTCCTTAGCAACAGTCTTTGAGGCCTAAGAGCTAGAGTGTCAATGCTGGCAGGCATTGTTACCTCACTGTCCCAGATTCTGATTGGTCCATTTCCTCCATGATGTCACTATGCCTGGTTGTGATTGTTCCATTGTGAGAGGTTATACAGGGTATATAGGAAGCCACTGTGTTCCAACTTATGTCAGTTAACAGGGCTTGGAGCTCTTGCTTGGTGACCCACTGGACTGACTCAAAGGTAAATTGATGATTATTTTGGTCACAGGGATGGTTTGTCGTTTGGATTTTGGTATTTCTTTTTACTTTTTCTGGGTTTTCCATTATTTTATTTAGATAATTTCAGGCAGACTTACTAGCTGCCACCGTACCAGCTCCTTGAAGGAGATATCAAACAATACCAGATGAAAGAGCTCATTGACCATGGTACCTATGGACAAGTGCATCTGGCCAATCTGCACCTCACAGATATGGCGATGGCAGTACTGAGGTTTTGATTCAGAGGCTGGTGCTGGGCAAGCAAGTGCGCTACTCCTTGACCCTTGCCTCCAGTCCTTACTCTTCATTTTACTTTAGATGAGCTCTTATTGTATTATTTTGCTTGAGTTATCATCAGACTGTGATTGTAATGTATTTTCCTGCTGGAAAGCTGGCACCTACCTTAGATGGTTCAAACCTTTTTTGTCTTTTTATATTTTTTGTTAATATTTTTCTTATTGTTATAAAGATGGAGCACAGAGGGAGTACATTTATATGTCATTTTAACATTCAAAACTTTATTTAAAAGAGTGAACATGCATAAAATCACTAAAATTTATCTCTAGAAAAAATGACGATCAGAATAAATGTTTTTGGAGGCTGGGTCAGTGGCATTTGGTGTTGTTCTCGCTTCAGCTCTAGACAATGCTACATAGTTCCAAGACCGCATGGCCTAAAAAAAAAAAGGAAAAGTAAAAAATGATCCTTTAGGGCACAGCTGTGGAAGATTTGAAATACTCTTGTACATTTTATTGACCATTTGTACACTTCTGTGCTGATGGAATGTGATATAGCATTATGGAAGAATTTGAAACCATAACATAGCTACCATAACATAGCATTACCACTTGACCCAGGAATTCCATTGCTCATTGCATACCCAAAATAACTGAAAACAAAAGCTAGTAGTTTATATGCCAATTATAACATCAACAATGTTCACTATAGTCAAGAGTTGGAAACACCTGGAGTGTTTTCAGATGAATAGGTTTATGAAATGTGAGGTATGCATAAATGGATTATGACTTATCCACAAAAAGGCTTCAATTAATATATGCCTGTCACAGATGGACACAAAAAATAATCTACTATTTATTTGAAATATATTGACTAAACCATTTTATAAGAGAAAATGGAAGATTAAAAATTTCTGGGGCAGGTCATTGGGGTGATCATTGCTCAATGATTGTATGGATTCCATCAGTATCAAAAAGAAAGTTCACAAATAGAAATCATTGTTACAAATCAGTGCGGATATAATTAATGTCACTGAATTTTATACCTGCATAGCAAACATGAGGCCCTGCGTTCAACCCCCAGCACATCCAAATAAAAGCTAAATCTTCATCTGTTACCTATCTAATGTGGTAGGTGCTGTTCTACTGATTTGACTGTATTCCTCAAAGGAACTCTGGTATTTATTCATGCTTTTACACATAATCAATTATTTGAATATTGACATTAAGTTTTAAAGGAAACCTTTAGTAAAATGAGGGCAGTGCCTAAGTTCTAAATCAAGACACTAAAGTAGGAAGATCTCTAGGGATACTGTCAAGGCTGTATAGAGAGGTTATGTCTAAATCCCCATGCTAGCTGCTGAAACTGGAGGGATAATTGTTTGTAAGCAATTACAAGTGAGATATAAGTGAGAGTTAAGTTTCTGATCACATTAGATTTTAGTCACATCATCTTGGATTTAATATTTACATGAAATTTTAAAAATTTCCTTTTCCCCTTACTCTCAGTATGTCATATTGAAACTTTGTACAATGTTCTTGTTTTCTACATTTCAAAAGAAACATAGTTTTCCTTTGTATCTTATTAAACATGACTTTTTTTCTGTATTACGATTAAATTATATATTTTTGAAAGTTTTTATGTTTCTTTTTCTGCATGTGGGAAATGGCCACTGTCTCAACTACTCAGTTGAGACAGAGCTGCTCAGTTCTTCCAATTGATCCATAGCTCAACTTCCAGCTTCTTTCTTTTTGAAGTCTCATGAAAAGCCCAGCACAACTAAGGAGGCTGAAATCTGAGGATCTTTGTTTGAAGTCAGTCTGAGCAGCAAAGTCCGAGATTCTTATTTCCAATTAATCACCAAAATTTGGAGGTTGTAGAACTCTGGCCTTGAGTGAAACAGGGCAAGTTCAAGCCCTTGCACAGGTAATTACACACACAAGTCTCATGGACTTTCTTGCTTGGACTGGCTTTGAACTGCAGCCCTTAGAATTCAGCCTGCTGGGTAGCTATTATTTATGGACATGAGAAAACAGCCTGTGACTTATTTTAATAATATTTTTAATCAGCTCTTTCTTGTCTTCAACTTCAATGCTTTTTTATTTTGCTCAGTAGACCTGATCTCTGGGCCATATTGCTGTTTCTTAGCTATTTTTATGATGGGTAGGAGTGAACTCTGGGCCTGGGTGCTGTCTTTGTGCTTTTCAGATTAAGGCGAATGGCCACAGTGCCACTTCAGGTTTTCTGGTGGTTAATTGGACATAAGGGTCTCATGAACTTTCCTGCCCAAGCTGGCTTTGAACCGTGATCTTCATATCTCAGCCTCCTGAGTAGCTAGGATTGCAGGCAATAGCCACCAGTGCCCTTCGGTTTCCTAGCTTTTTTGACTCAAGTAAGTTTTACAACTTCAACCACAGCACCATTTCTAGCGTTTGCCTGGCTTATTAGACTTAAGATTCTAATGTAGGGGTTGGGAAGGTGGCTCAGTGATAGAGCGCTTGCCTTGCATGCCTTAGGCCCTGGGTTCGATTCCTCAGTATCAAATAAGCAAAAAGAAAAAAGCCGGAAGTGGTGCTGTGGCTCAAGTGGTAGAGCGCTAGCCTTGAGCTGAAGAGCTGAGGGGCAACGCCCAGGCCCAGATTTCAGGCCCCACGACTGGACCAAAAAAAAAAAAAAGATTAAAAAGATTCTACTGTACTTTTCTGGGTAGTCTGGCTTCCAACCATGATCCTCAGATTTCAGCTTTCTGAGGTGCTCCAATTATACACATGAACCACAAACCCATTGCTCATTTAAAAACATTAATATGTTCCTTTTCCACGTTTTCTTTTTAAAATTTTCTTGTTTCTTATGTTTGCATACGTGCAATTCCTGGGGCTACAAATCAGGGCCTGGTTACAATGCCAGAGCTTTTTCTTCAAGACTAGTGGCTTACTACATGAGCTAAAGTATACCTTGTGGCTATAATTATTTTGTCCTGGTGCTTGAATGAAGGCCCTGGGTGCTATCCTAGAAAGTGATTGCCAAGTTTGCCACTTGAGTCACAGCTCAACTCCAGGATTTATTTTTTGGAAATTCTTGGTAGTTAATAGGACTTAACTGTTTTATGCAAAGCCCAGCATGAATCAGTTGGCTGAAATCTGAGGATCATGGTTCAAAGCCAACCAGGGCAGGAAAGCTGATGAGGTTTTTAGGTCCAATTAATCACTGAAAACCTGGAAGTGGAGGAATTTTATCCTTAAACAAAACAGCACAACTTTAAGCCACAGGATGGCACATTGATGCCTCATGGACTTCCTTGTATGGGTTAGCTTTGAACCAGGGTCCTCAGATTTCAGCCTCTCTTCATCCACTCTGCGTTGTAAATTTTATTGGTCTTGTGGCTTGACCTCTGACTCTTGGGATTAAATTTTAGCTTTTATACTCAAGGCTGGTGCTTTACCACCTCAGCCACAGTTGAAGGCTTTGTGGTGTGTAGCTGGAGATGAGTCTCAAGCATGTTCCTGCCCAGGCTGCCTTGACACTGCAATTCTCAGATGTCAGCCTCTTGTGTAGTAAAGATTGAACACATGACCAGCGACATTTGGGTCATTTTTAAAACTTTAATATAGGCTTGCTTAAACCTTTTCTTATTTCTTACCTTTTGCTTGTCCTGGGAGTAGAAACTGAAGCTCAGATGCTGTCTCAGGGCATATATGGGACTAACCATAAAATGTGTCTTTTAGGGGGAGGTTAATTGAAGAGAAGAGAATCATGTAGAGCTAGACCAGATTCAGGAGGCTGAAAATTGAGGTAAATCCGTGATATTCTTTTCTCCAATTAACAACTAAAAAAACTGACAGTAGAAGATCATTGATCAAAACTTCAAATTCAAGCACCAGGAGTGGCACACACACACACACACACACACACACACACACACACACACACACACACACACACACAGAATTCTTATGAACTTGTATACTTATGCTAAGCTTTAAACAGTATCCTTAAATTTCTGCCTGAGTACCTAGAATTACAGATGTGAGCCACCAATTATTGGCTCATTGAAACCTCTGTTATTGGCTCTTTCTTCTCTTCTTCTATCCTGATTTCCACTTATCTCATTACTGTTGGTCCTGGTCTCGAACTCATGCAAGGCCTGGCCTGATTCAGGAGGCTGAAATCTGGCCATCATGGTTTGAAAGTGGCCTGAGCAGAAATGTCCACGAAACTCTTACCTTCAGTCAACAAAAACCTATCCCCAGTGTGGCCACCACACACAAAACAGTCTCCTGGAATTTCTTGATTAGGTTTTCCTTTACACTGGATCACATAATTTAGCCTCCTGCATTTCTAGAGTTACAGACATGAGATAATAGTCCTAAGTTCTCTACTTCCAACCATTTAGTTTTCTTATTGTGATCCTGAGGTTGGATCTCAAAAACAGGGCACTGTTTCATAGGTTTTTCACTCAAGGATGGTGCTTTCCAACTACAGACACATCTTAATTTCTGACTTTTTGCTAGTTAGTTGGAGACTTATGCACTTCCCTGCCCAGGCTGGCTATGAAAAACAACCTTCAGATTTCAGCCTTGTGAGTCAATAGGATTACACATATTGACCAAAAACTCATGCATGGCTCATTTTGAAAGTTTAATTGGACTTTCTCACACCTTTTTTTTTTTAATTCTTTTTCATAGTCTTCGGGCTTGAACTCAGGGCTTCGGCACTGTCCCTGTTACAACTAAAGGTGAGAACTCTACTACTTCAGCCACAGTGCCACTTCCAGCCTTTCATATTTATGAGGTACTGAGGAATTCAAACATGCTAGGAAAGCACTCTATCACTAAGCCACATTCCTAGCCATTCTTACGCCTTTTAATTTTAATTTTTATTTCCATTTGTATGCTGGTCCTGGGTCTACAAATTAACGCAGGTAGACATGGAGGATTTAATTCAAGACTAGCACACTAAGACATGAGCCACAGTACAACGTGTGGTTATTTTTTGTTTTGTTTTAAGTAGCTACTTAGAGTTGAGTCCATGAAGTCTCTTACCTGAGCTGGCTTTCAACTATGATCCTCAGATTTGAGTCTCCTGAGTAGCTACTATCACAGCTGTGTGCCACCATTGCTTGGCTCATTTTGAACTCTGAAATTGGCTTTCTTCTCCAACCCTTTTCTACATTTATTTATTTTATTCTTTGTGTGTGTGTTGGTACTGAGCTTAATATCAAGGTCTGGATGCTGTCCCAGAAATTATTTTCTTATTTCTGCCATTGGAGATACGGCTCAATCACCATATTTTATTTTTCTTCTTTTTGGTGGTTAATTGGAGATAAGAGTCTCATGTAAAGTGTAGCAAGACTCAGGAGGCTGAAATCAGAGGATTGCACCCTGGGCAGGAAAGTCCATGAGACACTTTTCACCAACTAACTACCAAGAAACTGGGAGTGGTAGAACTCCTACAAAAATTCAAGCCCTATGTTGGCACACACACAGAAAAAAAGTTCGGTGGACTTTCCTGTTTGGTCTAGTCTTTAAATGGTATCTTCAGACTTCAGCCTCCTGAATAGCTAAAAATATAAGATTGAACCACCAGCCCCAGACTTATTTTTAAATCTCAAATAGTCATTTCTTCTCTTCTTTCAGCTTTCTTTTTGGTCGACTTTGAGCTGAATTATGGATGTGTTTCCCAGGTTTTTCACTAAATTTCAGTACTTTTCAACTACTATCACACCTTCATTTACAGTGTTTTCTGGGTAGTAGGAGATAATTTCAATAACTTTCCTGCCCAGGCTGGCTTTGAGTTGTGATTCTCATATTCCAACTACGTGAGTTGCTAGGAATATATAAATAAACCAAAAATGCCTAGTGCTATTTGAAACAATAACTTTCTCTTTCTCCATCTTTCACCATTTGTACTCCTTTTTTATTTCTTTTTGCAAGTGTCTGTGTTGGGGTCTCAGCACCAGGGCCTGTGTGCTGTCCCAGAGCTTTCTGTTTAAGACTAGTACTTTACCACATGTGCCAAAGCACAGCTAGTGGAATATTTTAGTGACAAATGAAACAGGAGTCTCATGGATTCTCCTACTTGGGCTGGCCTTCAACCATGATCCTCAGATTTCATCCCCTTGAGTAGCCGATAGCATATCTGTGAGCTACCAATGCTTGATTTATTTAAACCTCTGTCATTGTCTCTTCCTTCTGTACGTCTAACCTCCTTTTCTTTAATTCTTCTGTGATTTCTTGGGGTTTGAAGTCAGGGCTTTCTTGCTATCCCAGAAGGTGATTGTCCAGTTCTGCCACATGAGCCACAACTCAATTCCCAGGTTTTCTTTTCTGTTTGATAATTATTTGGATGAGTCTGAGGCAAAACATAGCATGAATCAAGCCAGCCTGGGCAGGAAAATCCATGAGACTAAGACCTCCATTTAACCACTAAAAAGCTGGGAGTGGTAGAGCTCTATTCTTGAACAAACCAGCACAAGTTCAAAGATGGCACACACAAGGTTCAGGATGGCATGCAGATGCACACACGCACAAACAGAAAGTCAAATTGATTTTCTTGCTTGTGTTAGCTTTGAATTGTAGTACTAAGATTTCAGTCTCTTTTCTTACACTCTCCTTTGTATTGATTGTTTTTTCACTCCTGTAATTTTTTTTAATTGTGAAAATACTGTACAGAGGGGTTACAATTACATGAGCAAGATAATGAGTACATTTCTTATCAAGCATTGTAGCCTCCTCTTTTGTTGCCCTTTCCCATCCCATCCTCCCCTCATCACCCACCCAACCCTCCTAGCCCCACCCACCAAAGTTGTAAAGTTCGTTTTCCACATAACGATTTGTACGTCTCATTGTTGCTATCGGTCCACCTCTATCCCTATTTAAACGATATGTTTTTTCCGTACACATCCACAAATTATAAGAACATCAAATACAGCGAAAGCAGGGGTTATACTGTGGGGGAGGGACATAGAAAGCAACAAAGAGATAATCTTATAAATGTGTTAGTAACAATCGCATGAAAGAAAAAAAAAACATTTGAATACATGTCTTAGGGTTCATTTCTCTAACATCAACTTATCTGACCATTTCTGCTTTACTCAGACATATACTAGCTATTGCAAATAAGTGAAACCATGGGACCTATGTTTCTTTGGGCCTGACTAACTTCACTTAATATAATTTTTTCCAAGGCTTTCCATTTTCTAACAAATGGGGCAATGTCATTCTTTCTGGTGGGGGCATAGAATTCCATTGTGTATATATACCACATTTCAAAGATATATTCATCTACTGAGGGGCATCTGGGTTGGAAAGATCAACATCAAGAAAATGGCAATACTTCCCAAGGCAATCTACAAATTTAATGCGTTACCTATCAATATTCCAACCTCATTTTTCAAGGAGATAGAAGAGCCAACCCAAAAATTCATATGGAACAATAAAAGACCAAGAATAACAAAAACGATCTTCAACAGAAAGAACACTGCTGGAGGAATATCAATACCAAATTTCAAACTCTAATACAAAGCCATAGGAATCAAAACAGCTTGGTACTGGCACAAGAACAGACCTCAGGACCAATGGAATAAAATTGAAAACCCAGAAATGAACCTACAGACCTATAGCCATCTATTCTTCGATAAGGGAGCTAAAAAAAATAGAATGGAAGAAAGACAGCCTCTTCAGTAAATGGTGCTGGCAAAATTGTTTAACTACTTGTAGAAAACTAAAGCTAGATCCTTATTTATCACCCTGCACCAGAACCAACTCCAAATGGATCAAAGACCTCGGAGTTAAAGCAGACACTCTGAAAACTTTACAAGATGGAATAGGATAAACCATAGGTCTCAGACCGAATTTTTCTTAATTGATTGTTTTTATTTGCAATTTTTAGTGGTCCTGCAGCTTGAACTCTTGCTCTGGGGACTGTTTCCTGGTTTTTTCACTAAAGGCTGATGCATTTCCACTCCAGCCACAGCTCAAGGCTTTGTTCTAGGTAGCTGAAATAAGAGTCTCAAGCATGTTCCTGCCCAGGCTGATTTGATACCACAAACCTCAGATGTCAGTCTCTTGTGTAGTGAAGATTTTACACAGGCCAACAAACCTTGTGTCATTTTAAAACTACCTTCTTTTGTTTACTTTTTATTTTTTGCATGTGTGTGCTGTTCCTGGGTCTACTCATTTTGACTCATATTCTCCCCCAGGAGTTTTTATTCGACTATCCTCTATTACATGACACACACCATAACATTTTGGCGTTTTTGGGGGGGGATTGATTAATTACAGACAAGATTTTCATGGGCTCTTCTTCGTGGGCTGGCCATGAACCATCATCCTCAGATTTCAGCCTCTTGAAAAGCTAGTATGTATGAGCCACCAATGCTTGATTAATTTAATGCTCTGTCACTTGCTTTTCCTTGGTTAAATCTATTCTTCTTTACTTTATTTCTTCTGTGTGCTTTCTGGAGCTTGAACTCAGGATTTGGGGACAGTCCTAGAAAATATTTCCCCAGTTCTGCCACTTAAGCCATAGCTCAACACCCAGTTGAGTCAGGTGGCTGAAAACAGAGGACCAGGTTCCAAAGCCAGCCTGGAAAGGAAAGTCCATGACATTCTTATCTCTATTTCACCACCCAAAAGCTAGGAATGTGAGGGCACTAAGAAAAGGATGGTACACAAACACATACATCAAACATACAAACACACACACATCCATGCACCCATACACACACACACACACAAAGTGTCCTGGACTTTGCTTCTTGGTCTGGCCTTGAAAATTGATCCTCAGGTTTCTGTCTCCTGAGTAGGACTACAGCCATGATCAACAACACCAGGCTTATGTTTAAATTTACAATTGGCCTTTCTTCTCTCCTCCTACACTTTTTTAGCACTAGGAATTGACCTCTGGGTCAGCCTTTTGTTTTTTAGCTTTTGCACCAAATACAGTGCTTTACAACTACAATCATATCTACACTGGGTAGTTGGGGTAAGAGTTTCATGTACTTTTCTGACCAATCTAGTTGTAAACCTTGAATAACTAGGAATACACATATGAACCAAAACCCATGCTCATTTTGAAACTTTAGTTTTCTCTTTTCCCATATTTTTAGTTTGTGCTTTTTTGTTTTTTTGAAACATATGTCTAGGAATTCAACTTAGGGCTTAGGTGATGTTCTAAGCTTTCTGGTTAAGATTAACACTCAACTACATGAGCCAAAGTACAGCTTATAGCTTATTTTTGGTGGAAATTTGAAATATGAGTCTCATGGTCTCTCCTGCCTGAGCTGGCCATGAACCAAGATCCTTAGATTTCAACTTGATGAGTACCTTGTATGTGTGAGCAACCAATGTTTGATTCATTTCAACTTCTCTCACTGACTCCTTTTGTACTTCTATCCTCCTTTTATTTCTTTCTTTGTCCTGGGGCTTGAACTCAGGGCCTCAGTGTGGTCCCAGAAATGTTTTCCCAGTTCTACCAGTTGAACCACAGCTCAACTCTAGGTTTATTTCACCCCTGTTTTCGTGGTTACTTAGAAATGAATATCATGCAGAACCAGACCAAACTGATGAGGCTGAAATCTGAGGATCAAAGTTTGTACCAGTCTGGGCAGGAAAGTCCATGATATCTTCCAATTATAACAACTGAAAGTTGAGATTAATAGAGCCTTGACCAAATCAGTACAAGTTCAAGCAACAGGACTCACACACAACATACATACATACATACATATAGACACAAACAAACACACACACACAGACACATACACACACACAAATTTTATAGACTTTTCTACTTGGCCTGGCCTTTAAACAGCAACCTCAGATATTAGCCTCCTTGTAACTAGAATTACAATTTTGAGACACCAATGATTATCTGATTGGCTCACTGAAGCTTCGGTTGTCGGTTGTTTCTTCTCTTCTACCCTTCTTTACATTTATTTGATTCTTTTTGTGTGTGCTGGTCCTGTAGCTAGTACTCATATAAGGCCTGTCTGATTCAGGAAGCTGAAATCTGAACATCATGGTTCAAAGCCAGCCTGAGCAGGAAAGTCTAAGATCCTTACCAACAGTTAACTGCCCAAAATCTGGGAGTAGTACAGTTCTAGACCCAGGATGGTCACAACCAACTGTCCTCTGGACATTCCTGCTAGGGTTGGTTTTTACACTAGATCCCCATATTTCTGCCTCCTGAGATTCTAGAATTATAGTCATGAGTCACCAGCCCCAGGTTCTCTTCTTACAACCATTGTTTGTGATCCTTAGGCTGGATCTCTGAGCCAGGACACAGCTTTCTCATTCGAAGCATGTGCTTTACAACTCCTATAACAGCTTCACTTCTGTTTTCTTGTTTGTTTTGCTGGTGATTTGATGATAAGAGACCATAGCCTTCAAATGCCATCTATCTTAGTATTTAGGATTACACACAAAACCCAAAAACTTATGACTCATTTTCAATATTTAATGGGATTTTCTTACAATTTTTTTATTTCTATTTTTAATTTCCATATATATGCTGGCCTTAGGGCTATAAATAAGAGCCTAGGTATTGTCCCAGAATATATATATATATATATATATATATATATATATATATATGTATATATATATTAGAGTTTTAAAATTATGACAGGTTTTTCTGGGAAGGTGGCTCAATGGTAAGAGCGCTTGCCTTGCATTCCTGAGGCCCTGGGTTGGATTCCTCAGCACCACATAAGCAAAAAGAAAAATAAGCCGAAAGTGGTGCTGTGGCTCAGGTGGTAGAGCGCTAGCCTTGAGCTCAAGAGCTGAGGGACAGTGCCCAGGCCCAGAGTTCAGGCCCCACGACTGGACACCCCCAAAAAATTATGACAGGTAAATTTTAATTTGTTCAAACTTTTTAACAACTTAGCCTATTATGAAAATTTAAAATTTCTTGGGAAAATAGGCTTTCATGCAAAGTAATCAATGGAGACTTAGCTGAGAGGGAGCAAAGTGGGTGAAGATGGCTCATTTTCATACTAAACAAACAAACCTCAGAACCCTTGTTATAAGTCCTATAGGTTCCCTTGAGAATTGTCCTTACCCAGGAAATATACTCACTGTGTGAAACAAGGTTGTAGTGGAATTTAAATTCAATGTTCTTAAAAAAAATCAAAATTTGTGTATTGACTTTAATTACCAAACAATAATTCTCTGAAAAAGATAATTTGGGTAAAAATATTTAGGGAAAAAGAGCACTCAAAAATGTTTGTAATACGTTCTACAATGTCTTTGCATGTGAAGCACTGAACTACAGAAAAATACCTGATTGGATACTTGAAACCAATGATTTCACATTTCTTAGTAACTCAAAAATACAATATCCTTATTAACATGAGATATTGAAGACTTCTCTTATTACATAAGCCAAAATGTTTTGGGATCAGAAAAGAATTGAGCAAAGTGAAAAGGCCAGAAAACGCGTTCTTAGAAGCCCTAGCTAAGCATATTGGCTTCAGCAGTGGAAGGAGGCCAAACTTTTTGATATATTGTCTTAATATTTTTGCTACCTAAAGTGATTTTACAGAGCCTATTTAGCTCACTACAATTTAGAATGGATTGAATGAAGACATGAAAATAAATTCCACATCCAAATAAAAGAGTTTTAAAAGAGAAACCGTGAAGATGTAGCAGTGGGGAAGGACTTATAGTCCTTCACCTTCACTAGACTTG
Source organism: Dipodomys spectabilis (assembly GCF_019054845.1). Classification (NCBI taxonomy): domain Eukaryota; kingdom Metazoa; phylum Chordata; class Mammalia; order Rodentia; family Heteromyidae; genus Dipodomys; species Dipodomys spectabilis. Next base: position 303,114 of record NW_024871388.1, on the reverse strand, counting down.
AATCCAAGAATCTGTGATTAGTTGGAAATCACGCAAGAGCTAAGAGAAGGACAGAGACATAAGACATAGGAGCATTGTCCTTTTGTAACAGACACTGTCATCCAAGGTATGGATCATTTAACTCTATTCTTTACCATACATCCTTCTGAGCAAATGCAAGACCAAGAGAAAGATAATCTATTGAAATAATTTTTGAAAGAATAACTTCACTGATCCTGATATGGTATCTAAAGAGAGTCTTAAGAGAGAAGATAAAAGTGAAGTATTCTTCGGTTTCCTCTAAGCATCTTGTTAGCAAAGTATATCTTTGAGGTTAGAAGTGATTGAACCAAAAAGTGGTGGAGTACCCATTTTTTTCTAAATTTTATTTTATTTGTGAACATACTGTACAGAGGGGTTACAATTACATGGGCAAGATAATGCATACATTTCTTACCAAGCATTGCAGCCTCCTCCGTTGTTTACCCTTCACCTCCCTTCCCAGCCTCCCCCCTCCCTCCCACCCAATCCTTCCCCCCTCTCCCCACCCAATCCTTCCCCCCCTCCCCCCCGCCACCGACATTGTAAAGCACGTTTTTAACATGACAATTTGTACTTCTCATTGTTGCAACAGGTCCACCTGAATCCTTAAACTACTTGTTTTTCCCCATCTCCTCCACAAGTTATACTGACATCAAATATAGTGAAAGCGGGGGTTATACTGTGGGGGAGGGACATACAAAGCAACAAAGAAATAATCTTATAAATGCGTTAGAAACACATGCATGAAAGAAAAAAAAACATTAAAATACCTATCTAAGGATTCATTTTCCTAACATCACATTATCTGACTTTTTCCGCTTGACTCATACATATATTAGATATTGCAAATAAGGGAAACCATGGGACCTATGTTTCTTTGGGCCTGGCTTACTTCACTTAATATAATTTTTTCCAAGTTTTTCCATTTCCTAACAAATGGGGCAATGTCATTCTTTCTGATGGAGGCATAGAATTCCATTGTGTATATATACCACATTTGCTTGATCCATTCATCTACTGAAGGGCATCTGGGTTGGTTCCATATCTTAGCTATGGTAAATAATGCTGCAATAAACATAGTTGTGCTGGTAGCTTTAGTGTGGTCTTGTTTGTAAACATTTGGGTAAATGCCCAAAAGTGGGATTGCTGGGTCATAGGGGAGCTCTATGTGAAGTCTTTTGAGGAACCTCCATACTACTTTCCAAACTGGTTGAACAAGTTTACGTTCCCACCAACAGTGCAGTAAGGTTCCCTTCTGTCCACATCCCCTCCAGCATCTGTTGTTGTTAGAGTTCTTGATTTTTGCCATTCTAACTGGAGTGAGGTGGTATCTCAATGTTGCTTTGATTTGCATTTCTTTTATGGGTAGGGAGGTTGAGCATTTCTTCATGTGTCTATTGGCCATCCTTCTTTCTTCTTCAGAGAAGTTTCTCTTCAAGTCTTTAGCCCACTTATTTATTGGGCAGTGGTTTCTTTGAGGATTTGTTGTTCGGGATTTAATTTTTTGAGTTCCAAGTATATTTTAGATATGAGACCATTATAAATTGTTTGGCTAGTGAATATCTTCTCCCAATCCGTGGGCTTTCTAGTGATCTGGCTAGCTATGTCCTTGGCCAGGCAGAAGCTCTGCAATTGCATGCAATCCCATTTGTCCAACCTTTTTTTGATTTTTTTTTTGTGTTTCTGGGTCTCTATTAAGAAAATTTCAGCCTGTGCCAAGGACACCTATGGTTTCTCCTATTCCATCCTGTAATATTTTCAGAGTGTCTGCTTTGACTCCGAGGTCTTTAATCCATTTGGAGTTGATTCAATTGCAGGGTGATAAATAAGGATCTAGCTTTACTTTTCTACAAGTAGTTAATGAATTTTGCCAGCACCATTTACTGAAGAGTCTGTCTTTCTTCCATTCTATTTTTTAGCTCCCTTATCGAAAATTAGATGGCTATGAGACTGTAGGTTCATTTCTGTGTTTTCAATTCTATTCCGTTTGTCATCTTTTATGTTTTACTTCATCTTTCCCTATTTGGATTCCCTTTAAATTTGCATCTTGTCTTATTGTCCCAGCTGGCATTCTAATACTAAGTAGTTGAAGAGGAGTGGAGAGACCAGACATCCTTATCTCTTTCCTGAATTAATAAGAAATGGCTTTAACTTTTCAACATTAAGTATAATGCTGGATGTAGGTTAATCAATTCTTAGCAGAAAGAAGAGCACTGGAGCAATATCAGTTCCAAATTTCAAACTATACTAAAAAGCCACAATAATAAGAAGAGCTTGGTACTGGCACAAGAACAGTTTTGAGGACCAATGGAATAGGACTGAAGACTCAAAAATAAACACACTGACATATTGCCACCTAATCTTTGACAAGGGAGCTAAAAAAATAGAATGGAAGAAAAACAGCGTTTTCAGTAAATGGTGCTGGTAAAATTGGTTATACACCTGTAGAAAACTAAAGCTAGATCCATATATATATTTATATATCATATATATCACGAAGGGTGACATATATATATACATACATATATATATATATATATATATATATATATCTTAATAGAGAACCAGAAACAAAACAAATCAAAGAGAGGTTGGACAAATGGGATTGCATGAAACAGCAGAGCTTCTGCAAGGAAAAGTTCATAGACAGCAAGATCAATAAAAAGCCCACTTACTGGGAGAAGTTCTTCATGAGTCAGAAAACAGACAAAGTCTTATATATAAAATATACTTAGGACTCAAAATCATAAATACCCCAACAACACATCCTCAAAGGAACAACTGTCTAATATCTAAGTTGGCTGAAGACTTAAAGAGAGACTTCTTTGAAGACGAAATAAAAAGTGTCCATTAGACACATGAAGCAAAATATATATATATATATATATATATATATATATATATATATATTTGTAATTTGGAGAGTGGAAGGGATATAGCAGAATGCTTAAATGGGGATTCAGGTTGACCATTGTGACAATGAGATGTACAGGACACTGTGCAGAAAATGAATTTACAATCTCAGGCAGGGGTCGAGGAGGGAGGATTTGGAGATGTAGGGAAGGAAAGGATGGTAGGAGAAGAACAAAGGAGGAGGTAACAATGCTGTATACGAAATGTACTCATTACCTAGTCCTGTAACTCTGAACCCTCTGTACAGTATTTTTACAATAAAAATATATAAAAAAAAATCTCTGCCTGCTGTAGATTTCCAGTGCTGCCCTAAGAATTGCATTTTCTGTCTATTCTGGCTGTGGTTAGGTCCACCTGCCCAATGGATCAGCAGTCTTCAAGGCATCTTGGTCTCCCAGTGGGACTTGGCTTATCCAGTGGTGGTTGGAACCAGGCCAAGGACAGGAAAAAAACCACTCCCAGGACATGGCTTCCTCATTGCCCAGACAACTAGGATTGCAAGCAGAATTTCTCTGAATTTGACTCCAGAAAACTATCAGTGAACCAAAAGGCAAGTCCACCAAACACCTCACTCCTCCCCCCCCCCCATTTCCTCCTTTCTCCCTCCCTGGGAAAGTGGAAAACAATTTTGCAGGTTTTGACACACACACAAAATGCCCACCATCTCCCCTGGTAAACTTGGTTTCAAGTCACTAAGTCATGTCAACGGATAATGCTGCATTCATTATTCTGGACAACATCTTCAGGTTGTTTGATGCTTTAATTTGTTGTTGTTGTTGTTGATGTTGTTGGTAGGGGTGCCTGAACTCTGGGTCTGGGTGCTGTCCCTGAGCTGTTCAGCTCAAGGCTAGCGCACTACCACTTTAGCCACAGTGCCACTTCCAGTTTTTTCTGCTTATGTGGTGCTGAAGAACTGAACCTAGGACCTCATGCATGCAAGACAAGCACTCTACTACTGAGTCCTAATGATTTAATTCTTTAAAATTTCTTTTTGTCAGTCATGGGCCTTGAACTCAGGGCTTGGGTATTAACATATCCCAGAGTTCTTTAGCTCAAGGGGAGCCCACTCCCAATTGAGTTACAGTGCCACTTCCTGTTTGGAGATAACTGACTCACAGACTTTCATGCCAGGATTTGCTTTGAACAGATGAATTTTTAAATTATATTTCTCCTAGGTGTTTATTGGAACATTACAGTTTTTCTGGAATTTAATGTTTTCTGTAAACGTTTGTCTTCAAGTAATCCAAAAGCATTAAATATTACATTTCGAAGCTATCCTTTAGCACATCCATTTTGAAATTATTATCTCAAGATGAAATTCTAATTCTTTGTAGTAACAACCCATTAAAGTCCAAATGGGAAATATGCTAATTTCAGCAGCCTTGGCTCTCCTTCCTCTTTTTTTCTCTCCAGTATCTTTTCTTGTTTTGGAACAAGTGTCATGGACTGTCCAACCAATCAAAAGGAAGATTATTCCATTAATTTAATAGAAACGGAATCCAGCCTACCTGCATCTCAAGGGAACTTTGAGTATAATGTTAATCTAATAGTGGATTTTCAGTCATTTTGATAATTTTTTGTTTAACCACTCATTAAAGCGGTTCCAAAAGGCAAGATTCAAAAATCATGTTCTGCTTTCTAAGAATGTTAAAAAAGCTAGTAATTCAACAAAGATTACATGGTGAAGAATTTCTCTTTTATCGTAGCCCTTACCACTGATCCCTTCCCTTCAAACTTGTAGATTTGTTCAGTTTTCTTGTTCCAGCATTCATTTTGGTATTTGCTTCAGTAATATCCTTGTAGTATTTGACAATGAAATTCCATTTATTGTTAGAGAGCTCAATTCATATTGCCAAAGGCAGACTCATGAGCAGTTCATAAAGCATAAACTATTGAGAATCATTAACATGGTCATATGAAAATATTCCATAAATTAATATAAGTACCACATAAATGTGCATCTTAATATACTTTTAAAAATGCAAAGTAGTTACATATATATGTCATAAAATAATTCAGATCACTGGTAGAAGAGATTAAGCTAAAATTTTTATTTATATCATCCCCAATATTTTGTCAAATTTTCTTTTCTCATTAACATTCACCTTAGGGCCTGCTTTTCCTAGCAACAAGTTATAAGTTGATATCCTTGGATTTTAGTCCCCTCTGAGTAACGTCTTTTCTTTCCACCACTAGTTAGTCCCTCATGTTAAATACCTGAGGAATAACGTCCCATTGTGCCTGCAAGAAAAGTACCCAAGTCGACTGTTTGTGCCTATTCTTGCTTTGCTTTGTTTGTGAATGTGGTAGCAGAGACAGGGGTGTCAGAGATCAGGTGGCTGGAACCATGGTGTTAAGAATTATGGGTAGCAAAATGAGTAGCAGAGAATAGGATACCAGGGAAAGGATAATTGTGACTGTAATTGCTGAATTGTATTGGCAGTAAATTGGGTAGCAGCAACAGTTTGCAGGGGTTGGGGTAGCTAATACATGTATCCAGAACAATTTAACAGTGTCAAGGAAGCACAGACAAAATGAAAGATAAAAGTTGTGAAGCATTGTGGGAATTCTTTGTCTACCCATTCTAAAAACATAGAGGAGGGTTATTTTAAACTAAAACTGCAAAAGAAAATTTAAGGTCTTGGTGCTAACAAATCTGTCCAGGTGTTATTACATTAAATAGAGAATTCAAAATGGTTTTTCTTCATGAATACAGAGATCAAAGATATTATAATTCTTATTTCAAAATGCAAAATAAAAGCGAAAATTAGTCAGGAGGTAAAATTCATATTGAATGTTAATATTTAAGCAGAAAAGAAGATCCTAGATGGCAGACTAAAGACAAAGCAATATTAGAGCATTATATGTTCAATAATAATTAAGAAACTTTAATTGAAAAATTGAGCTAGAATGTTCACATCAGGAAAAGGCAAGCAATCAGAGTCTACCACCAACAAAGAAACATCATAATGTATATCTCAGAAAAAGGAACCAAGTTCCTTATCCTTGATGTCAATGATACACATAACCCCCCTTACAAACACACACACACACACACACACACACACACACACACACACACACACACACACACAGACACGAATTATGCAACAGCTCAAGCTACTCACATCCATTCAACATGAGTCAAAGGTCTTCTTGTAATACTTGAAGCTTTAAATTTTGAAGTCTTACTCTGAAAACATTACAGGAAGGAATAGGAGAAACCCTAGGTCTCCTTGGCACAGGCCGAAATTTTCTTAAAAGAGACCCAGAAATACAAAATCAAAGACAAATGGGACAAGTGGGATTTCATGAAATTGCAGAGCTTCTGCATGGCAAAGGACATAGCTAGCCAGATCACTAGAAAGCCCATGGATTGGGAGAAGATCTGCACTAGCCATACAACGGATAAGGGTCTCATATCTAAAATATACCTGGAACTCAAAAAATTAAATCCCTCAACAACAAATCTTCAGAGAAACAACTGCCCATTAAATAAGTGGGCTAAAGACTTAAAGAGAAACTTCACTGAAGGGGAAAGAAGGATGGCAAATAAACACATGAAGTAATACTCAACCTCTCTAGCCATAAAAGAATTGCAAATAAAAACAACATTGAGGTACCACCTTACCCAATTAGAATGGCTTTAATCAAATACTCTAATAACAACAGATGCCAGAGGGGATGTGGACAGAAGGAAACCTTACTGCATTCTTGGTGGGAGTGTAAACTTGTTCAACCACTTTGGAAAGCAGTATGGAGGTTCATCAAAAGACTCCACATAGAGCTCCCCTATGACCCAGCAATCCCACTTTTGGGCATTTACCCACATGATCACAAACAAGATCATAGTAAAGCTATCAGCACACCTATGCTTATTGTAGAATTATTTACCATAGCTATGATATGGAACCAACCCAGATGCCCCTCAGTAGATGAATGGATCAAGAAAATGTGGTATATATACACAATGGAATTCTATGCCTCCATCAGAAAGAATGACATTGCTTCATTTGTTAGGAAATGGAAAGACTTGGAAAAATTATATTAAGTGAAGTAAGCCAGACCCAAAGAAACATAGGTCCCATGGCTTCCCTTATTTGCAATAACTAGTATATGTCTGAGGCAAGCAAAAAAGTTCAGATAAATGGTGCTAGGGAAATGAACCCCAAGATATGTATTCAATTTTTTTTTTATTTTATGCAGTTATTTCTAACATATTTTTAAGATGATATCTATATTGCTTTTTATGTCTCTCTGCCTGCTTTCACTGTATTTGATGTTGGTACAATTTGGGTAGGGGAAGGGCATAAACAAATCGTTTAACTAGGGGTACAGGTGGACACATTGCAACAATGAGATATACAAGTCATTATGTCGAAAAATGCACTTTACAACTTTGGTGGAGGGAGGAGGGGTTTGGCCATCTACTTTCTAGCTGATCTATAGGTATAGAAGCAAAATGTAATACAAAGCAATACAAACCAGTTCTTACTATAAATAATTTTTCTCTGAACATCTTAAAAATCAATTCTGACAACATGCAATAAAAAAATCCCTAAGTTAAAACATTCTTCTAGACAAATTGAAGAAATACTGAGAACAAGTATTTTAAGAATAATTTCAGAGAGCTTGAACTCAGGGCCTGGGTTCTGTCTCTGACATTTATTACTAAAGACTAGTGCTGCCACTTTGAACCACAGTGCCACAGTAAAGTCTCACCAATTTTCCTCTCCATACTGGCTTTGAACTATGATATAGATGTTTCAGCTCTCTGCGTAGCTAGGATTATAGGCATGAGCCCTTGCACCTGTCTAGAATAATTGCTTACCTGGGACAGAGGCCAGTTAGTATTAAATGTCATTCATGTTTAACTTTGTAAAATAAAGTTAACTGAAATGCCTTCCACTAGAAATAAGGAATTAAATGTGTAGATGTGTTACAAAGTTCTTACCAAAAGATACATATTTTCCTTGCTTTGTTTTTCTTCCAAAATTGTTTGCTTTCCCGAATCATACCTTATCTTTCCTTGCTGATTTCTTTAGTTTATTTCATACATGCCCACAGCTCCTTCAACTATCATTTCTTATGTGAAGACTTTGCAAATATCTATTTTCAGTCCAAACTCCTTGTATGCACCTCTCATCCATATATTCAACTGACATAAAAACTAGTGAAACAGTAGTCATCTCTTACCATTACTGGATATTAAAGTGTAAGTAAAATTTAAGAAAATAAAGAATAACATAAATAAATATAACATGATTTTAATAGTAATGCTAAACATAAATAAAACGTTGATTATTTTCTGGAGCAATTTAATAAAAACCTCAAGGAAAAGAAATCAACTTTTTTGAGTGCTGATATTATGGTTTAAACTTAGGACCTTACCTTGTCACTTAGGCTTTTTCCCTCAAAGTCTGTGCTCTGTATTTGAATGACAGCTCCCCTTCCAACTTTATTTGGGGGATTATATAGAGGTAAGAATCGCATGTAATAAAAAACATTTGGGTCCCTATCTTGGGGTTCATTTCACATAACATCCTCTTATATGGTACCATGTACAAGTTACTCCAAGTAAGATTAACCATGGGACCGGTGGTTATTTGAGCCTGGCTTAATCACTTAATATAATTGTTTCTGCGTCTTTCCCTTTCCTAGCAAATTGGGAGATGCCATTTTCTCTGATTGGAGGCATAGAATTCCAGTGTGTGTGTGTGTTTGTGTGTGTGTGTGTGTGTGTGTGTGTGTGTGTGTGTGTGTTTGTGTGTGTGTGTATCACATTTTCTTGATCCATTCATCTACTGAGGGGCATCTGGGTTGGTTCCATATCTTGGTAATAATAATGGTAAAAATAATGGTAAATAATGCTGCAATAAACATAGTTGTACCGGTAGCTTAGTATGGTCTTGTTTGTGATCATTTGGGTAAATGCCCAAAAATGGGGACTGCTGGATCATAGGGTGGCTCTAAGTGAGGTCTTAGAAAACTTTATATCAAGTGAAGTAAGCCAAAACCAAAGAAACATTGGTCCTATGGTTTTCCTTATTTGCAATAACTATTATATGTCTGGGACAAGCATAAAATTTCAAAAGCTATGTCCATATGACCAGATAAGATGCTGTTAAGCGAAATGAACCCCAAGATAGGATTTATAATCTACCAAGTGTTTTTTTTCTTTTTATGTTCCTCCCCCATGGTTTAATCTTTGTTTTCACTGTATTTAGTGTCAGTGCCCTGCATCTTGTATACACCCTTCTCTAGCTTGGGGAGGGGAAGGGAGAAAACAAAATAGATAAATAGTGATACAGGCTGACGCATTGTAACAATGAGATGCACAAGACACTATGTTGATAAAGTATCTTTACAATATGGGTGGGGAAGAGGGGTAGGGAGTAGAGGGGAGTGTATTTGTGGAGGTGGGAGGGAAGGGGAGGGGAAAAACAAAGGAGGAGGTAACAATGCTTGATAGAAAATGTACTCATTAACTTGCTCATGTAACTATAACCCCTCTACACAGCATTTTTACAATGAAAACCTCTTTTAAAAAATAGAAGGTGTGCTGGGAATCGGTGGCTCACGCCTGTAATCCTAGCTACTCAGGATGCTGAGATCTGAGGATCACGGTTCAAAGACAGTCCAAGAAAAAAAGTCTGTGAGACTCTTATCTCCAATTAAACCACTATAAAACCGATGCTAGTGCTGTGGCTCAAGCGGTAGAGCACTCCCCTTGAGCTGAAGAGTGCAGGGACAATGCTCGAGCCCAGAGTTCAAGCCCCGCGACCGACACACACACACACACACACACACACACACACACACAAAACAAAAGGTGTCATGTACACCATGTATAGTAGCCCCATCTGTAATCTCAGCTGATTGGGAAGCAGAAATGACAAGGATCTTTGTCTCAGGCCAGGCCAAAGAAATAACTTCCAAGACAGCCATCTCAACAAATGAGCTGGCCATAGTAGTTCACATCTGTAATCCTAGCTAATTGTGTGGGAGACATAAGAAGCAATCTAAGATCATTCAGTCAATCTAAGATCAGACCCGGGCAAAAAGTTCAAGACCTCAAGTAAATAAAATGGACCAGAAGTATGGCAAAAGTAATTGAACTGCTTGTTGCTATACAACTAAAGTCCTATCTAGCAAGCAGAGAACACCTGAATAGAACCCTAGTAATACTCCTCTCTTCCACCAAAAAGCCTAAATAACTTTGCCCTATTTGAACATCTAATTTCAAGGCCACTGACAGATCAGAGATGGTGATACTATCTTAAAAATTGGGTATTCAAAAGAGACAAAGTTCTTTAGGTTTTGAAAAAGTTGAAAAGGTAGGAAAATCCATGCGATGTTTGTTAGCTCCGTAATTCTAGAAAACATAAAATGTACTCAAGTATTTAATATATATCCATATGTGTGCATATATTCATGTTTGTATATATATATGTGTGTGTGTATATATATAATCATATATATATATATATATGCATACATATATATGTATGGTTCATCTCTTTTCTGTGTAGCAAATGGTTCAAATGAATCTGTACAATCACTCCTCAAAGGCATGAATAGACAAAGAGAATGAGCAGAGAACTCATACTCAGGAATCTATGGTTAGCCCATAACCTGAAAATCTTTTACAGCAGTTTGCATGTGTCAGTTACTGCAGTACAGGGACAATACGATGGCAATGAGATACCAGGCAGATGAAATGAGAAATGAGAGATACAAATGGTACAATATTCTTCTGATGGGTAAGTAGAATTTCCAGTGTGTGCGTGTGTGTGTGTGTGTGTGTGTGTGTGTGTGTGTGTGTGTGTGTGTATGAGTGTGTGTGGGGGGGTGTATTACATTTACTTGGTTCATTTCTCTCCTGAGGAGTATTTGGACTGATTCTGTAAGCATGGTTGTGCTGAAAACGTTACTATATCCTGGTTTGCATTCTTTCGGGTAAATGCCCAGGAGTAGAATTGCTGGATCATATGGAAGTGGGTAGTCAATAGAGGAGTGAAGTGGGAAAAGGTAGAAGATTGAATAGGAGAAAAGGGGGAAAATGCAGAGAGGAATCCAGTAAATATCCTACAAAATTAAGAAGAGTGAAGGAAGAGCTGTATAGGGGAGGGATGGATGAGAATGTTGAAAGGGTTGACATTGATCAAGGTATAACGCATAAACTGCTTCATTTAATGATAACTGCTTTGCTACTTAAAATAATAATAAAAAAAACATGTACCTAAAATGTTATGCAATTAGAAGCAAAGCATGAGAACCTGCTCAGATAATCTGTAGGGTCAATAAATCTTTTTGATTAGGATAAGTTTTAGAACAACACTAATGATACATATCATTTGAAGAAAATTTAATGATTTCCAGCTATTTAAAATAATCACTTTTGAAGATATAGCTCAAGTGGCAGAGTGCTACTTAGTGAGCAAAGCTGTCAGATAATGAATTCAAGTCTCAATCTCGAACACAAGTAAAAACAATAAGTATAATTTGGGCACTTTTCTTGGCATTAGTAGCTCATGCATTAATCCTACCTTATATCAGAAGGCAGAGATCTGGGGATCTCAGTTCAATGTCAGCTTAGATTGAAATGTCTGTGAGACTCTCATCTCCAATTCACTGTCAAAGAAAGCTGGAAGTGGAATCATGAGTTAAGTGGTAGAATGCTAGCCTACAGCAAAAAGCTCAGGGGCAGAAGCCAAGCCTTGAGTACAAGCCTTAGAATAGTGCATATATATACACAAAGAAAGTAAGTCACTCAATTTCTCAACCTTCCATTTCCCTAATCCTAACTCTAATCTTGGTCAGAACCTAAGAATAATCTTGATGATAATAGTAACCCAATCCTAAAATTAATGGAAAACATTCGAGTTTAGACACATTCTAACAGATACTCATTGTCCTTGAAATGATTTGCAGTTTGTTCCAAATCCTACAGATTCCCTGACTTGGTCTCTGAAATCGTTCCCTATTATGAATCATTAACCTCAAGTCTTCATATCATGAAAACTATCACAGTTTCCACTGATCTTAACGTTTACTGAACTCCTATATCTCCAAAAAGAAGTTGAAGGTTTATTTAAAATATACTTCAATACCTAACACTAACTATATATAAATCTTACTAGAAACCTGACTCTAAATTTAACCCAATTCAACCTTAAAGAGGAAACTTAGTAAAACTCTGTAGTTATTGTTAAATCTCAAACTTATTTTACTTGAAAATATTAGCAGAAAACTCAGTTTTACCGTAAAGCTTACCCTTCCCTAAGCCTAAGTCTAACCTGAACTAGAACAGTAACCCTAACCCTAGAACTAATAGCCTTTGGATTCTAAAAGCCATACAAATACATTAGTTTTTGTTCATCTTAACTTTGATTCAACTCATCTTTCTAAAAATAGTTTGTAGTTTTACTCAGTATCTTGCCATATTTTAACCCGAACCCTAACTGGAATATTGAGGCTAACCCTCGCAAATCATATCCTAATCTTAATATTATTATCAGTTTCTTATTTCACATTCATCCTAATTATAGCTAGATTTGTTATTCGAAGATTTACTTTCAGTTTGACCCTAAACTTTCCATTTCCCTAAGGCTAACTCTAACTCCAGCTGGAACTGAAACCAAACTTTCACTCTAATGATGGTCCAATTCTAATGTTTAACACAAAAACTCTAGTTTTTAATCATTCTAATGGATACTCTAGTTTGCACTCTGGAAATGCGTTTCAATTTGTCCTAATTCCCACAAATTTTCTGACTCTACCTCTGAAGTTATCTTGTTCCCTAACATGAAGTATTATTTGTCCTCAAATTCTCTTATCAGGAAAAATACTGTAGTTTCCAATGATCCTACGTTTTTCTGAACCCCTGTACCCTAAAACAATTTCAGATTTACTTACCATCTAATCCATTACCTGACTAACTCTCAAGTTTAACCTGGCTGGAAAACTCTCATTAATATTACAAGAATGATCACTGAGAAATAAATATAATGATAATGCTCTAGTTACTATTCAATCTCTCATATTTGTTCCTACTTGTTAGTGAAAACTGAATACTTTTTTGGTCAGTCATGGGGCTTGAACTCTGGGCTTGGGCTCTATCCCTCAGCTCTTCAGCTCAAGGTGAGCCCTCTACTGCTTGAGCCACAGCTCCACTTCCAGGTTTTTTGGGTGTTTAATTGGAGATAAAGAGTTCGCATGCACTATGCTACCAAGGGTGGCATCCAACTGCAGTCCTCAGATCTCAGTCTCCTGAGAGGATAGGATGACAGGCATTGAAAAATATGTTTTGCTGGATGCCAGTTGCTCATGGCTGTCATCCTAAGTACTCAGGAGTTGAGATCTGAGGATCACGGCTCAAAGCCAGACTGGGCAGGAAGGACCCTGAGACTCTTATCTCCAACAAACAACCAGAAACCTGAACGGGGTGCTGTGGCTCACGTAGTAGAGTGCTTGCCTTGAGCTGAAGAGCTCAGGGGCAGCACCCAGGCCCAGCGTTCAAGCCCACAATTGAAAAAAAGTAAGTAAAACATCTTCCTGCAAAGATGTAGAGGTGTGTGTGGGAGGGTGTAGTGATTGAGAGACCAGGTGCTGGCCTCACTTTACAGACATTTCTAAGAACTCAGCAAGTTTGCACCAGTTTGAAGCCACAGTAGAATGGATGGGGCCTTACGAAGAACTCAAGTGGTCGAAGCCTATGGCAGGCAGGGAGTGGGCAAATGGGTGCATGGGTGGGATTGTTGTGTCTGTATTCTCCCTAATGAAGGATGGATTTGGATGCTGGGTGTCAAAGTCTGAAGTAAAGAGTTGCAAGAAGTTTGTGGCCTGATGAATTTGGTTTCCTCTGGGTATATGAAGATGGATGAATCTGGCGCCTGCTGTGGCTCACAACTGTCATACTAGCTACTCATAAAGCTAAGATGTAAAGACCACGATTCAAAGCCAGCTTGGGCAGGAACGTCTGTGGGTCTTGATATACAATGAGCCACCAGAAAACAGGAAACGGCACTATGGCTCAAATTGTAGAGTGCTCATCTTCAGCTGAAGAGCTGAAGGACAGCTCCCTGACCCAGAGTTCAAACCCCAGGACCAACAATAAACAAAGAGGTTGGCTGAGTTTTCCACATTGCAGTGTGTACGGTAGGAAATTCCATGCTGGGTTATGAGCATTCCAGATATGAGAGGCTCAATGCTGTGTCTACAGTTAGTCGGAGTATGATAGTGCCATCTTCTCAGGGGTTGGATGTGATCCTAATAGAGGGAGTTCATGGTATTTTTCTCAGGAACTGCTAAGGGCTTGGAATATCCGTGTGTGTGTGTGTGTGTGTGTGTGTGTGTGTGTGTGTGTGTGTGTGTGTGTAATTTTCCTTCGTCTCTTTCTGTCCCCTTCCTGGTTGCTGGTCTGCCTCTTTCTGACCTCAGATGGTGCCGCTCCTTCACACCGACCTTGCTGTTAGCCCCCTATCAGGGTCTACAACGAGTCCTAAATTGCCACAGGCCTGTGTTCCAACTTTTCTCTGGGGCACAAGTCTCGCTGTCCCAATATTTGGCCACCTCCAGGGGATTCTGGGTCAGTGATGCCAGCTGGCTTAGGGTTTCCTCTGCCTGAGAGGGAGGGCCTCAGTCATGTGATGTCCTTTCCTTTTCCTCAGCTGGGCCTCTGACTGCACATCCCTCTCATCAGGCTTGCAGTGGAGTGGGGAATCAGGGATTGCTGGTGGCTCTGGCCAACTCGAGATTGACAGCTGACTGAAGGCTGCCCAAGCAAGGAGGATCTAGGGCTACATGGGAAGTGAGGCCAAGGTGGCTTGGAAGTATAGGTCAGTGTCTAGGAAATGTAAATGTACTTTATCACAGGACAGTCTATCTTCCGGCCCCAACTGGGCCTCTCAGGTCCTTCTAAAAAATTGCAGATGCTCAGAATACAGAGGCACAAACTTTAGATTCCAGGGCCAGGGAACTGGGGGATGAGAGACTGGTATGGCCAATACCTCATTGTTTTGGGGTATTAGTGTTGACCTGGCTATACACCCCCTTATGTACTTTCACTTCTTAACCCAGTGTTGGCCACGCACTGGCCACTTGTGGCAGTACTGTGGAAGTGGCAGGAGTGGATGTGAGGTCTAGGATGACCAAAATCAGATTTATGACCTTGGGGGGTGGCAAAGGATGACTTTTAAAAAAATCTTAGAGCTGGGATTCAGAGCCTAGGCAATGTCCCCAAGCTTCTTTTGCTCAAAGCTAACATTCTACCACTTGAAACAGAGCTCAACTTTCATCTTTTTTTAGTAGTTTAGTGGAGATAAGAATCTCATAGATTTTCCTACCTGTTCTGGCTTCATGCTGCCATCCTAAGATCTCAGCCTATTGAGTAGCTAGGATTGCTGGGATAAGCCACTGGCACCTATTAAGGATATTAGTGTGTGTTTGTGTGTGTGTGTGTGTGTGTGTGTGTGTGTGTGTGTGTGTGTGTGTGTGTGTTTACCGGGACTTGAACTCATAGGTGCTATCCTTTACCTTGTTTTCACAAGGTTGGTGCTGTACCACTTGAAATACAGTAGCTCTGCTTCCCAGCTTTTTGGTGATTCATTGGACATAAGAGTCTGCCCAAGCCAGCTTTTAATTTTGATTGATCCTCAGGTCTCAGGCTTGAATACCTAGGATGACAGGCATGAGCCACAGGCGCCCAGCTGATAATGGCCTTTCACCACAGTGTACTGGGATCTCCTGAAAACTTTCTTTGTTTTTTTCTGTGCCAGTACCGGGGCTTGAACTCAGGGTCTGGGCTCTGGTCTCTTAACTTTTTCCCTCAAGGCTGGTACTCTTCCACTTGAGCCACAGCTTGATTTCTGGATTTTGGTAGTTCATTGGATAGAAGAGTGTCACTAATTTTCCTCCACTGAACTTGCTTTGACCAAACATCTCTGATCTCAGACTTCTGAATAGCTATGATTTACAGGGGTTTAGCCACTGGAGGCATTGGGTAGAAGCTTCTCTTGAGCAAGAGTTCTTCCCTTCATTTGCCTTGACTCCTCCATGCAAAGGGGGCCTGAAGGTCAGGAGCTGTGTAAAATAGGCTTCCAGCCACAGAAATTGGCTGGGGTCTTTGGTAAAATGTCAAGCTAATCTTCCCCTGAGCCCCATTCTGGGACGCCACCCTCTGCCCTACCTGTGACTCAAGTACAAACCTTGACCCTGCCTTCAGTGTTCTGCGAGACTTGTCTGAGGCCATAGAACCTTCATTCCACCCACACCACCTGCTCTACACCACCCCTCAGGACCTTTGCACATGCTCTGCACCTTCTTCCCTAGGCCCTCTGTCCTGTTCCACATCTTAGAACTCCTGTGGAATTTTGGCACTGGTCATATCACCTCCTGGAGCGAATCTTTCCTTCCTTTCTCTCACTTTTTTAAATACTGAGTTGCTAGAGATCGAACTAGTGCAGGCTGACTGTCAAATGCTGTATCTTGGTGTGTGTGTGTGTGTGTGTGTGTGTGTGTGTGTGTGTGTGTGTGTGTGCCAATCCTGGGGTTAGAATTCATGGCCTTGATGTTATGCCTGAGTTTTTATGCTCAAGGATAGCATTCTGCTACTTGTACCACAGCTCTGGTTTTTTTGGTGCTTAATTGGAGAAAAGAGACTCATATAGACTTTCCTGCCTGCACTAGGCTTGCAGTTATAATCATCAGATCTCAACTTCCTGAGTGCTATTATTACAGGGGTGAGCCACCACCACCTGCCCTCTACCTCTTACCTACCTTGGCTCTCCTCTGAGTTCCAGAAGTGTATGTCTTACCAAGCTCACATTTTTTTTGCCAGTGTTGGCTTGATCTCAGGGTCTAGGCATGTTCCTGAGCTGCTTTTGCTCAAGGCTACATTCTATCACTGAAGCCATAGTGACACTTTTGGCTGTTTCTGTTTATGTGATACTGAGGAATCCAACCCAGGGCTTCATGCTTGCTTGGTAAGCACTCTACCACTTAGCCACATTCACAGCCCAATGCTTACTTGTAACAGGAACTATGAGGGTGGGATTTATTGGCATACTCTTTTCAGCACAGAAATCGCTGGGCATTTCAAATCTTTGCCAGGATTTGGGACCAGAGTGAGACTCGGCAATGAGGAATGATGAATGAGTGATAGCCACCAGGCCCCAGAGGTCTAGGCTCACGTCCTACAGAGGGATAGGGAATATGGAGCCAGAACCTTCCACAATACCTACAGCCTAGGAAAAGTGGTCTCCTTGGAGGCAGTGGCTGGCTGCTAGATGTCCCAATGGGGCACCTCAGCCAGAACATAATGAACCCGTTGCATATACCAGCCAAGGCAAGCCTTCTGAGCTTCAGTTATTAAATGGCAGAGAAGGATGCTTTGTTCAAGCTACTGGCTTAGTACTCTCTGAGGGCTTGTCCCAGCATTCACATGTTGGGTGTCTGGTCATAGGCAACCTGCTGAATGCATATCATCCATACATCATCCATACATACACAGAGACACGGAGTTACTGCCTTCTTTTTTTCTTTGGCAGGTCTCAGGTTGAAATATGAGCCTAGGCCCTATCCTTAATCTCCTCTTTCTCAAGAGTAGCACTCTGCCCTTAAGCCACAGCCCCAACACATGGGGATATTTTCCTGTGATCTCTTAGAAATAAGAGTTTTGCAGACTTTCCTGCCCTGGCTGAATTCAAATTGGCATTCTCTACATCTCAGGCTCCTGAGGAGCTAGGATTACAAACAGGAGCCACTGACACCTGGCTTTCTTTACTTCTTCTTGTTCTTTTTTTAATCATGACAATCTGAAATCTTCAGTGTCATTCCAATGGTTTGCATTCGAAGTAAACTTCCTAGGCCTGGAGTTTGAGCCCCAGAACTGCCACACAGAAATGGAGGGAGCTCCTGACAAACTCATTCCTATTTATGTGAAGGAAAGTGGAATGTTATAAAAGTAATTAAATTTGCAGTAAATTCATGATTCTATTTTAGAAAGCCACACATAAATCATTGGATTTATATCTTCTATTCTAGCACCATGTTATGATTTCCCTAATGGAAGGATATTGACTAATTTTTAATTAATGCTTTCATAAGTATTCAACCATGATACTTCATTAAACGGAGACATAATTTAATAACTAATTATTGGTGACTATATATCATTAAATGGAGACATAACTTAATAACTAATTATTGGTAACTATATATATAAAATTTAATAATATCCTCATATTCTCTCTCTCTACATATATATATATATATATATACAGCATGCAACAATCTACACACACACACACACACACACACACACACACATATATATATATCTATTGGGAATTACTGTGGCTTGATAACAGGTAACAGGTCCTTAGAACTTCCTTGCATCTCAGTTTGCCAGAGGTTGGTGTGCTAAGACTTTGACTCCATTTATGTATTGGACATTGTAGGCCGTGAGTTGAAATCCCAGCATTGCCAAAAATTTATTCATGTAGTAAAAAGATACTTTTGACACATTTTTTTCCTAACAAAAAGTCCTGGGTCTCAGTATGATGTATAATTCATATCCAAATATATCATGTATGATAGGATGTAATAAATGAAATGTTATATGTGTAATAATAATAAATGAATAAAGGTAATAAACATCATATTCATTAAATTCATGTGTGTATTTTTTCCAGTGCTGGAGCTTCAATTCAGGCCCTGGGAACTGGTTTGAATTTCTTGTCTTCAAGGACGGTGAGCTTCTCCTTCACCCACAGTGACACAGAGATACCCAGATGCCGAGTTCAAATCCCAGGCCTGCCAGAAAAATGGTGCAAATTCCAAGCCATGGCCTTATTTTATTTTATTATTTTTTTGCCAAGCACGGGGCTTGAACTCAGTTCTTGGCATCTCTGCCACAGCTGGCCCTGGGATTCTAGGACCCAAGTTCAAATATTGGGGTTGGCAAGAGATAAAATAAATAGGAAAAGGATAAAATACAGAAATTCAAGAAGGTGGTTTTACTTTTTTTCCCTTTGCATTGTGACCATCCTGCGTGTAAATGACAAAGCCCTGAAAGTGTACATGACATTGCATGCTGATGTTTGGCTGGCTATTAGGGACGCCAAAACCAAAACCATAACTTAGGCCTGGAGGTTGCATCCCAGGGCTGCCACTAAATATTGGCAGAGAGTCCAAGAAACCCATTTGCATGAACATCAATTCGAATTGAATTTTATAAAAGTAACAAATTAGTAGTTAGTGTATGAGTATACCATAAAATTATACACAACAATTTTATTACATTGATTAATTTTCAATTAATACTTTACTATGTATTCAACCATGATACTTAAAAGTGGAAGGAATAATTTGAATGTCAATAATGGATAGTAATATAATATATGTAATTTCATAATATACAGACACATTTCTCTTGTCTTATACATACATATATGTGTATATATATATATATATATGTATATACATATACATATATGCCAATCTACACATTTATCTGTTCATACACTTGTCACTCCTGGGGCTCAGCGGTATAATGATAGCTAGTACATACAAAGCCCTGGATTCGATTCCTCACTATCACAAGCACATAAAAATCCAGAAGTTGTGCTCTCGCTCAAGCAGTTGAGCATTAGCTTTGAGCATAAAAGCCTAGGGACTGTTTCTAGACTCTTATTCAAGGTCCAGGATGGGCATGAAAAAATGTTGAATGTTGTGACTGCAACTCTATAAGGATAGGACTTCAAATACCTCATCACAGAGCCAGCCGGGAGTCTGGTGCTGACAGCTGCCATCTAACCTGACTTTCTCAGAGGTATACGACTGCAACTCAGCCCCACAGAACCAGATGTTGCTGGCTTGCTCACCCCTGTCATCCAAGCTACTCGGGGGCTGAGATCTGACACTGGTGTATTTAAAACCCAGTCCTGGCGGGATGTCTGTGAAACTCTGAGCTGTGGATGAAAGTGATAGATCTCTAGCCTTGAGCAAAAGATCTTAGGACAGTACCCCCAACATTTCAGTGCAATCCCTGTGGCTGACTCGCCCCAAAAAATGCTCCTCTGAATCATTAGATCTGAACTTTGTGCAATTTGTGATGTGTTTCTGAAAGAATGGTGATACTGATGAAAGCACCCTAATACTAATGACAGCTTGTGGGATGCATCTATGTGATGAGTCCTTCCTGGAATGCTGGAGCCCTCACGGGGTGCTGTGTGCTGAGTCCTGTACAGGATGCTATGTGCTGAGTCCTTCACAGGGTGCAGTGTGCTGAGTCTTGCATTGGGTTCTGGGTGATGAGTCTTTCACAGGATGCTGTGTGCTGAGTCCTGTAAAGAGGGTTATTTGGAGCCGGGCACCAGTGGCTCACGCCTCTAATCCTAACTACTCTGGAGGCTGAGATTTGAGGATAGTGGTTCAAAGCCAGCCCTGGCAGGAAAGTCGCTGAAACTCTGATCTCCAATAAAACACCAGACAACTGGAAGTGTCGCTGTAGCTCAAGTTTAGAGCACTAGCCTTGAGCTGAAGAGCTGAAGGACTGTATTCAGGCCCAGATTTCAAGCCCCATGACCGACAAAAAAAAGTGTTATGTATTTTGTCCTTCAAAGGGTGCATGCTTTCATCTTGTCCTTGTAAGAACTCCAACTGACATGACTATGCAGAAAAGAATATTGAGGCTCAGATCTGTCCCCATGGCAGGGACAAAATCATGTATTATTGAAGACTAGTGAGTTGTCTACAGGAGACAATTGTTTTGTCTTGTTTTTTCTAAGTCATGAACCTTGAACTCAGGGCTTAGGCACTGACCCATACCTCTTGGGCTCATGGCTAGCACTCACCACACAGAGCCAAGGACCCCCTTGCAACAGAGTGTCACAGCTTAGAGTTCTATAACCGAGGTCTGTCATCCTGCCTTCTCAAGAAGCTGAGGTCTGGGTTCCAAACTATCCCTGACACAAAAGATACCATGAGACTATTATATCCTATTCACCACTAAGAAACCTGAAGTGGAAGCTAGGTGCTTGTGGCTCATGCCGATCATCCTAGCTACTCAGGAGGATGAGATCTGAAGATCATGGTTCAAAGTTTTAGCTTGGGCAGGAAAGTCCTTGAGACACTTAGCTCCAATGAACCACCAGAAAACCGGAAGTGGCTCTGTGGCTCAAGTGGTAGAGCACAAGATTTGAGCTGAAGAGCTCAGGGACAACTTCCATGCTCAGATTTCAACTCCTACAATGACAACAACAACAACAAAAAGACAGAAACAAACTAACAAACTTGAAGTAGAGGGCTGGGAATGTGCCTTAGGGGTAGAGTGCTTTGCATATATGAAACCCTGGGCTTGATTTCTCAGAACCACATCACTAGGAAAAAGCCTGAAGGGGCTCTGTGGTTCAAGTGGGAGAGGGCAACCATTGTACAAGAGAAACTAGGTTCAGTGCTCATGTCTTGAGTTCAAACTCCAGGACTAGTGTATGCACACACACATGCATGTATACACACACACAGAGAGAAAGCAGAAGTGAAGCTGTGACAAATTGGTAAAGCACCAGACTTCAGATCTGAACTCATGGTCAGCACCCAGGCCCTATGTTTAACCTCAAAACCTAGCCACCCAAGGCCCAACTAGGAGAAGTCAAAGGTCTCAAAACCTGATGAACTTCATCAGTCCTAGATGACAGGAAGCTTTGTGATATCCAACATGTGCTTGGATTTCCCAAGGTTCTGGAAACCTAGGAGAAACATTATAGGCCCATCATTGCCGACTATGAAATGTTTCATTATGTTCAGTGCCCTAGTTGTCTGCCTGAAGGACTCCTGAATTATATTGAGCACTGTATCTGTACACTGGAATATAGTCTTATAAAGGCAGGATAAGAGCACACAAGTTGGCCTGCAATGGGAGGTGGCAAAAATGAAGGTCTCCTCTTAAAACAGAGCACTGGGAAGAGAGATAGCTAAGGGTAAAAACAGGCCTTTTTCTCCTGACCTTCAGAGCCCGCCCACACATCTTCAGTAATTGGCCCAGATGGAGTTATTTGGTACACAGCTGTACAGGAGTGAGGTCTTTTGTGTTCCTGTCCAGACAATGAGGGAGACTTCTTCCAGCAGGCCTGGGATGAAGAGAACCCCTCAGGCTACATTGGGAGCAGTGAGGGGAGCCCTGGAACATGCAATATCATAGGGGAAGGGATGTGAAGGGTAAACAAAGGAGGAGGCTGCAATGCTTGGTAAGAAATGTACGCATTATCCTGCCCATGTAATTGTAACCCCTCTGTACAGTATGTTCACAAATAAAATAAAATAAAATTTAACAAAAAGCAGTCTCTGTGTTATGAACTCATTGTATTGAATACAATTTTCCTTGCTTGGTGCCACTCATCATACCTACTCAGGAGTTTCACCTAGAGGAATACATCCATACATACACAAAGAAATTGAGGTACAATTTTTTTTTGAGGGGGCAGTCCTGGGGTTGAACTATGAGCCTAGGCCTGGTCCAAGAGTTCCTTTTGCCCAAGGGTACTGCATTAAGCTTGAGTCACAGCCCCACTTCTGGGTTTTTCTGTGATCTCTTAGAAACAACATTGCCAAGGACTTTCTTACACTGGCTGGTTTCACACTCAAATTCTCTACATCTCAGCCTCCCGAGGAGCTGGGATTACAGTCAGCAGGCACTTTCACCTTCTTCTTTTTTTTTTTCTTTGTTTTATAATCTGGACTTACTTCTTAATAAGGTCATTCCTATGGTTGAGACTTATAAGTAAACTACCCAATATTCTTTATACCTGTTTTCTCTGAGAGTATTTTCCCTCTTCATCTTAGCCTCTGGTCACAGGTTTGAAGCCAAAAGTGAGAAATGAGTGTTACAGGATTTAGGAGCAAATGTCAACAGGACATGCCAGTTCTGTCACTTAGCATTGAGCTGCAGTGAATTTACTGTCTCGGGATATGAGGACCGAAAGCTGGAGCGATCCTTATACTATCTGTATTGCTCCTTTTGCCTATAAAATGATCTAATAATTATGATTGTTTTGTATCTCCAACCTTAAGTATCTAGGACACACTAGAAGCATGTTCCTGTTTCCGTTTTTCTCTAGTACCTCTCGAGATTTAGACTAAAGTTTTGGGTGGAGCAGCTCCTAGATGAATCCCTGAGGAAATACACTTGAAGCCTCCTCAGATCTCCATTCAAAACCAGCCCTAGCAGGAAAGGTTTATTGTCTCCAATAAACCACCAGAAAACCAGAAGTGGAGCAGTGGCCTAGAGGGTAGAGCTCCAGCTTTGAGAGAGAAAGCCAAGCAGGCCATACAGGCCAGACCAGGCAGGAAAGCCTGGGAGATGCTTATTTCCATTGAAGAGCCAGATGGCTGGAAGTGGAGCTGTGCCAGTGGTAGAACCTCTGCCTTGTGAAAAACAGCTGAGGAATGCATCACTTCCTCAGTTTAAGCCATAGGATGGCCACAAAAGAAAATTCAAAAAGAGAAGGCCAAGTTTATGTATTAGTGTCCTACTTACTTACGTGTGTATATTAAGTCCCTAAGTGCAAAGAGGCTGTATGCAAAACTTCTGCTTTTATTTACAGGTTTATGTTTTAGATATGCTCATTGTACATACTGCATCATTCTCTTCATTTCAGCCCCATTGATTTTCTCTTCCAGGATTCTAGGCCTATTTCCTTATATGATGTACACTGAAGCTCTCAGCAGCCTTTATTTACATTTTATTATGAGGCCAATGCAGGAGCAGTCACAAATCAGGCAGGGGAAAAGAAGATCAGAGTTCATAGAAATAAGCAGTATTCAGAAAATTATAATTGGGGACGCAAAATGGTAGCATATATATGTAAAAACTACCATTAAGAAAATAGATGAGGCGGCTGGGAATGTGGATTAGTGGGAGAGTGCTTGCCTAGCATTCAAGAGGCCCTGGGTTCGACTCCTCAGTAACACATACACAGAAAAATCCAGAATTGGTGCTGTGGCTCAAGTAGCAGAGTGCTAGAGACAATGTCCAGGCCTTGAGTTCAGCGCAAGAAATGCCAAAGAGATAACTAAGTAGTTAGTTAGTTAGTTAGTTAGTTAGTTAGGTAGGTAGGTAGGTAGGTAGGCAGGTAGATAGGTTGGTACATAGATAGATACATAGAAAGAAAGAAAGGAGGAAAGAAAGATAGAAAGAAAGAAAGATAGAAAAGAAAGAAAGAAAGAAAGAAAGAGAGAGAGAGAGAAAGAAAGAGAGACAGAGAGAGAGAGAAAGAGAGAAAGAGAGAAAGAAAGGAAGAGAGAAAGAGAGAAAGAGAGAAAGAAAGAAAGAAAGAAAGAAAGAAAGAAAGAAAGAAAGAAAGAAAGAAAGAAAGAAAGAAAGAAAGAAAGAAAGAAAGAAAGAAAGAAAGAAAGAAAGAAAGAAAGAAAGGAAGGAAGAAAGAAAGAAAGAAAGAAAGAAAGAAAAGAAAGAAAGAAAGAAAGAAAGAAAAGAAAGAAAGAAAGAAAGAAAGAAAGAAAGAAAGAAAGAAAGAAAGAAAGAAAGAAAGAAAGAAAGAAAGAAAGAAAGAAAGAAAGAAAGAAAGACAGGTCAATAGATGATAGATAGATAGATAGATAGATAGATAGATAGATAGATAGATAGATAGATAGATAGATAGATAGATAGATAGATAGATAGATAGATAGAAAAATGATAGATGAATCTGGTCTTGGACTTCAGGAGGAAAGAAGGGAACAATTCCCAGTCATGAAGCTTCTGCAGTGTGCCAGGACACCAGCATCACCTTCACACAACCACAAAGCAGGAAAAATATCTCTTGACCGCTTCTCAGGCAGCCGAATGCTGCAGAGCCAAGAGGGCAGAGCCAGGTTCTAACTCAGCTGCTTGGGGACAAAAGAGAAATGACCCTGCCTCACCTTGGACTGGGGATTGGCATTAATGATGTGGAGAATGAAGGAAGGAGAAAAGACTGGCAGAGGTAGAAGAAGGGCCTTCAAATCTGATAGATGGAGAGTAAAAAACCCACTCCCTAAGACCAGAGAGCAGGGCTTTTCTACTCTGTTCCTCCCCTCTCCCTCACTAAACTGGCTCTCTATTGGTAACCTAAAGATAGCCTGAAGCTCTCTTCACCTGAGTGAGGAAGGTTAGTCATTGTTTGAGGAAGCTGAGAAAAGCCTGATCCTGGTGTAACTGTAACAAACATTTCAGGTTTCCCCCATTGCTGGCTGTCCCTGGAATGAATGAAGTGGTTTTGCAGCTCACTTCCCTGTTGAGTGTGTATATTCTGCCTCCTTGTTCTCTTCACCTAGCCTGGCTTTTGAAATTGTTTTCTGTCCTTCAAATACAGTGTTATACTGGAGTTCTTCCTGCTGACTGTGCCAGGGCTTGGATCCTGAGAACTTCATTTGAACCCAGGATGGGGCAATGGGTCAAGAACACTAAGAACATTTAGAGTAACTTCTCATCACCAAGGGAAAAACAAGAAGCTCTTGAAAATCTGACCTTTCAGATGTGGAAGTCAGAGTGTCATAGACTTTTCTGCCCTGGCTGGCTTCAGTGTGATCCTGAGACCTCAGCCTCCTGAGCTAGGGTGATGGGCAAGAGCTACTGGTGCTCTGCTAGGTTCAGATGAGTAATGACATTGACAGTACAAGTCAACTGCTTATCACAAAAGGGTTTGGGGAGCATATTAAGCCTTTCAACATTGGACCTTTCAGAACCCTGTGGACACAAGGTTACAATGCTAGAGTCAGTGAGGCTGGGCATGTCGATCTGCTACACTTAAGCCTGGAGGTCTGACTCCAATTCTGCTGTATATTAGTGTTGATTTTCCAGAGAATATTCTCATAATTAGCAAATAGGAAAAGTACTTTGATTAACCCTCAATTTTTTCCAGTTGTGTGTCTTGTATCAAACCTGGGCACTGTCTCTGAGCAATTCAGTCAAGTCTAACTCTCTACCACTTGAGCCACAGCTCCACATGGGATTTTTTAGTGGTTCCTTGGAGATAAGAATCTAACAGGCTTTTCTTGCCTAGGCTGTCTTTGAACTGTGGTCTTCAAATCTCAGCCTCATGAGAAGGTAGTTTTCCAGGTGTGAGCCACCAGCATCTGGCCTATTGTTTTTGACAGTCCTGGGGATTGTTTTTCTCAATGCTAGCACTCTACCACTTGAGCCACTCCACTGCATCTGGCATTTTCTGAATATGTGGCATTGAGGATTCAAACCCTGGTATTCATGCATGTTGAGTGAGCTCTTTAGCACTAAGCCACATTTCTAGCCTCCCCCTTACAATTTTATCCCACAAGTTTCCTGTCCTCAAGAAAAGCTTTCTCAGTATAAATCATCTAAAAACACCCCTATAGTAAGGTGTCCAAAGATAAATAAGACAAACTCATTCTTGGGAGAGACTCTAAACGTGAGAAGACTGTGACAAATGCCTCCATTTAATTATGTATCATGTTTCAACACAAAAAGTTTTAATGATAAATGATTCAATGTCCTAAATTATTGTGCATAATTTTATAATACATGTGCAAAATGTAAATGGGAATAATGTAAATAAAATAAACAAAAAATTAATCAAATAAAAAATAAAATAAATACAAAATCAATAATGAAAATCGTAACATGTAATAAACATACATATGTACGTAAATATCATATATTACACATGTATAGAAATATCTTTTCCATAACAGGGCCTTCATTCAGACCATGGGAACTCTAGCCTGAATTTCTTTTCCTCAAGGACAGTAAATTTTTCCTTTACTCATGGTACAAAAGAGTTACCTGGACGGTGAGATCAAATCCCAACAATGGTAGAAATACTGGCCCCAGTTCCAAGACAGTAACTTAATCTTTTAATGGAAGCAGTTATGTTTATTCAGTTCCATACTGAACATTAAATAAAAAGCAGTGTAGAATTTTGTACATCTATTCAGACATCCTCCCCTTACCCCCAAAGTGTTTCTCGAAATACTACATGGTTTCTTTTTTGTATGTTTTTTATTGTAAAAATGTTGTACAGAATGGTCACAGTTACATGAACAACGTCATGAGTATATTTCCTATTGAGCATTGTTACCTTCTCCTTTGTTTTCCCCCTACCATCCCTTACCTCCCATCTCCACAACTACTCCCCCTACCAAACTCAGTGATTTAATTTTTTAGTTTTGGCTTGGCACGGTGTTTGAACTCAAATAGTAGCAAATCTGCACTTTCCCACACATTGCTACAAGTTCCTGAGTTCAAATCCCAGTCTAGGAAACAAAACTGGCAGAAATTCCAAACCAGAGAGCTCTATTTTTTAAATATAGTTGAATAATCATTTTTTTTTATTTTTTCTTTTTTGTGGCTTTTTTAGGGCTTGAACTCTGGTCGTGGCAACTCTGCCTCAGCTTTGATCACCCTAGCCTAGGTGGAGCCTCAGTACTCATACGCAATCCTGGAATCCTAGGCCCAGAGGGCTTGCAGAAAGAAAAAAAAAGTAGGATAGCACAAAAAGTGGCAAGCTGCAGAGGGATGGGTGTTTAATTTTTTTTTAATCTTTGCACGGTGACCATCCTGGGTCTGAATGCCATGGGTACAAATTACACCTGAACTGCCATTCCTGACAGCTGGCGGGTTAGCAGGGAAGCCATAGGCCAACCTGTCAACATAGGCCCTGGGTTCAAATCCAGGTCCTGACAACTACCAATGGCAGGAGATCACAAGACACTCATTCCTATGCATAGGAATATCAATTGAAAGAGAAGTTTGTGCATTGGTCAAGCCTAAAATTGGATGCAGTAATCCTAGGACACTGATTGATCTTAATTTCATGCTTTATTAAGCATGAAAAGAATAGCATTCCTTTAATTGTGTTATAATAAATACCTAAGAGTTGGGAAGAATGTAGTATATGTCATTCAATCATAGATAGGAGGCTATGGTGCTTTTTACCAATATATATTTATTTGTATTCTACTGCCTGCCTATCCTTGTATCGCTGTTTTGGCCAATCCTGGGTCACGATCTCAGCACCTAGGAACCACCTCACAGCTTCATTGGCTAGAGGCTGTTGTGCTCACACTCACCCATTCATGAATTGGACCTGCTAGGCCCTGAGTTCAGATCCCAGCACTGCCAAAAATTTAATCTTGGAGTAAGAAGCCAAATACGACACCTGTTTTTCTTTTCTGGGAGAGTTCTGCGTGTCAGGCATGATGGAGAACACATCTACAAATCTAGATGGTATATGTAAATGGTAGGATGTAAACAATGTAATACATAGTTAGGATGCATCAGTGTCAGTAAAATAAACGGTAAATAAATGAAAAAAATATAATGTATAACCACACCAAACATAATATAGACTGAACATCTGTATGGAAGTTCAATCCTATCTTTAAAATGTATATAAGGAGTACGTTTTCCAGGTCTGGGGCTTGAATTCAGGCCTAGGGAATAGGCCTGACTTACTGGTCTTCAAGCAGGGTGAACTTCCACTTCCCTGACAGTGCAATAGAGTTACCCAGACCCCGGGTTCAAATTCCAGGACTTGCAGACAAAATATGGCACACATTCCAAGCCAGGGAGCTTCATTAGCATTTTTAATATTTTTTAAGTTCACTTCACCTTTATTTGATACATATTGATTTTATAATATGAGAGTTTTTCAAAAAAGGGGTCTAAACTTTTACATTTCAGCATAACACATTGGTGTTTCTATTTTGACCATCTGCCCTGAAGAGTGAGAATGAAAATCAGGACATTTCTCCCTAGAAGATCGGGACAGTTGAATTTATTTCTATTTAGAGTTTTTTCTACAATTATAAACTCTCTGCATTTGTGTCGTATGAGTTTTCCTCAGTGCCTACCACGAAATACACTAGGGGAGTCCTCATAGCACAAAAGGTAGGATTTCTGAATAAAACCTCACTTCTGTGAGGACAGTAGGTACTTCTAAGCATTTTGGGAATAAACTGGATTGTAAAATGAAAAACGAAAACAATGGGACTGTGATGTATCTCAGTAGTGGAGTACTTTCCTAAAGAGCATAAGACCATGGCAGAAAAGTTCCCTAAAGCTCAGAATGTTAGAATTTTATGATCTGCATGAACAAATATTTTTGGGTGGTCGTGGGGCTTGAACTCAGGGTTTATCCCTGTGCTCTTCAGCTCAAGGCAAGCGATCTACTGCTTGAGTCACAGTGCCACTTCGGTTTTCTAGTGGTTTATTGGAGATAAGAGTCTCACAGACTTATCTGCCTGGGCTGACTTTGAACGGCCAAACTCAGATCACAGCCTCCTGAGTAGCTAGGATTATAGGCATGAGTCACTGTTGCCAGGCACATGAAAAAACTTCTTAAAGATGGATTCTGAGAAAAGAAACTTGGAAAACACTTTTAGTATAAATAATTTATAGTGCCATGGTTAAGGCACTAATTCAGAAGTATTTATTCATTGGCTAGTTTCTTAGTTTATTTAAATATATATATGCATTATTAAAATATATATGTATATAAATATTATTAAAAACATAGCTTTGAAGTGTACCTAAGAGCATATGTGCTCATGTAAAGTTATACAAATGAAAAAGCTTCATTTTTCTTTTCAGTTTGGTTGGTATCATAAATTAGGTGGGATTTGTGTATTGTTTTTTTCTCTGTTCCCCCAACCCCCTCTCCTCACATTTGAACTCAGCTTGCTCTTCCTTGGCTTCATTGTTCATAGCTGATTTTCTACCACTTCAGCTATACCTGTAGCCTGGCATTTTGCCAGTTAATTGGAGATGATGTCTCTCAGGCTTTTCTGCCTTCATTGGCTTTGAAATTTCATCTTCCAGTTCTCAGCCTCCTGAGTAGCTAGGATTAAATATGTGAGCCACTGGGGTGCCTAGGGATAATTTAGACTTTGGTTAGTGTATTCTTTGTGTTTTTCTTGGCAAGGGATCATCTACTATAAAATTTCTGTGAATGACCTGGGTCTGAAGTAAGATATATAATACATATGCAAATCTGTATAATTTTCATAAGATGTAATAAATTTAATACGTGTTATAAGTGTATTAATAGTCAATAAATATAATGAATTAATAATACAAAAAATAAACACACTCAAAGCAATATGCAGTAAACATAAATATGTAGATATTAATCATTTCAAATGTGGATGAATATTAATTAACAGGGTGGGGATTGAATTCAGGCCTAGGGAACAGGCCTGAATTGCTTGTATTCAAAGAAGGTGAGTTTCTCCATCCCCCAGAGTGTATTAGATTTTCCCAGACTCCAAGTGCAAATCCCAGGCCGGGCAGAAAAAAACGAGCATGAAATCCAAGCCAGAGAGCACTATTAGTATTTTTAAATTTTTAAAATTCATTTTATTTTATTTTCTATTTATGTATGTATGTATTTATTTATTTATTTATGTATTTATTATTTATTTGCCAAGCACGGGATTTGATCTTAGGTCGTGGCAACTCTGCCTTAGCTTCCATCAGCTTAGGCTGGGTTTGTGCAGCCTTTGGACCCACAGCCCATCCTGGGAGCCTAGGCCTCATGGCTGACAGGAAAAAAATGAAAATGGCAAGGAAAAATAGCCACGAATTGCAAACAGTTAGAGGTTTCTCTGTTTTCCTTCCATGCATGGTGACCATCCCGGGTCCAAATGACACGACCTCAACCTGTAGGTCACCTGGCATTTCTGTCAGTGGGCTGTCAGCGAAGCCATAGGCCAATCTGCACACCTAGGCCCTGAGTTTGAATCCCGGTCTTGCCACTTACAAAGGGCTGGAGAGCGTAAGAACTATTGCCTGTCCATAGGAACACCAGAGGAATGTGATCAATGTTATGGTTGGATGAGTAGTTTGTCAATTAGTCTAGCAAAAACTAAATCCAGTATTCACAAGATGTGGATTGATTTTAATTTATAGTTTATTATGCATTAAAAGAATACATTGTGTATGAGTTTGTGTGTGTGTGTGTGTGTGTGTGTGTGTGTGTGTGTGTGTGTGTGTTTTGTCAGTAGTGGGGACTGAACTCGGGCCTTGGCGTTATCCCTCAGCTTTTCAGCTCAGGGTTAGGGCGGTACCATGTGAGACACAGTGCCATTCCCAGCTTTTTCTGATCATGTGTTGCTGAGGAATCGAAACCGGGACTCATGCATGCAGGATAACACTCTCCCAATGAGCCACCTTCCCATCCCCTAAAAGAATACTATTGATTAAATGGAGTCCTCACTAAATACCTGAGAATCGCTAGGAAGGTAGTATATGTCATTGAATAACAGATAGACATCACTGGCAATATCTAAATATATATTTGTATACCACTGTCTGCGTAGAAAGGTATTGCTATTTTGGCCAAACCTGTGTCTCCATCCTAGGTCCTGGGATCCACCTGGCACCTGAATGTGCTAGAGGCTGCTGTGCTGACACTCACCCATTTGTGAATGGGGCCTCTAGGCCCTCAGTTCAGTTCCCAGCATTGCTAAAAATGTCTTCCTGGAGTCAGATTGCAAGTATGATACCTGTTTTCCTTTTCTGTGCAAGTGTTGGGTGTCAGGTATGAAATTTATAATATGTCTGCAAAGCTACCTGCTATGGAATAGATTTGAATGAATGTAATAAATGTAATAGGTGCACTCATAGTCCATAAAATAAATTGTAAACAAATAAATATATAATAAAATACAATTAATCATTCCAACAAACAAGATATAGACTGAATGTATGGATGTAAGTATAAATGATAAAATGTAAATGGTTATAAATGTTATGTTCTCCAGGGCTGGGGCTTGAATTCAGGCCTAGGGAACAGGCCTGAATTGCTTGCATTCAAGGGAGGAGATCTTCCTTTCCTCCGCCTCCCACAAGTGCATCAGAGTTACCTAGATCCCAAGGTGACATCCCTGGCATGGCAGACAATAAAATGGCACGAAATCCAAGACAGGGAGCTTCAATAGTGTTGTTAATTAATTAATTAATTTTTGCCAAGCACAGGGTTTGAACTCAGGTTGTGGCAACTCCTCCTCATTTTCCATCACCCTAGGCTGGGATAGTGCAGCCTCTGGACCCACAGCCCATCCTGTGGTCCTAGACCTCAGGGGCTCACAGGAAAAGAAAATGAAAACAGCACCGAAAAAAAGCCACAAACCGAGGACGGTCAGCAGTTTCTGTTTTCCTTCCTTGCACGTTGACCATCCTGGATGTGAATGACATGGCTGCAACCTGTAGGTCATCTGGCATTTCTGAAGGCTGGCTCTATCAGTGAAGCCATAGGCCAACGTGGACACTAGGCCCTGAGTTCGAATCCCGGTCATGCCACTTACAAGGGGCTGAAGAGCCTAAGAAAATATTCTTGTCCATAGGAACACCAGAAGAATGTGGTTAATGTCATGGTTGGATGAGTAGTCCGTCAATCAGTCTTGCTTAAAATTAGACCCAATAATCACTGGACAGGGATTGACTTTAATTCATAGTATATTATGTATTAAAAGAATACTATTGATTAAATGGAGTTCTCACTAAATACATGAGAATCGGTAGGAAGGTAGTATATGTCATTGAAAACTAGATAGACACCTCTGGCAGTGCCTAAATATCTAAATTTATATTTGGGCTGGAAAAGTGGCTCCGTTGTAGAGCTCTTACCTTGCATGCCTGAGGCCCTGGGTTCGATTCTTCAGCACCACATAAGCAAAAAGAAAAAAAGCCGGAAGTGGTGCTGTGGCTCAAGTGATAGAGTGCTAGCCTTGAGCTGAGGGACAGCACCCAGGCCCAAAGTTCAGGCCCCACGACCAGACACTAAAATAAATACATAAATTTTATTTATTTATATATCTCCATCATCATAGAAAGTTACTGCTATTTTGGCCAAACCTGGGGCTTGATCCCAGGTCCTGAGATCCACTTGGCAGCTGAATGGGCTAGAGGCTGCGGTGCTGACACTCACCCATTCATGAATTCGGCCTTTCAGGCATTCACATCAGGTCCCATCATTGCCAAAAATTTATTCCTGGTGTAATATTTCAAGGGTGACACCTGTTTTCCTTTTCTATGCAAGTTCATAATAAGTCTGCAAAGCTACACGCTATGGAATAGATGGGAATAAATGTAATAAATGTTATAGGTGCACTCACGGTCCATAAAATAAATGCTAAATAAATAAATAAATGATAAAATATAATGTATCACTCCAAAAAACATGATATAGACTGAATATATTGATGTAAGTAGAAATCATATATTTAACATGTCTATAAATGTTATGAGATGCTTGAATTCAGGCCTAGGGAAGAGTTTAGTTCATGCATGATTCTCATAGGAAATGATAGGCAAGATGTATGGCACAACAATTATTTTTAATTAAGAGTTCATGAAGTGTGACAATAAGAATCACATTCAGGAAATGGAGGCATTGGGAAAGATCCAAGAATCGGTACTTGAATGGTAGGATTTGAACACAGCTCGCTACATCTCCTACTCTATCCAAATAGGTAATTAGCATACTAGCTTCAGCTTATGAATGGATGAATATTGTGCCCCATCCCCACCCTGGGGCTCGATCTCAGGTCTGGGTATGTCTTAGCTCCTTAGTGGCTCACAAGCTGATGGGCTCATGTGGACCCATTTGGCTGTTGGGCTTCCTAGACCCCAAGTTCAAATCCCAGCACTACCAAAAGGTTTATCTTAATGTGAGAAGCCAATTCTTGCACCTGTTTTCCTGTACTGTGCAAGTGCTGGGTCTCAGCAAGAATCAAGAAACATTGGCAACTCTACACCCATGAGAATAGGTTGTCATCCATGTCAGCACAGTTTTATATGTCATTCTATGCTCAATAAAATACACAATACATCCTTGAAAAAGACTCAAAATAAAACGAATATAACTACACTGAATGCAAGATGCATACCACACCTGTACGTAAATAGAGATCCTATGTTAAAAAGAGCTGGGCTTCTTCTTTTGTCCAGTGCTGTGACTTCAGATCAGGCCCCGGACTAGGCCTGACATTCTAGTCTTCAAGGATGGTGAACCTCCCCTTCCCCGACAGTGCAACAGAGATACTCATACCTGAGTTCAAATCCCAGTACTGACAAAAGATTCATCCTGATGTCAGAAGCCAGTCATTGCACCTGTTTTCCTCTCCTGTGAAAGTCCTGGGTCTCAGCTAGGCTGGAGAATGAATGCATAGGCAACCCTGTAACCATGGGAAAAGTTTGTCATCCATGTCAGCACAGTTATAGCTGTCACCATACTCAGTAAAATACACAATACCTCCATGAATTAGACACAAATTAAGGAGAAGTGCACCGAATGCAAAATGATGACCGCACATGTATGTCAATATAGATCCTGTGTTTAAATTATGAATTTAGGACTATCCTGGCCCTCCCTGGGGTTCGATGTCAGGTCCTGGGAAAGGTCTAGCTCCTTAGTTGCTCACAGGCTGGTATCCTCACCTAGAACTTTTCGCCAATTGGCCCTGCTGGGCTCTGAGTTAAAATCCCAATACTGCCAATAGATGAACTCTCATGTGAGAAACACATCGATCCACCTGTTTTCCTATGAAAGTCCAGGTTCTCAGGGAGGATGGAGAATGCTATACAGGCAACTCCATAGCCATGGGAATAGGTTATCATCCGTTTCTGCACAGTTATATCTGTCATCATGCTCAATAAAACACAAAATGCATACACGACTAAGACACACAATAAAAAGTGTAACTATACTGAATTCATGAGGCATTCCACACATGTATGTAAATAGAGATCCTATATGTAAAATAGGTGGGTATATTATTTTTGCCAATACTGGGGCTTCAATTCAGGCCCTGTGACTTAGCCTGATATTGTAGTCTTCAAGGATGGTGAGCTTCCCTTTCCTCCACAGTGCTATAGATTTACCCAGACCTGAGTTGGAAACCCAGCAGTGGTAGAAAAATGGTGCAAGTTCTGAGCCAGGGTGTTTATTATTATTATTATTATTATTACTATTACTATTATTATTTGCCAAGGAAGGGATTTGAACTCAGTTCGTGGTAACTCTGCCTCAGCTTCAATCACCTCAGGTGACAGGCTGCCATGGGCCCATAGCCAATCCTGGGATTCTAGGCTTTGAAGTCTTGCAGGAAAACACATATACACACACACACACACACACACACACACACACACACACACACACACACACACACAAACACACAGAGAGAAAAAAAAGCCGCGGGATGGATTTTTTACATTTTTTTCCCTTTCTATGGTGACCATCCTGGGTCTGAATGACATGTCTGCAAAGGGTACTTCACCGTGCATTGGCGAAGGCTAGTGGGCTATAGGGGAAGCCATAGTCCCATGCAGCAATGTAGGCCCTGAGTTTAACTGCTGGTCCTGACACCTACCAATCGGGGGATTTCCCAAGAGACTTATTCCTATGCTCGGAATACCGATGGAATGTTAACAAACTATGATTGAGAAGTTTCTGCATGCATAGGTCTAGTCTAAAATCAGACACATTGATCTTATTGAATAGTTTATTAAGCATGAAAAGAATCCTATTCCTTCAATGGCGCATAATAACTACCTAAGAGATGGTAGGAACGTAGTTGATGTCATTGAATCCTAGGTAGATGTCTCTGGCACTCTATACAAATATATATTTATTGGTATACTACCACCTGCCTATCCATGTATGGCTATTTTGTCCACCCCTGTGGCTTGATGTCAGAGTCTGGGAACTGCCTGGCAGTTTCCTGGGCTAGAGGTTGTGGTTTTGACACACCCATTCATGAATTGTTTCTGCTAGGCCCTGAGTTCAGATTCCAGCACTGCCAACAATTGGATTGTGGATTAAGAAGCCAAGCGTGACACCTGTTTTCCTTTGTTCTGAGCGTTCTGGATGTCAGGCATGATTGAGAACACTTCTACAAATCTAGATACTATGTGATAAGATGTCATCAAAATAATAAATGGAATGCGTGTTATCACAGTCAATAAAATAAATGGTTAATGAATAAAACAGAAATACAATAAATAACCACAACAAACAGGATATGTACTGAACATCTATAAGTAAGTATGAGTCTTATCATTACAATATACATAAATAGTATGTTTCCCAGAGCTGGGGCTTGAATTCAAGCCTAGGGAGCAAGCCTGACTTTCTTGACTTCAAGCACGGTGAGCTTCTCCTTTGTCCACAGTGCTGCAAAGTTACCCAGACCCTGAGTTCAAATCCAAAGCCTGGCAGAAAAAACAGCACCAATTGCAAGCCAGGGAGATTATTTATCTATCTATCTATCTATTTATTTATTTATTTTGTGTGAAGCAAGATCTTGAACTCAGGTCATGGCAACTCTGCCTCATCTTCCATCACTCTAGTCTGGGGTGCAGCCACTGGCACCACAGGCAATCCTGGGATCCTGGACCTCCAGGCCTTGTGGAAGGGAAAAATGCACACAGAAGAAGTGGTGAGATGAAGTTTTAACATTTTGCACCATGACCATTTGGGTCTGAATGACACGGCTCCAAAGGGTACTTCTTGTATTGCTGAAGGCTGGCAGGGTACTGGGGAAGATATAGTCCTGCACGGCAATATAAGCCTAGAGTCGAATCTAAGTCATGTCACTTCCAGATGGTGGGAGATCCTAAGAGACCCATTCCCATTTATAGGAATAATGATTGAATGTTGTAAGTGTCACAGTTGAATGAGTTGCTCATGAGTGATACTCATATAAAATTAGACATTATGATTTCAGTAGGCTGACTAATTTTATTTAATATGAAGCATTAAAAGACTACTATTTCTGGAAGTGGCTCTGTGGCTCAAGTGATAGAGTGCTCGCTTTGAGCTGAATAGTGCAGGGACAGCGCCAAGCCCAGAGTTTATGTTTTTGAAAAGACTACTATTTCTTACAGGGACACATTAATTTCAGAACACTGATTTACTTAATAGTTTATTAAGGATGAAAACAATAACATTAATTATATGGAGACATAATAAATACCCAAGAATTGTTATGAATGTAGACTATATAATTGAATAATGGATAGACATCTCTGGTACACTATAATGACATATATTTATTAGCATACTACCATCTGCATGTCAATCTGTTCTTATTTTGTCAACTCCTGGGGCTCAATCTCAGGTCCTGGGAAATGCCTGTCAGCTCAGTTTGCCCCAGTATGGCATGCTGACACTCAATCATTCATGAATTTGGCCCTGTAGGCCATGAGTTCAAATGCCAGCACTCCCAAACAAGAAATCATGGAGTAAGAAGCAGATGGTGACACATGTTTTCCTTTTCTGTGAAAGTCCTGTGTGTCAGGTATGAAGTGAAATACATATGCAGACCTATATCCTATGTAATCAATATTCTATGTGCCATAATAGTCAATAAAATAAATGGTCACTACATGAACAAAACAAAAAATAAAATGAATAACTACATTAAATGCAATATGGAGTCAATATATGTATGTAAATATAAATCATATATTTAAAATGTACACAAATAGGATGTATTCTAGGGGTGGGGATCAATTTCAGGCCTAAGGAACAGACTTGAATTTCTTGACTTCAAAAAAGCAAGCCTCCCCTTGCTACACAGTGCAACAGATTTACCCAGACCATGAGTTCCAATCTCAGTCCTGGCAGAAAAAAATGGCATCTCTATGCTATGTGATGCCCAATTCTTAGGTATTTCATTATTTCTCCATTTAATGAATGTAATTTTTTTAAATGCTTCATAAAGTATTGATTAAAATCAATCAGTGTCCTAGAATATAATTGTCTATAATTTTATTCTAGAATCATTCAAAAACTGTCCATTCAATCATGATATACATCACATTCCATTGGTACTCATATGGATAGAAATGAGTTTTTAGGATCTTCTGCCATTTGGAGGTGGCAGGACCAGGATTCAAATTGTGGGCTCCAGCTCCCACTACTTAAATCCGAAGATAGGGAACTCACCAGTCTGTTCAAGAACATCATCAAGACCAATAATTAAGCAGGCACCAGTGGCTCTCAGCAGTCCTTCATGATACTTACAAGGCTGTGAAAGGAGATTCATGGTCAAAGTCACCCTAGGCTGGAAAGTACTTGAGATCCCTGTCCAACTTCAGTGTCAACAAAGCCAGAAGTAGAGCCAGTGGTAGAAGGGTAGCCTTGAGCAAAAACAGCTCACCAACTGTGCCTAGGTCCTGAGTTCAATGTCCGGGACTGGCAACAAACAGGCATACACACAAAAATCTGTGCAGCTATATGGCTAAAGCAGGTCTCCCTCTTGTTCCCTACTGGATTGGACAGAGTTCCCTGGGAAAGGGGCTGCTGTCATCTTGACTCTGCCCATTCTGCCTGCATCACAGGATACCAGCCATACCCCCATTCTTTTATGGTTCTTTCTGACCAATGGGATACAAGAATCGTGGCCACCCACATTCCATGCTGCCCTGTAGCACCAAGATTCCCTCTGTTAGTTGACACCACTACCAGCAGTTGTGGAGGGTAGAGGTAACTGAGTGGTAAACAAGAGACTCGAGGCGAATTTGGAGTACAATAGGAAATTGACAACCTAGTCAGAGAGTGGGAAAATAGAGGATTTCCCAGAGCCTGGGAATGTGGCCAGCCCATCTTTCCCATCCCAGAGCTCAGATGTCTGAAACAACAAGACTATGTGAGAGAGCTGTGGGCAACAAACTACTGCCAGAACACCAGCAGAAGAAATCCTCCCAGCAGACCTTCAGCATTCAAGAAAACAAAGAATACATAAAAGGGAAGGATCCCAAAGACAAATACCTCTGGGAAGGGTGATTCAACCGAGGGTCTGGCCAAAGGTGATGCTGACCACTGGCCTCCCCTGCCTTTGGACACAGTCACACCCACGAGGATCCAGAATGTCAAGGGTCCCGATACCACCAAGAATATGCAGAGGTGCTAGCGACATGTGGTGCCTGCCCTGGACCACAGCAAAAGGAGAAACCAGGTGCTCTATGCCAAGATCAAACCCACTGAAACAGGAAAAGCCAGACCTGCAGGATTGACGAGAGAAAGAGAAGGAGAAGGTAGCCAAAGTACACAAAGCACCAAAAACAGAGCTAGACATCCACAAGCCACCCATATAGAGGTTGGTTTTGGCAGAAAGTGATTTACAATCAGCACCAGCCCACATGCAGCTCATGGCCTATGACAGCGAAATGGAGCATGAAGCTCTCACCAGCTGCCTACAGGCCACAGAGCAACGCATGGCAGAGCTGGAGATGGTGGCTTCTGTGGTTACTACTTACAGAAGGTGGCCGAAATGTTCAAACAGCTAAATGATGTAACACTTCAGCTCAAGAAAAAGAAGAGAAGCTTCTATGACCTGCAGCAAGTGAACACAGAATTTTAGGAGAAGGTGTAAGCATTCTGGACATAGAGGAGCAACAGGAAGAACAGAATCTGCAAGTTCCAACAAGTGCTGGAGGGGTGTGAGGTACTAAAGAGACTTCAGGACAACCTGAGTTGAATGGTGTCTGCAGCGAATCTGGAGACAGACACCTTCTCGCAGAACCTGAGCATTGAGAGGTCCATGCAGAAGGAGGAGCCCTGGTGGCAGACCAAGCAGGTGAACCAACTGACAGAGGAAAAGGAGTGAGGATGAAGGTAGGTGCTGCACCTAGAGAATGAGCTGGGGGAACTGAGAAGGAAGCTGGCAAAGCCATGGCCCTCTGTGGGTCCATCTCAGGAGGAGCAGCACCTGCGGGCCCACACCTACCACACACAGATGGGGTTGAAAAACGTGGAGAAACAACTTCATATCCAGGTACAGGAAAACTAGAAACTCCGTCTCCACTATGCAGAGCAGCGGGAGCAAGTGGGAGGATTGGAGGAGAAAACCAAGGATCCGCAGGACATCCCCGATACCCCATGATGTGCATGCGTATGAAACCCACAGCGGGAGGAACAGCTGGCCTTGCTGCAGGACGCTCTCTACAGGGTGAGCAGTGAGAAGGAGGAGCTCACCAGCATCGTGGACTCAGAGCAGCAGTTGAAGAAACATCTACAGGAACAGCTGGACTGCTGAGAGGAGAAGATAGAGGAAGGGAAAGAGGTAGCTGAGAGAGAAAGCCAAGTGACTCAGGAGCTCCAGGAGCAGCAGGAGCAGTCCCTGGCCCAGCTTCAGGAGCTCAGAGTCACCTGTGAGCAGCACATTGCCTCCAATGAGCAGCTGTGCTCCAAGTAGTAGGTCCTGCAGTAGCACCTGCAGAGGCAGACCCAGCTGTTGGAGCAGCTGAAACAAGTGCAGGGTCCGACCAACTGGGGGACTAGATGGTGCCCCCAAAGTGGCAGGACAGTTTCAAGTGCCTGGACGTGACCTGTCCAGAGGAGGAGCACATGCAGGCCCAGCTGAGCTTCCTGGCTTTCCCTGGGGAAGGAGAAGCTGTGAACCCTGGAGAAGCAAAAGCTGAGGAAGCGACTCTCCTCGATGTGCCCATGGCAGAGGATGGAGATGTCTCCCGAACTCAGAGGGACGTGGAGCTGTTAGCACTCTTGGAGGCTGAGATCCACAGGGGGATACTCCTGCCACAGGAGCAGCGAGACTGCTGCAGGCACTCCCCCTCCCACCGACAGCTCAGTGCCAGATAGAGCTGGAGCCACAGGTCCCCCGCCCAATGAGCTGCCACCACAGCATGTGTGAGGTTGGGAAGTGGGACATGTGGGCGTCCAAGAAGAAAATCTTCTTCATCCACAACCTGCCTGATGAGGTGGACTTCCAGAGTCCTGCAGATGAGCTCCACCATCGATGCAACCAGCTGTCGGCACATATCTGCACCATCCAGGAGTCCCTCCTGACATGTAAAGAACAGATGTTCATTCTGGATCAGCTTTGTCAGGAGAAAGTCGAGTGCATGTGCCAGCTGTCCCAGGAGAAGATGAAGAGTAGATAGCTGCCAGAGCTTCTGTGGCTCCTACACGGGGCTCCAGATGCTGACACAGGCTGAGCTCCCCACCAGTGCAGCTGCTTCAGAGGCCTCAGGCTCCTGGGTGGTCAAAATCAGGGAGAAGCAGAAAGGTTTTGAAGAATTGCAACTTCAGGATAGTGTGGAAACTGCAAGAGGAGAGGTCAAGGTTCCCTGCCCTGTACAGGACTTCCCCACAGAGCATGTCCTGCTGCAGATCTCCACATGCAGAACTGCCCATAGCTGGTGCGCTCAGGCTTGCAGTGCTCTGTCCCTTTTTTCTGTAGACAGATGGGGATGATGACTCCCTATGTGACTTACTGAGTCCCCAAATCCTCAGTAGCCACCAGAACTAGGTGGCCAGGTGGGCTTCTCTAGGCCTCCATCTGCCTGGTGATAGGAAGGGTAAACTATGGGCCTGGTAGAGCAGAGGCTGCTGGGAGGAGGCCCAAATTCCAGGAACATCTAATGGCCCATTGGTGGCCAGGGAAGAGGCCCGTGTTATGCTTATCAAAAAGAATAAATCGTTTCCAAAGGGAAAAAAAAGGCCTCCACAAAGATTTGTTCTTCCAGTTATGGGGCTTGAACTCAGGGCCTGTCCACTGTCCTTGAGCTCTATTTGATCAAGACTGGTGGTCTACAAGTTGAGCCCCATCTCCCCTTCCAGCTTTTTCTTCGTGGAATCGAACCCAGGGCTTCAGGCTTGCTAGGCGACCACTCTATCACTGAGCCACATTCTCAGCTAGGATGATCTCCTGCCCCCAAACCCATATGGCCATTCCTCAGATAAATAGGAAGTAGGGGCTAGGATGAATATGAAGCACAAGTCTGGTTCACACAGAAATAATCCCCTGCCCCCTCTTCGACACCCTTATTTAAAGTTTCTCTTTTACTATTGAGGGATGAGAGCGGGAGAGGGACATCTGAGAGAGGAGTACCAAGAACAGTGGCCCCCTGAGCCCCACAGCTTCCTCCACACAAGTAGTCCTACAGATTCCCATCTTACCTGATTCAATGTTGTGTCTACACTGTCTCCCTACTCCAGCAAGGCTCAGAATGAAATAAATGTCAGCCCTGGCCTCAGCCCACACCCAGGGTAGAAGCTCCTAGTCCCAAACTGACTTCCACCTCTGACTTCCCAGAGTTAGGCTGGACCCACCACTCACCACTGTATTGGTGTCAATGATCTCATGGATGGATTTCAGGAAGAAGGTCTATGGCAAAGAGCAGAAGCAGCAGGGTAAGCAGGGAGGAAGGACCCGGAGCAATTGGTCTGGGATCTTCCTCCTTGGAGTCCTCCCGTCAAGCCAGAGCCATCCTGACCCAAAGCCCAGCCAAGGGCAGGGGGTGGAGAAGATAGAGGAGCACAGGACTAGAGGAGGTACTGCTTTATCTTGGTGGACTTGAAATTTCCAATATTTGGCCCATGCCAATACCAAAGCCAACATGCAATGCCTCTCCTTGTCATTGTCCATGAGTGTTGTCCCTGAGCTCTTTTTCTCAAGGCTTGCACTCTACCACTTTAGCCAAGGGACACTTCTTGTTTTCTGATGGTTCATAGAGGATAAGAGTCTCACACACTTTCTGCCCAAGCTGGCCTGGAAGCCAGATCTCACCTTCCTGAGTAGCAAGGATGTCAGGCGTGAGCCACAACTGCCCAGCATGTGATGCCTTTTTAAACGATCTTGGCAAGTCTGTATATGGAACCCCAAAGGGCCTGGATAGACCAAGACCCAATCAAGGAGCTGGGACTGGGGAAGGCTGACATTCTAGCCATTCTGTTCCCCAAAATTATAGATGTCAGGTGGTGTTGGATGCATCGAACTCCTAGGCCAACAACCACCAGACTTAGTGGAAAAAAGGTATAGAATACCCAAAGGTTACAGTGTAGAAATCTCTGAATTTGCATGCATATGGATGTGTGTGTGTGTGTGTGTGTGTGTGTGTGTGTGTTTACCAAGGGTTGAAGAGCCTAGGTGGTAACCTTTAGCTTGTTTGCACAAGTTTGGTGCTCTAACACTTGAACTATAGTATTACTTCTTCCCAGCTTTTTGGTGATTCTTTGGAGATAAGAGTATGCCCAGGCTAGGTTTGAATCTTGATTGGTCCTCCAGTGTCAGCCTTGAGTAGCTAGGATTATAGGCATGTGCCACTGACATCCAGCTGCATGGATGTCTTTTCATACTTTCTGTTCTAACAGCTGTCTACTTGCCTTGGCCTAGATCACTGACCTCTACATCAGTTCCCAGCAGCACCTGACTGTGTGGAGACCATAATGCTCAAATATTGTCAGTGCATCCTATTTCTTTGTCCTCAGGGCAGGGTATGTTTCCTCTGAAGACCG
Source organism: Dipodomys spectabilis (assembly GCF_019054845.1). Classification (NCBI taxonomy): domain Eukaryota; kingdom Metazoa; phylum Chordata; class Mammalia; order Rodentia; family Heteromyidae; genus Dipodomys; species Dipodomys spectabilis. The sequence continues at coordinate 259,900 of NW_024871388.1, read as the reverse complement.
GAGGGGTAGGGGAAGGTGTACGAGGGATAGCTGTAGATGGGTGCTCGGCTAGGAAATAGGTACTCTGTTTTATCCAAAAAGGAATGCGTGCCCAGATGCTAATGGCTCATGCTCTCATAATCCTAGCTCGTTCAGCAGGCTGAGATTGGAGGATTAACATTCAGATGCAGCCCAGCAAGAATTGTCTGTGAGACTCTCCTCTCCCAAGAACCACCTGAAAGCTGGAAGAAAAGCTCTGGCTTAAGTGGTAGAGTGGTATCCTTGAATGAAAAAACTGAGGGACAGAGCACAGGTCCTGGATTCAAGCCCTACTACCAAGATGCACTCTTGCGCATGCACACACACACACACACACACACACACACACACACACACACAGAGGAAGGTAGTAATGATAAGCTGAGCTAGAACTGGGGGCAGTCCTGAGGCATAATCATAATAAACTCTCAAGCCACATCAGTTGTTTCTCCTTAAGTCCTTCTTGGGCTGCAGGGTCTGCGCTATGGCCGTAAGTTGCATGGAACCTGCCCCTCCATCCCAGCACGGGGACATAGAACCAAGGGAAGGACACTATGGATGCTCCTTTGTAGTTGTCCCATGATTGCAGACCTTCATCTGCCCTGAGCACTGGTGAGTTAAGCAGGGCTCCGAGTCCTGGGACTTCTGGAATATAGCGACTGCTACAAGCAGCAGCCAACCTGCTTTTGTTCCTCAGCCTACAAGTCTTTCATGACCCAACTCAAAACCTGCCCAAGGTGTGCCTGACAAATTCACATTCTTGTGATTCCCTTGTGAGCTGGCCTTAACTGGTCTACCCCTTCTGGCCCAGAACCGTGGTCTGAGACGTCGATTTAGTGCTCAGATCCACACTGCACTCATGACAAATGCCCTTCTGATTACCGGCGGATGACCTGCATGCCACAAGGCATGACCTTTTCTGGTACTGTGTCCTGCTCTGTAGGCAAAGGCCTTCAAGGAGGCTGCTCTCAAGATTTGTAGGACACATAGACATTGGAAGACTATCAGGAGCCCACTGGAAAGTACTTGCTAGAGCCACAACATGAGGTCAAAGCAGGCCAGGTATTGGTCATGGGGCTCTAAGTCTGGGCCTGGGCACCATCTCTCAGCTCTTCAGCTTAGCACTTCAGCCGCTTCTGGTTTTCTGGTGGATCCTTGGAGATCAGAGTCTCCCGGACATTCCTGCCCAGGCTGGCTTTGAACGGCAATCCTCACATCTCAGCCTCCTGATATGCTAGGAGGACCAGCATAAGCCACCCATGCCTGGCCTATCTGTCCATTCACCACAGTGGACTAGGAGCTCCTGAAAGCTTTTCTTTATTTTTTAGGTGCCAGTACTGGGGCCTGAACTCACGGTCTGGCCTGTAGGTTCTTAAAGTTTTCTCTCAATGAGGACATGCTACCACTTGAGCCAAAGCTCCATTTCTGGCTTTTGTTAGTTCATGGGCAAGAAAGTCTCACTAACTTTCCTCCCTTGAGATGGCTTTGACCCACAATCTCTGATCTCAGTCTCCTGAGTAGCTAGGATTTACGGGGGTTGAGCCACTGGTGGCATTGGGCTAAAAGCTTTTCTTAAGAAGAATTCTTCCCTGCATTTGCCCTGACTCCTCCATGCAAAGAGGGCCTGAGGGTCAGGAGCTGTGAAAAATAGGCTTCCAGCCACAGAAATTGGCTGGGGTCTTTGGTGAAATGTCAAGCTAATATTTCCCTGGGCCTCATTCTGGGACCTCACCCTCTGCTCTACTTGTGACTCAAGTACAAATCTTGACCCAGCCTTCAGTGTTCTGCCAGACTTGTCTGAAGCCACAGAACCATCATTCCATCCACACAACCTGCTCTACACCACACCTCAGGACCTTTGCCCATGCTCTACCTTGTGCCTGAGGCTCTCTGTCCTGTTCCACAACTTAGAACTCCTGTGGAATTTTGGCACTGGTTATATCACTTCCTGGAGCAAGTCTTTCCTTCCCTTCTCCATCTTTTTTTAAAAAAATACTGAGTTTCTAGAGGTGGAATTTGTGCAGGTTGACTGTCAAATTCTCTATCTTGGTGTGTGTGTGTGTGTGTGTGTGTGTGTGTGTGTGTGTGTGTGTGTGTGTGTGTGTGTGTGTATGTGTGTGTATGTGTGTGTGTGTGTGTGCCTGTGCCACTCCTGGGTTTGAATTCAGGGCCTGGATGCTATCCCTGATCTTTTGTGCTCAAGACTAGCACTCTACTACTTCAACCACAGCTCTACTTCTGGCTTTGTGGGTGTTTAATTGGAGAAAAGAATCTCATATAGACTTTCCTGCTTGCATTTGGGATCCTCAGATCTCAGCCTCCTGAGTAGCTAAGGTTACAGGAGTGAGCAAACAGCATCTGCCCTCTACCTATTACCCATAACCTCGGCCCTCCTCTATGTCCCAGAAGAATATGTCTCACTGTGCTCACGTTTTTTTGTTGCTGTTGTTGTTGTTGTTGTTTTATTTTGCCAATCTTAGGGCTTGAACTCAGGGTCTGGGCATGTTCCTGACCTTTTTTTGCTCAAGGTTAGCACTTTTATTGCTTAAGCCACAGTGTCACTTTTGGCTTTTTCTGTTTCTGTGGTAGGAATGAATCGAACTCAGGGCTTCATGTATGCTAAGTAAGCACTCTACCAGTAAGCCACATTTGAAGCCCAAGGCTTACTTCTAATGGGAGTTATGATGGTGGGATTTATTGGATTCCCCTTTTTGGCACAGAAATTGCTGGCTATTTCCTATCTTTCCCAGGATTTGGGACCAGCCTGAGACTCAGCAATGAAGAATGATGAATGAGTGATGGCCACCAGGCCCCAGAGACCTAGGCTCACATCTTAATGAGGGATATAGGGTATAGAGCCACAACCTTCAACAACTCCTACAGTCTAAGAATTGTGGTTTCCCTTGAGAAGTGCCAGGACATAATGCACCCGTTGTACACACCAGTTGCACACACCAGCCCAGGCAAAGCCTTCGTGGCTTCAGTTCTTAAATTGCACTGAAGATGCTTATTCAAGCTGCCTGCTCAGACTTAGTGCTTTCTGAGGGCTTGTTCCAGCTTGCCCAGTTTGGGGGGCTGGGCATGGCCAACCTGCTCAATGCCCATCATCCTGGCCCTGGCCCTGAGACTTTTGCTCAAGGGTAGTGCTCTGCAACTTGAGCCACAGGGCCACTCAGGGTTTTTCTGTTGTTATTTTATTTTGATTTCCTGTGATCTCTTAAGAAATATGAGTGTCGCGGTCTTTCCTACCCAGGCTCAATTCAACTTGGCATCTCAGCCTCCTGAGGAGCTAGGATTACAGGCAAGAGCCACTGACACTTGGCTTCCTTTTCTTCTTGTTGTTCTTTTTTTTCGTGACAATCTGAAATCTTCAAGGTGTCATTCCAATGGTTTATTAGAAGTAAACTTCCCAGGCCTGGAATTCGAATGCTAGGACTACCACCCACAAATGGAGGGAGATCCTAACAAACTCATTCCTATTTATGTGAATGCTAATGGAATGTTATGAAAGTAATAATTAAATTTGCAGTTAATTCATGATTCTACTTTAGAATGCCACACAAAAATTATTGAATTTATATCTTCCATTCTAGCACCATGGTATGATTAAGGATATTGACTGATTTTTATTAATGATTTTATAAGTATTAGATGATGATACTGAAGTGCCCCCATCGCAGGACCCCCACCAAGAAGACGACCGAGAGTCGGACCTTCCAAAATACAAAAGCAAGGCTTTATTCAGTCAGGTTGCAGCTCAGGATTCGTCCTACACACCGACACAGTGGAGCTTAGGAGGAAGCCCCAAGCTGAAATTTCATAGGGTTTATAAAGGCAAAAACTACAAAGTTACAGTAACCAGATGTGTTAACAGGACATCCTAGGGTGATAAGGGGTGATAGGGGGTGATCAGACCATTTGGGCTAGGGCATTAAAGGGCAGGGGGTTATCACACCATTTGGGCTAGGGCAATAAAGGACAGGGGGTTATCAGACCATTTGGGCTAGGGCAATAAAGGGCTGGGGGTTATCATACCATTTTGGCTAGGGCAATAAAGGGCAGTGGGTTATCTGTGAAGCAAGGGAAGTTTGTGACCACAGATAACTCTGTCCTTGGGATTTATGTGAGCTCTGGTTAACTTCAACATGGACAAGTCAGTTCCTGGAATTTATGTTTGCTCTGGGTCACACATAATTTAACATAAAGGACAGAATGGCTGCTGCCTCAAAATGGAGTTACTTCAACTCTTCAATACTTCATTAAATGGAAGCATAATTTAATAACTAATAATTTGTAATAATATATAATTTAATAATATCCTCACATTCCCTCTGTCTATATATATATATATATATGTATATATATTTGGCGTTACTGTGGCTTGATCACAGGTCCTCAGAACTTCCTGGCAGCTCAGTTTTCGGGAGGCTGGTGTGCTAAATCTGTGACCCCATTTATGGATTGGGCATTTTAGGCCGTGCGTTGAAATCCCAGCATGGCCAATAATGTATTCATGGAGTAAGAAGCCAATTTTGACACATTTTTTTCCTTCTCTGTGAAAGTTCTGGGTCTCAGTATATGTGATATAATGTAATAAAATAAATGATTTATGTGCAATAATACTAAACAAATAAGGGTAATAAATGTCATACGGAGTAAACCCATGTATGCAAATAGATCTCATATATGAGTATCATTTTTTCCAGTACTGGGGCTTCAATTCAGGCTCTTGGAACTTTTCTGAACTTGTCTTCAAGGAAGGCAATCTTCCCCTTCACCCACAGTGCCACAGAGTTACCCAGACTCTGAGTTTAAATGCCAGGCCTGCCAGTATAATGGTGCAAATACCAAGTCAAGGCCATATTATTATTGTTATTGTTGTTGTTGTTATCATTGTTATTATTATTTGGTTTTAGGCCAAGTACCGAGCTTGAACTCAGGTCTTGGCATCTCTGCCAAAGCCAATCCTGTGATCCTAGGTCCCGAGTTCAAATCTCAAGGCTGGCAAAAAAAATAAAAAGGAAAAAAATAAAACTGAGAAGTTCAATGAGGTGATTACACTTTTTTTCCTTTGTATTGTACCATCCTGGGTCTAAATAACAATGCCCAGACAATGTACATGACCTTACATTGCTGATGTTTGGCAGGCTATTAGGGAAGCCAAGCCGAAATCGGCAACTTAGGCCTGGAGCTTGAATCCCGGGACTCCCACTAATGAATGGCTGTCGGGAGATTCTAAGAAACGCTTTCCAATAGACATCTGCACAAATTGAATGTTGTAAAAGTAACAATTACATTACTAGTTAGTGTACAATTATATTAGAAAATTATAAACAACAGGTATACTACATTGACTAATTTTCAATTAATAATTTATTATGTAGTCAATCATGATACTTAAAAAAGGAAGGAATAATTTAATTGGCAATATTTGATAGAAATATCATATATGCAATTTCATAATTTACAGACATCTCTTATTAAATATATCTACATCTATCTATCTATCTACCTATCTATCTATCTATCTATCTATCTATCTATCTATCTATCTATCTATCTATCTATCTATCTATCTGTCTGTCTGTCTGTCTACCAATCTACACATTTATCTGTTTATACACTTGTGACTACTGGGGCTCCATGGTAGAGTGCTCGCCAAGTAAGTACAAAGCCGTGGGTTCAATTCCTCACTACCATTTGAATAGAAAAATCCAGAAGTTTTGCTGTAGCTCAAACACTCGAGCACTAGCTTTGAGCATAAAGGCTTAGGGACTGTGTCTAGACTCTTACTCAAGAGCCAGGACTGGCACCAAAACAAAAATAAAAAAGGAAAAGATAGAATGTTCTGACTGCAACTATATATGGATAGTGCTGCAAATACCTCATCACAGAGCAAGCTGGGAATCTAGTGCTGACATTTGCCATCTAACCTGAATTAGACAGAGGTAAACCGCTGCAACCCAGTTCCATCAACTAGATGCTGCTGGCTTGCTCACCCTGTCATCCAAGATACTAGGGGGCTGAGATCTGACACTGGTTGGTTTAAAACCTAGGCTTGGCAGGAAGTCTGTGAAACTCTGAGCTGTGGCTTGAAGTCGCAGAGTTCTAGCCTGATCAAAAGACGTTAGGACAGTACCCCCAACATTTCAGTGCAATCCCCGTGGCTGACTCCCCTCCGAAAAACAACTCACCCCTCCAAAATCTAAATTTGGACTGTTTGTGGTGTGTTTCTGAAAGAATGATGATACTGATGAAAGCATCCTAATTCTAATGATATTATTTGGGCTACAGCCATGTGATGAGTATTTCATGAGTTGTTGTGTGCTGAGTACTTCTGGGAGTGCATTTTTTCATCTGGTTCTTGTAAGAGCTCCACAAGTAAGATGATTGTGCAGATGAGAAACTTGTGGCACCATTTCATGGCCAAAATTATGTATGTACCTAACTCTAGTGAGTTGTCTCCTGCAGACAATTGTTCTGTATTATATTTCTTGATCATGAACCTTGAACTCAGGGCCTAGCCACTGACGTTTACCTGTGGGGATCATGGGTAGCGCCCTACCACAAGGAGGCAAGGACCCGCTTGCAACAGAGTGTTACAGTCTAGGCGTGCAGTAGCTGAGGTCTGTCATCCTGTCTACTCAGGAAGCTGAGATCTGACGGTCTGGGTTCAAAACTATCCCAGACACAAAAGGTCCCATGAGACTTTTATCTCCTATTCACTACTTAGGAACTTGAAGTGGAAGCTAGTTGCTGCTGACTTGTGCCTGTCATCCTAGGTACTCCGGATGCTGAGAGCTGAGAATCACGGTCCAAAGCCAGCCTGGGCAGGAAATTCCTTGAGACGCTTCTCTCCAGTGACCCACCAAAAACCTCAAGGGGTGCTGTTGCTCAAGTAGTAGAGTGATTGACTTTAGCTAAAGAGCTCAAGGACAGCACCCAGGCCTAGACTTAAATTCCTACAACTTCCAACAAAAGAAAGAAAGAAACCTGAAGTAGAGTGCTGGGAATGTGTCTTAGGAGTAGAGTGCTTTGCATGTATGAATCCCTGGGTTTGATTCCTTAGTACTACACTAGAAAAAAGCCTGAAGTGGCTGGGTGCCTCAAGTGGTAGAGTGCTATCCTTGTACAGGAGAAACTCAGGTACAGTGTTCAGGTCCTGAGTTGAAGCTCCAGGACAAGTGTATGAACACACATACATGCACATACACACACACACACACACACACACACACACACACACACACAGATAACAGAAGTGAAGCTGTGACAAGAAATGATAAAGCACTGAGCTTCTGCTCTGAGCTCATGGTCAGTATCCAGGTCCTGTGTTCAACCCTGAAACACAGCCACCCAGGGCCCAACTAGGAGAGGTCAAAGTTTCAAAACATGATGAGTTTCACCTGCCCAAGATGACATGAAGCATAGTAATATTACACATGTACTTTGATTTAGCAAGCTTCTGGAAACCCAGGGAAGCATCATTGTCAATAATGAATCATTTTATTAGATTCAGGTCCTTAGTTGTCTGCCAAAAGGACCCTTGAATTAATTGTATCAGGTTATTTCAGCACTGAAACATAGTCTAACAAATACAGGATAAGTGCAGGGAACTTGGCCTGCCACGGGAGGTGGCACAATTGAAGTCTTCCTGTCACAACAGAGCTCTCGGCAGAGAGATAGCTTGAGATACAAAGAGGCCTTTTTCTCCTGGCCACCAGAGCCCACCCACACTCCTCACTAATTGGCCTAGAAAGAGTTTTTTGTCACTCAGCTCTACAGGATTGTGGCCTTTTGTCTGCCTGTTCCAATAATGAGGAAGTCTTCTTCCAGCAGTCCCCGATGTGGAGAAAACCTCAAGCTACAATGGGAACAGTGAGAGGAGGCCCGGAAGATGCACTGTCTTGAAAACTCTCTCTGTGCTATGAAAACATTTTATTCAAAACAAATTTCCTAGCTGGATGTCTTTCATTATAGGGATTCTGGATCTTCACCAATAGAAATACATGCATACATACATGGGGAGACATGTTGTTACTGGCTTTTTTTTTAATTGCCTAGTTTGGGAGTTTTACTATGAGCCTAGGCACTGTCCCTGAGTTCTTGTGCTTAAAGTTAATGCTCTGCCCTTGAGCTATAGCCCCATTCATGGGGATTTTTTATTCCTGTAATCGCTCAGAAATAAGAGTGTGGTGGATTTTCCTGTCCTGGCTAAATTCAAACTGGCATTCTCTACCTCTCAGCCTCCTGAAGAGCTAGGATTACAGGTAGGATCCACTGACACTTGGCTTTCTTTCCTTCTCATTCTGTTCTTTCATCCTGACAATCTGAAATCTTCACAGTGTAATTCCAATCGTTTGCATTTCAAAGTAAAATACCCAGGCCTGGAGTTAAAGTGAAAGTACTGCCACCTATAAATGGAGGGAGATCTTGAGAAAATCATTCCTATCCATGGGAATGCCTAATAAAATGTTATAAAAGTAACAATTAAATTTGCAATTAGTTAATATTATTCATCACATCAACAGGAGCAAGAATAAGAACCACATGGTTATCTCAATAGACGCAGAAAAAGCATTCGACAAGATCCAACACCCCTTTATGATGAAGGTTTTGGAAAAATTAGGAATCCATGGAACATTCCTCAATACAATAAAGGCTGTATATGACAAACCTACAGCCAGCATTATACTCAATGGTGAAAAACTAAAGCCATTTCCTCTTAACTCAGGAACAAGACAAGGATGCCCACTCTCTCCACTTCTCTTCAATCTAGTATTAGAATGCCTAGCTACAGCAATAAGACAAGATGCAGACATAAAGGGGATCCAAATAGGGAAAGAAGAAATAAAACTCTCCCTCTTTGCAGATGACATGATCTTGTATTTAAAGAATCCCATAGACTCCACTCCCAAATTACTCAAGCTGATTCAAAACTTTGGCAAAGTAGCAGGTTATAAAATTAACCCCCAAAAATCAATGGCTTTTCTGTATGCCAACAATGAGAAAAGTGTGGCTGAAATTAGGAAAGCAACTCCATTTGTAATAGCCCCACAAAAAATAAAATACCTAGGAATTAACTTAACCAAAGAAGGGAAGGACCTCTATGATGAAAACTTTAAAATCTTGAAAAAGGAAATCAACACAGAACTTAAAAAATGGCAAAACCTCCCATGCTCCTGGATTGGAAAGATTAACATCGTGAAAATGGCAATACTTCCCAAGGCTATCTACAAATTCAACGCAATACCTATCAAAATTCCACCCTCATTCTTCAAGGAAATAGAAGAGGCAATCCAAAAATTCATATGGAACAATAAAAGACCCCGAATAGCAAAAATGCTCCTCAACGGAAAGAACACTGCTGGAGGAATATCAATACCAAATTTCAAACTCTACTATAAAGCCATAGTAATAAAAACAGCTTGGTATTGGCATAAGAACAGACCTCAGGACCAATGGAATAGAATTGAAAACCCAGAAATGAACCTACAGACCTATAGCCATCTAATCTTCGATAAGGGAGCTAAAACAATAGAATGGAAGACAGACAGCCTCTTTAGTAAATGGTGCTGGCAAACTGGTTAACTACATGTAGAAAACTAAAGCTAGATCCTTATATATCACCCTGCACCAGAATAAACTCCAAATGGATCAAAGACCTTGAACTCAAAGCAGACACTCTGAAAACATTACAGGATGGAATAGGAGAAACCCTGGGTCTCCTTGGCTCAGGCCGAAATTTTCTGAATAAAGACCCGGAAACACAACAAATTAAAGAAAGGCTGGACAAATGGGATTGTATAAGGTTGCAGAGCTTCTGCAGGGCAAATGACATAGCTAGCAAGATCAATAGAAAGCCCACGGATTGGGAGAAGATCTTTACTAGCCATACAACGGACAAGGGTCTCATATCTAAAGTATACTTGGAACTCAAAAAATTAAACCACCCAACAACAAATCCTCAAAGAAACAACTGCCCAATAAGTAAGTGGGCGAAAGACTTAAAGAGAAGCTTCTCTGAAGAAGAAAGAAGGATGGCCAATAGACACATGAAGAAATGTTCAACATCCCTAGCCATAAAAGAAATGCAAATCAAAACAACATTGAGATATCACCTCACTCCAGTTAGAACGGCAAAAATCAAGAACTCTAACAACAACAGATGCTGGAGGGGATGTGGACAGAAAGGAACCTTACTTCATTGTTGGTGGGAATGTAACCTTGTTCAACCACTTTGGAAAGCAGTATGGAGGTTCCTCAAAAGACTCCACATAGAGCTCCCCAGTGAACCAGCAATCCCACTTTTGGGCATTTACCCAAATGATCACAAACAAGGCCACACTAAAGCTACCAGCACAACTATGTTTATTGCAGCATTATTTACCATAGCTAAGACATGGAACCAACCCAGATGCCCCTCAGTAGATGAATGGATCAAGAAGATGTGGTATATATACACAATGGAATTCTATGCCTCCATCAGAAAGAATGACATTTCCCCATTTGTTAGGAAATGGAAAGGCTTGGAAAAAATTATATTAAGTGAAGTAAGCCAGGCCCAAAGAAACATAGGTCCCATGGTTTCCCTTATTTGCAATATCTAGTATAGGTATGAGTCAAGCGGAAAAAATCAGATAATGTGATGTTAGGAAAACGAAACCTCAAATATGTATTTTAATGTTTTTGTTTCTTTCATGCATGTGTTTCTAACGCATTTATAAGATTATTTCTTTGTTGCTTTGTATGTCCCTCCTCCACAGTGTAACCCCCGCTTTCACTATATTTGATGTCAGTATAACATGTGGAGGAGATGGGGACAAACAAGTCGTTTAAGGATTCAGGTGGACCTGTTGCAACAATGAGAAGTACAAAATGTCATGTCAAAACCAGCTTTACAATGTCGGTGGGGGGGGTGGGGGGGTATGATTTGGTGGGAGGGAGGGGGGAGGCTGGGAAGGGAGGTGAAGGGTAAACAAAGGAGGAGGCTGCAATGCTTGGTAAGAAATGTATGCATTATCCTGCCCAGGTAATTGTAACCCCTCTGTACAGTATGTTCTCAAATAAAATAAAATTAAATTAAAAAAAAAAAGCGCTGCTATAAATTTGCAATTAGTTAATAACTCTCTTATATAATGCCACACAAAAAGTATTGGATAATGTCTTCCATTCTAGCAAGATGGTATGATTCTCCCAATTATGGAATACTGACTACTTTTACATTAATGCTTTAATAAGTATTCAACCATGATACTTCATTAAAAGGAGGCATAATTTAATAACTAATAATTCATAATACATATAATTCAATATTCTCACATTCTCTCTCATATACATAGCAAACTACACGTCTATCTATCTATCTATCTATCTATCTATCTATCTATCTATCTATCTATCTATCTATCTATCTATCTATCTATCTATCTGCCACTACTATTGCTTGATCACAGGTCTTCAGAACTGGCTGGAAGTTCAGTTTGCCAAAGGCTTTTGTTTTCCAACTGACCCATTCATGATTTGTGCATTGTGGGCTGTGAGTTCAAATCCCAGCATGGCCAAAAGTTTATATGTGGAGTCAGAACCCAATTTTGACCCATTTTTGTCCTTCTCTGTGAAAGTTGTGGGTCTCAGGATGATGTATAATCCATATGCAAATAAATCCATGTGATAAGATGTAATAAATGAAATAAATGTGATATATGTAATAATTCTAAATAAAATAAATAAAAAATAAATAAGTGTAATAAATGTCATAGGGAGTAAACACATGTATGTAAATTGATCTCATGTATGAATATTATTTTTTCCAGTGCTGGGGCTTGAATTCAGGCCCTGGAAACTGGTCTGAAATTCTTGTCTTCAACGATGGTGAGTTTCCCCTCCCCTACAGTGCCAAAGAGTTAATCAGACCCTGAGTTGAAATCCCAGGCCTGCCAGAAAAATGGTGCAAATTCCAAGCCAGTGTCTTAATTTTTTGACCAGGGACATGCACTATCTTGAAAGCACTCTCTGTGCTATGATATCATTCTATTCAAAGCAAATTTCTTAGCTGGGTGCTATTTTTCCTAATAACTATGGATGTTCACTGATAGAAATACATGCATATATACACAGACACATGGAATTACTGGCTCTTTCTTTTTAGTGCAGATCCTGAGGATTGAACTATGAGCCTAGAAATTGACTCTGAGCTCCATTTACACAAAGCAATACTTTATTGTGCCTTAATCCATGATACTTCATTAAATGGAGGAATAATTTAATACCTAATAATTATTAGTAATATGTTAAATGTCATTTAATAATATACAGACATCTCACATTCTATAATATATTTATATTTAAATGTACAGTGGAATACACATATACATCTCTCTCTCTCTCTCTCTACATATATATATATATATATATATATACATATATATATACACATGTATTTGCAGCAATTTATACATCTATCTATTTATATATTGACCACTCCTGGGGCTAGAACTCAGGTCTTGGGAACTGCCTGGCATTGAATTTGTTTGAGGCTGCTGTGCTTAAACTGACCCCTTGTTGAATTAGGCATTTCAGGCCCTGAGTTCAAATCCCAGCAGTGCCAAAGTCAATAGGTGGAGTAAGAAGCCAATGTTGACCTGATTTCCTTTCTGTGTTAATATTGTGTCCTAGGTACAATATGTAATATCTATGCAACTACATATATTTGATATATATTATACATGTATATAAATAATATTTTTGCCAGTTCTAGGGCTGGAATTCACACACTGGGTAATGCTCTGGAATTTTTTTTTCTTCTAGGAGGTTAGCTTTCACATCACCCAGAGCACAATAGAGTTACCCAGTCCCTGAGTTCAAATTACAAGTATGGCAGATAAAATGGCCCAAATTCCTATCCAGGACCTTAACTTTTTTGGAGTGGCAAACTCCAAAAAAGTAGCTTGAACTCTGGTCACCACAACTCTTCCTCAGCCTTGATTATCCTAGGCTGGGGTGCAGCTTTTACACCCACAGATGATCCAGGGATCCTAGGACCCGTGTTCAACTCCCAGCTCTGACAAAAAAATAAACCAACCAAGATGGAGGAGGAAAAACCAGGAAGTTTTAGACAACAGTTTTACCTTTGTTTCTTTTGCACTGTGATCATCGTGGATCTCAATGACTCAGCTTGAAAATTGTACATGACCTTGCATGGCTGAAGGTTGGCGTGCTGTCAGTGAAGCCTCAGCCCAACCCAGAAACCAAGACCCTGAGTTTGATCTTTGTAATGTACCAATTGAACTACTAATTAGCTAGTCATTGTAGTATAAGATTGTACGCAATAAATATAGGTCATTGATTAATTTAATATTTTATTGTCTCCCACTGTGATTAATTAATGGAGGCATAATTTTAGACCAAATAATTCATAATAATAGAGTATATAAAAATAAGATATAGACATCACTATACAGTAGAATCTATATAAATGTCTATCTGTCTCTCTCTATAACTTTATTTATAGATACATATACATATGTAAATACACACCCTGCAGTATACATATCTATCTGTTTATATATTGGCCACTCCTAGGGCTTTATCTCAGGTCCTCAAATTTGCCTGACAACTTCACTTGCCTCAGACTGGTGTGCTAACATTGACACATTCATGAAGTGGGCCTTCTAGGCCCAGAGTTCAAATCACAGAACTGCCAAGAACTTAATCATGGTAGAAGAAGCCAATTGTCCCGCTTGTTTTCCTTATCAGTGAAAGTCCTGGGTCTCAGGAATGATGTATAATACATAGTCAAATCTGTGTTCTATTTAATAGGATGTAAATAATGTTATACATATAATCATACTCTCTAAAATATATAATAAATAAATAAAAAACAAAATAAAATGAATACCTACACTAAATGCAATATGTCATAAACATGCATATGTAAATATAAATCATGTTTTTAAAATGTATACGAATATTATTTTTGCCAGTGCTAGGGCTTGAATTCAGACCCTGGGAACAGACCTGTCTTTCTTGTCTTCCAGCATTGTGAGTTTTCCCATCCCCTACAGTACTGCAGATTTACCCAGACCCTAAGTTCAAATCCCAGGCTCGGCAGAAAAAATGGCTCGAATACGCCAAGTAGCCTCATAATTATTTAAGTATTTTTAATGTATCTATGTATGTATGCATGTATGTATTTTTATTTTGTCAAGCTCAATGGCAGCTCTGCCTCAGCTTTGATCACTCTAGGCTGGGTTGTAGCCACTGGACCCAGAGCCGAACCTAGGTTCCTGGGCCTCAAAGGCTGACAGGAAAAATAAATAAATAAAACGACACAGAAAAAAATCCAGTAACTTTCAGATGTCTGCCGGTTTTACATTTGTTCTCTTTTCAAGGTGACCATCCTGGGTCTAAAAGACAGGGCTGAAAAGTGTTGGTAACCTGCCATTGCTGAAGGTTGTTGGGCTTTCAGGGAAGCCATGGGCCAACACCACAACATAGGCCCTGTGTTCGAAGCTGGGTCCTGACCCCTACCAATGGAGGGAGATCCTAAGAGTCTTGTTCCTATTCATAGGAATACCGATGGAAGATTATGAATGTCAAGGTTTAATTGGTTGTTCCTGAATGATACTAGTATAAAATTAGAGAGTGATTTTAGGAGTCCGAAGGATTTTAATGAATATTTTTTGGCACATTGAAAGAATACTATTAATTATGTGGACACAATAGTTTCGGGACAGTGGTCGATTTAATTAATAATTCGTTAAGGATGAAAACAGTAATATTAATTACATGGAGGCATAATAAATACCCAAGACTTAATAGGAATGTAGCCTATATAACTGAATAATGTATAGACATCTCTGGCACTCTATAAAGATCTGTATTTATTTGTGTACTACCATCTGCATGTCAATCTGTTCTTGTTTTGTCAACCCCTGGGGCTCAATCTCAGGTGCTGGGAACTGCTTGCCGGTTCAATATGCCCCAGGCTGGCATGCTGACACTCACCCATTCATGAATTGGGCCTTGTAGGCTGTGAGTTCAGATGCCAGTACTCACAAAAATTGAATCGTGCAGTAAGACACAGGGTGACACATGTTTTCTTTTTCTGTAAAAGTCCTGGGTGTCAGGTGTGAAGTTTCATGCATAGGCAATTCTATATCTTATTTAATAAATGTAGTAAATATTCCATGTGTTGTAGCAGTCAATAAAATAAATGGTAAATGAATAAAAAATGAATAACTTCATTAAGCACAATTTGGAGTCAACATACAGGGCTCTATCTCAGGGCCTGGGTACTGCCTGGCAGCTGAATTGACTAGTGGCTGCTGTGCTGGTATTAACCCATTCATGAACTGAGCCTTCTTTGCCTGAGTTTAGATCCCAGCACTGCCAAAATGTAATTTTTGAGTGAGAAGCTGAGCATGACACGTTTTCCTTTTCTGTGAATGTGCTCTGTGTCAGGTAGGATGTATAATTTGGATGCAAATCTATATTCTATGTAATAGGATGTAATAAAGGTAAAAAACATCATAGGTTGAAGAATTGCCACTACAGTAAATAATAAACAGATTGAATTAGTAGTGAATCATTCTAGGATAAAATTAGATGCAATAAGTGTAGGATGTGCACTAAGTTTAATTGATATTTTATTAAGCATTAACAGAATAAAATTACATGGAGACATAATTAAATAACTAATAATTGGTAGTAACACATGATGCATAATTTAATAATCTAGAGACATTGGTCTCATTCTATGAAATATCTAATTATATATATGGATATATGTACATATATGATAAACAATAATGGGATATTGAGTAATTATTAATTAATGCTTTATTAATTGTTAACTGGGACACATCATTAAATGGAGACATAATTTAATACCTAATAATTGGTAGTAATATTATCTATAGTTTAATAATATGCAGAAATCTCATTTTGTATATATAATATTTATATACAGCAATCTCTATCTATTTGTACCTCATTCACTCCTGGGGCTCAGTGGTTGAGTGCTCCCCTAATAAGCACGAAGCTCTGGGTTCGATTCCTCAGTGCCACAAAACAGAAAACCCAGAAGTTCTGCTCTTTCAATCAATTGAGTGCTAGCCTTGAGCACAAACGTTTAGGGACAGTGTCTAAGCTCTTACTCATGCCCTGGTCTGATAACAAAAAAAGGTAGAATGGTCTAACTGCATTTATAGAAGGACAGAACTTCAAATACCTCATTACAGATCAAGCTAGGAGACTGGTGCTGACAGCAGCCACCTAACCTGACTTAACCACATGTAAACCGCTGAACCCAGCTCCACGGGTTACCCATATCATCCTGGCTTATGCCCATCATCCTGGCTGCTCAGGAGCTTTAAAACCCCGTCTTTGCAGGAAGTCTGAGAGACACCTCAAAATGTGGCTCCAAGAGGTAGAGCTCTAGCCTTGAGCAAATGTTACTGGAACAGTACCCCATGCTTTGAGTTCAAGCCCCATGGCTAACAACCCCTCCCCCCAAAAAACACCCCACTAAACCATTGGATGTGAACTTGTATGGTTTGTAAAATTTTCCTCAAAGAATGGTGATACTGATGAAAGCACCCTAATTCTAATGACAGCTTGTGGAATGGAGCTATGTGCTGAGTCCTCCATAGGGTGCTCTATTCTGAGTCCCGCACAGGGTGTTATGTGCTGAGTCTTTCATAGGATGCAGTGTGCTGAGTCCTGCATTGGGTGCTGGGTGCTGAGACTTTAACAGGATGTTGTGTGCTGAGTGGTGCAACGAGTGCCATGTGCTATGTCCTTAACCGGGTGCATTCTTACATCTTGTCTATGTAAGAGCTCCACAACTTAGATGATTATACAGACAAGAATACTGAGGCTCAGATAGGTCCCCATGTCAGGGATAAAATTATGTGTTACCGAAGATTAGTGAGTTGTCTACAGCAGACAATGGTTTTGTTTTGTTTTTTCTCGGTCATGAACCTTGAACTCAGGGCTTAAGCGCTGACCCTTACGTCTTGGGCTCATGGCTAGCACTCCACCACGTGGAGCCATGGACTCCCTTGCAGCAGAGGCCACAGCCAAGGGGTCAATAGCTGGTCTCTCATCCTGCCTTCTCATGTAGCTGAGTTCTAAAGATCTGGGTCCCAAACTATCTCAGACACAAAAGGTACCATGAGACTATTATCTCCAATTCACTACTAAGAACCTGAAGGGGAAGCTGGGTGCTTTTGGCTCATGTCTCTCATCTTAGCTACTCAGGAGGATGTGATCTGAGGATCATGGTTCAAAGCTAGCCTAGGCAGGAAAGTCCTTGAGAAACATAGCTCCAATGAACCACCAGAAAACCGGAAGAAGCTCTGTGGCTCAAGTGGTAGAGCACAAGATTTGAACTGAAGAGGTCAGGGACAGCACCCAGGCCAAGACAACCGACCAGGCCATTCAACCGACAACAACAACAATAAAAAAAGACAGAACTAAACTAACAAAGCTGAAGTAGAGGGCTGGGAATGTGCTTTAGTAGTAGAGTGCTTTCCATATATGAAATCCTGGGCTTCATTTCTCAGGAGCACATCACTAGGACAAAGCCTGAAGAGGCTCTGTGGCTCAAGTGAGAAAGGGATATCATTATACAAGAGAAACTAGGTACGGTGCTCAGGTCCTGAGGTCAAGCTTCAGGACTCATGTATGTGTGTGCACGCACACACACACTCGCGCACACACACACCGTCATGTGCTCACACACACACACACACACACACACACACACACACACACACACACATACATATACTAGATATTGCAAATAAGGGAAATCATGGTACCTATGTTTCTTTGTGCTTGGCTTACTTCACTTAATATAAATTTTTCCAAGTCTTTCCATTTCCTGACAAATGGGGCAATGTCATTCTTTCTGATGGAGACATAGAATTCCATTGTATATATATACCACATTTTCTTGATCCATTCATCTACTGAGGAGCATCTGGGTTGGTTCCCTATGTTAGCTATGGTAAATAATGCTGCAATAAACATAGTTGTGCTGGTAGCTTTAGTGTGGTCTTGTTTGTAAACATTTGGGTACATGTCCAAAAGTGGGACTGCTAGGTCATAAGGGAGCTCTATGTGGAGTCTTTTGAGGAACCTCCATACAACTTTCCAAACTGGTTGAACAAGTTTACACTCCCACCAACAATGAAGTAAGGTTCCCTTCTGTCCACTTCCCCTCCAGCATTTGTTGTTATTAGAGTTCTTGATTTTTGCCATTCCAACTAGAGTGAGGTGGTATCTCAATGTTGTTTTGATTTGCATTTCTTTTATGGCTAGGGAGGTTGAGCATTTCTTCATGTGTCTATTGGCCATCCTTCTTTCTTCTTCAGAGAAGTTTCTCTTTAAGTCAATAGTCCAATTATTTATTAGGCAGTTGTTTCTTTGAGGATTTGTTGTTGGGGGATTTAATTTTTTGAGTTCCAAGTATATTTTAGATATGAGACCCTTGTCCATTGTATGGCTAGTGAAGATCTTCTCCCAATCCGTGGGTTTTCTATTGATCTTGCTAGCTATGTCCTTTGCCATTCAGAAGCTCTGCAACTTCATGCAATCCCATTTGTCCAACCTTTCTTTGATTTGTTATTTTTCCGGGTCTCTATTAAGAAAATTTTGGCCTGCCCCAAGGAGACCTAGGGTTTCTCCTATCCCATCCTGTAATGTTTTCAGAGTGCCTACTTTGACTCTGAGGTCTTTGATCCATTTGGAGTTGATTCTGGTGCAGGGTGATATATAAGGATCTACCTTTAGTTTTCTACAAGTAGTTAACCAATTTTTCCAGCACCATTTATTGAAGAGGCTGTCTTTCTTCCATTCTATTTTTTAGTTCCCTTATCAAATATTATATAGCTATATGTCTGTAGGTTCATTTCTGTGTTTTCAATTCTATTCCATTGGTCCTGAGGTCTGTTCTTGTGCCAGTACCAAGCTGTTTTGATTACTATGGCTTTATAGTAGAGTTTGAAATTTGGTATTGATATTCTGTATGCCAACAATGAGAAAAGAGGGGCTGAAATTAGGAAAGCAACTCCATTTGTAATAGCCCCACAAAAAATAAAATACCTAGGAATTAACTTAACCAAAGAAGTGAAGGACCTCGATGATGAAAACATTAATAACTTGAAAAAGGAAATCAAAACAGAACTTAGAAAATGGGAAAAGCTCCCATGCTCCTGTATTGGAAAGATTAACATCGTGAAAATGACAATACTTCTCAAGGCTATCTACATATTTAATGTGATACCTATCAAAATTCCAACCACATTCTTCAAGGAAATAGAAGAGGCAATCCAAAAATTCATGTGGAATAATAAAATTCCCCGAATAGCAAAAAGGCTCTTCAACGGTTGTGTGCCTTGATAAATCATGCTAATCTTTAGCTCGGGGTTCTCCTCCTTGGCTCTGCTGTGTTGGAGTGTAGGATGAGACTCGAGCTGCAGCCCGATTAAATAAAACTTTAAAACAACTGTAAAATCTGACTCTTGATGGTCTTCTTTGTGGGGATCCAGCAACCTGGGTATAACATTAGTGGAGGCCTTCAGGGATCCCCCCAAAGACATCTGAGATCTCAGACTCCAAAGGTAAAACAGCGCTGTCTTTGTTAATTTGTCATGTCCTGTCGTTGTCTGTTTTACTTTCATTTTCCTTTGTGAGGATGGCTGCTCCCATGTACAAAGGGTTGTCTAAGCTGAAGCGCTTGCACAACAACCCTGGAGGAACTGGGAGACGTCCCACATCCTCTTGTGGGGAGGGGGTCTTTGGAACCCCACCGTGTGGGGTGGGAGTTGGAACCCCACTGTGTGGGGTGGGCTGGAGGCGGTTCTTGGAACACCGCCTTGTGAATTTTGGGACGGGGGTCGTTTCGGTGTTGGGCCAGAACTGACCAAGAGGGCCTCCTAACCGAGGCCTAACTTGCCCACTGTAGCTCTGCTCCTTCTGCTGTGGGGCGTGGGTGGGAACCTCGCCATGACAGGTGTCAGTGGACCAATTTGGGAAATCTCCTCTTTGTAATCTTTTTTTTGTAACTGTCAGGCCTGCATATGTTTTGTTTGTACTGTTTATTGGTTTTTGGACTGTACAACTGACGGGACTGGAAACCATGGGCACCACTCCGTCTAGCCACCTAGACTTACAAAAAGAAACCGAGGAAGAGGTAAAGAAGAGGTACCCCCTGGTTTTTCAGGGAGATAACTTGGAAGAAGAAATGTTTCCTCCCCCATACTCTCTTTTCCAGGTTCTTTATGCAGAATCTGAGAATGATCAAGAGGAGGAGGGAGCTATAGAATCCTCTGCACCTGCCCTTAAAGTTTCTGA
Source organism: Dipodomys spectabilis (assembly GCF_019054845.1). NCBI lineage: Eukaryota > Metazoa > Chordata > Mammalia > Rodentia > Heteromyidae > Dipodomys > Dipodomys spectabilis. The sequence goes on along the minus strand of NW_024871388.1, from coordinate 239,518 downwards.
GGGGCCAGTCACTCAACGATGCCATGGGATCAACCCCTCTTCTCATACAGCTGTTTTTCTCTTACGCACCATAGGTCCTGTGTATGTGGATGGTCAACAGCAACTCCAATATTGGTCATTTTCTACCAGTGACCTATACAAAAATGCCTATACACCCAAAATGCCCCCTTTTCTGAGAAACACCAGGATTTAATTAGTTTGCTTAAACTATTCACTTTATTCATCTGCCCATTGGGATGATTTTAGTCAGCTTTTACAGGTCTTTTTTACCACCGAAGAAAGAGACTGTATCCAAGAGGTGGCACGGAAACATCCCTGGCCCCACAGGAGCACCTATCATGGATCCTGCCCTGATCACTGCCTATTTTCCTGAGATCCGACCAACATGGGACTACAATATGGTTGAAGGTAGGGAGCGACTCCTCATCTATCACCAGGCTCTGTTGGCAGGTCTCAAGGCGGCAGCTTGCCAACCTACTAATATGGCCAAAGTTTTTGATGTTAGATAGGGAGGAAGTGAAAGTCCATCAACATATCTTGAGTAGCTCATAGAAGCTTTTAGTCAATATACCCCATAATATCTTGAGACCCAGGAGTCACCTCAGATGATTATGTTTGCCTATATAAGTCAAGCTGAACCAGACATAAAGCAAAAGTTGCAGGCTCTAGACAGACTTGGTGAAAAGTCTATTAGGGATCTATTAGCTGTGGTGGAAAAGGTTTACAATAAGAGAGAGACAGAGGAGCAAAGACAGGAAAGGAAGGACAGAGAATGTGAAATGGAGTGTAAAAAGAGCAACCAGGCCAAGGAAAAGAGTCCAGACTTGTTGGACAAGACACTATCGCATGCCGAGCATACCTGGTTCACAGAAGGCAGCAGTTTCATTTGACATGGAAAAAGGTACGCAGGTGCAGCAGTCACCACGGACACTGAGATAGTGTGGGCAGAAGCACTCCCCCATGGAATGTCTACACGAAGAGCAGAACTAGTGGCACTAACAAAAGCCCTACAGATGGGAAAAGGGAAGAGACTAAATATTTACACGGATAGTCGGTATGCTTTTGCCACTGTGCATGTTCATGGAACCATTTACCAAGAGAGGGGGCTGTTGACAGCTGAGGGAAAGGCTATTAAAAACAAACAAGAAATTTTAAGCCTCATCCAGGCCTTATAGGAACCAGCAAATATTGCCATTATGCACTGTCCTGGCCATCAAAAGGTAACTGATTCAATAACCAAAGGAAATAACTTGGTCGATCAGGCAGCTAAGGAGGCGGCCCTCCAGCCCAGAGTGGAAGTAGACCCAGGGCCACTAGTTATGGCTCTTGAGCCTCAGTACTCCCAAGAAGATTTGCAGTGAATAAAGAAAATTTCCATGGCCTAACCCCCGAACAGAGAAAGAAATGAAGACTGATGGAAAACTAGTGAGGGAAAATTTATCTTGCCACAAAGATTGGGCAAGGGAATTCTTATGAGAATCCATTGGGTCTCACACATGGGAACCCGAAGAATGCAGCACTTGCTGACACTCAGAAGTAAAAATCAGGCAAGGAAATCAACTCATTGAGGACATTGTTAAAAATTTTAAAGCCTGTCAGCTCACCAATGCCCCCAATCAACCGGTTACAAAAGGAGCTCGCCTCCATGGAGATAGACCAGGTGTGTATCAGGAAGTAGACTTCACAGAAATTAAAACTGGAAAATTTGGATATAAATATTTGCTAGTTTTTGTAGACACTTTTTCAGGATGGGTTGAAGCCTACCCAACAAAGCATTAGACCAGGAACATCGTGGCTAAGAAGATCCTGGAAAAAATCCTACCCAGGTATGGCTTCCCATCCACCATTGGGCCTTCATCTCAAAAGTAAGTCAGGGAATAGCCGCAGCACTGGGGACAGATTGGAAATTGCACTGTGCTTATAGACCCCAGAGTTCAGGCTAGGTAGAAAGAATGAATCGGACTCTAAAAGAGACCTTAACTAAATTGGCCTTGGAGACTGGTGCAGACTGGGTATGGCTGCTTCCTTTTGACCTGTTTAGAGTAGGAAATTCACCCTATCAGCTTGGCTTTACTCCTTTTGAAATAATGTATGGACAACCCCCAACCTAGCCTCCAGACTGAATTGCTTGCTGATTTGGATGATACTGAATTTCTGTGTAAGCTTAACTATTTAGAGCTGGTGCATAAGAGGATGTGGCCCCAGCTTAGAGCATTATATGATTCTGCTTCTATTCCTGCCCCCAATTTGTTTAAACCAGGGGACTAGGTGTTTGTTTGAAGGGACAACTTGAGATCTCTGGAACCTTGGTAGAAGGGACCTTACATGGTGCTACTGGCTACACCTACTGCCCTTAAGGTGGATGGCATTGCTGCTTGGATCCACTGCTCCCACTCCAGACTGGATGACCACTTTGTCCTGGACGACTGTGGGGAAACATGGGGAAGTCTCCAAGCATCCTACCCAACCACTCCGCATATGCCTCAAGTAAAGAAAAATGAACTGCTTGTTATTGGTATTGTTGTTTAATAGAATGGCTAAGGTCAGAGAGGGACCATAATCCATTCAAAATCAAAAGCTGTTGGAGTTTAGTTTTGGGCCAGAGCCATAAGATAGTGTCTCAGGACTATAAGTCAAAGGGGGGAAATGCAGGGTTAAAGTTTTGAGGCAGTGACCACTTGTTGCTTGTTTCTAGCAGAGCAACACATGGTGGTAATCCAAACACCTGGTTGGTTGTGTGCCTTTATAAACCCTGCAAATCTTCAGCTTGACGCTCTCCACCTAGGCTCCTCTGTGTCAGAGTGTGGGACAAGGCCCGAGCTGCTGCTCATTTAAGTGAAACCTTAAAACAGCTGTAAAGTCTGACTCTCGGTGGTCTTTTTGGTGGGGGTCCTGCGACTGCAGTATAACAATGTTTCCATTTTTCTCTAGTACCCCTAGAGATTTAGACTAAGGGCTTGTGTGGAGCGGTTCCTCGGTGAATTCTTGAGTAAACCACTTGAAGCCTCCTCATGAGATTGCCATTCAAGCCAGCCGAGCAGGAGAGTCTCTGAGACTATTTTATCCAATAAACCACCAGAGAACCAGAAGGGGAGCAGTGGCCCAGAGGGTAGAGCTTCTGCTTTGAGAGAGAAAACTGAGCAGGAGATACAATCCTGACCAGGCAGGAAAGCCTGGGAATTGTTTATGTCCAGTTAACTACGAGATGGTGGTAAGTGGAGCTGTGGTGGTGGTAGTGCCTCAGCCTTGAGCAAAGCATCTCAGGAACACATCAGGCCCCGAGTTTAAGCTCCGGGATGGCCACAAAAAAATTCAAAAAGAGAAAGCCAAGTTTATGTATCAGTGTCCTACCTACTTATGTGTGTATGCACCCATAGTGCAAACAGACTATGCAATGCTTCTGCTTTTATTTACTGGTTTATTTTTCAGATATGCTAGTTGCGCATACTGCATCATTCTCTTTATTTCAGGCCCATTGCTTTTCTCTTCCAGGGTTCTAGGCCTGTGGCTTTATATGATGCACACTGAAGCTCTCAGCAGCCTTTATTTACATTTTATTATGAGGCCAATGCAGGAACAGTCACATATCAGGCAGGGGAAGAGAAGATCAGGTTTCTTAGAAGTAACCGGTATTCAGAAAATTAAACTTGAGAACATAAAATGGTAGCATACTTATGTAAAAACTACCATTAAGAAAAAAATGAAGGGGGTGGGAATATGGATTAATGAGAGAGTGCTTGCCTAGCATGCAAGAAGCCCTGGGTTCGATTCCTTGAGTTCAATCCAACAACTGGCAAAGAGATAGCTACCTAGGTAGGTAAGTAGGTATAAAGAAAGAAACAAAGAGAGAGAGAGAGAAAGACAGAAAGACAGACAGAAAGAAAGAAAGAAGGAAAGAAAGAAAGAAAGAAAAAAGAAAGAAAAAAGAGAAAAGAAAGTTGATAGATGAAGCTGTTTTTCACATCAGAAGGAAAGAAGAGAACATTTTCTAGTCATGAGGCTTTCTGCAGTGTGCCAGGACACCAGCATCACTTTCACACAACCGCAGAGCAGGATGACTGTCTCTGTCCCACTTCTCAGGCAGCCAAGCGCCCCAGAGTCAAGAGGGCAGAGCCAGGTTCTAACTCAGCTGCTTGGAGACAGAAGAGAAATGGCCCTACCTCTCCTTGGACTGGGGATTTGCATTAATGATTTGGAGCATGAAGTAAGGAGAATGAACTGGCAGAGATAGAAGGGTCTTCAAACCGGACAGATGGAGAGTCAAAAACCCACTCCCTAAGACCAGGAAGCAGGATTTTTCTACTGTGTTGCGCCCCTCTCCCCCATTAAACTGGCTCTCTATTGGTAACCTAAAGATAGCCTGAGGCTCCTTTCACCTGAGGGAGGAAGGTTAATTAGTCATCATTTGAAGAGGCTGAGAAAAGCCTTACCCTGCTGTAACTCTAACAAATGTTTCAGGTTTCCCTCATTACTGGTTGTGCCTGGAATGAATGAAGTGGTTTTGCAGCTCACTTCCCTTTTGAGTGTGTACATTCTGCCTCTTAATCCTGCAGGTCTAGGTCTCTCCAACTAGCCTGGCTTTTGAAACTGTTTTCTGTCCTTCAAATAATGTTACACTGTAGTTCTTCCTGCTAACAGGGCTAGGGCTTGGATCCTGAGAACTTCATTTGAAGCCAGGATGGGTCAATAATATTTCTTTCCTTCTATAGCTCAAGAACTCCAAGAACATTTAGAGTGTAAGTAACTTCTCATCACCAAGGGAAACACAGGAATCTCTTGAGCATCTGACCTTTCAGAACTGGAAGTCAGAGTGTCCTAAACTTCCCTGCCCTGGCTGTTTTCACCCTGTGATACTGAGACCTAGGCCTCCTGAGATAGTGTGATGGGCGTGAGCTATTGGTTCTCTGCTAGGTTCAGAACTATAATGACATTGACAATACAAGTCAACTGCTTATCACAAAGGACTTGGGGAGCATATTAAGCCTTTCAACAATGGGCCTTTCAGGACCCTGCAGGACACAAGTTTATAATGCTAGAGTCTGAGAGGCTGGGCTTATGTATGTGCTACACTTGAACCTTGAGGTCTGACTCCAAATCTGGTGTACAACAGCATTCATTTTCCAAAAAATATTCTCATAATTAGCAAATAGGAAAAGTACTTTGATTATCCCTCACTCTTTTTCCAGTTGTGTGTCTCAAACTGAAGCCTGGGCGCTGTCCCTGAGCCATTCAGCTCAAGGCAAACACTGTACCAATTGACCCACAGTGCCACATGGGGTTTTTTGATGGTTCATTGGAGGCAAGAGTCTAACAGGCTTTCCTTCCCTAGGCTGTCTTCAAACTGTGATCTTCAGATCTCAGCCTTCTGAGAAAGTAGGTTTCCAGAGCCACTGGAATCTGGCATATTGTTTTTGCCAGACCTGGGGCTTGAAATTAGGGCCTGGGTACTGTCTCTGAGCTTCTTTTTCTCAAGGCTAGCCCTCTACCACTTGAGCCACACCACAGCTTCTGGCTTTTTCTGAGTATGTGGCAGTGAGGATTCAAACTCTGGCAATCATGCATGCTGAGCAAGCTCTCTACCACTAAGCCACATTCCCAGCCCCAACCTTATGATTTCATCCCTCGACTTGCCTATCCACAAGAAAAGGCTTCTGAGTATAAATCATCTAAACAAATCACTATAGGAAGTTGTCCAAAGATAAATAAGACAAAGCTCATACTGGGGACAGACTCTAACCATGTGATGACTTGACAAATGCCTCGATTTAATTATGTATCATGTTTCAACACTTAATAAAGTATTAATGAAAAATGAGCATGAGTCAATGTACTAAATTATTGTGTATAATTTTATAATAGATGTACAAAACATAATTAATATTATGTGTATAATACTAAATACAATAAACAATATAATGAATAAATTAAAATTAAATACAAAATCAATAATAATAATCATAATATGAAATAAATATACATATGTACCTATATATCATATATTACACATGTATACAAATATTTTTTTCTATTGGAGGGTCTTAATTCAGGCCCTGTGAACTCTAGCTTGAAAATCTTTTCCTCAAGAACAGTGCGCTTAGCCTTCACCCATGCTGCTAAAGAGTTACTTGGACAGTGAGCTCAAATCCCAGCAATGGCAGAAATACTGGCCCCAGTTCCAAGACAATGGCTTAATATTTGTAACAGAAGCAGTTATGTTTATTCAGTTCCATAATGAACATTTAAATATATCAGTGTAGAATTTTGTACAGCTACTCAGACATCCTTCACTTACCCCCAAAGTGCTTCTTGAGCACTACATATTTTTGTATGTTTTTTACTGTAAAAATATTGTACAGAGGGGTCACAGTTATATGAGCAAAGTAATGAGTACATTTCCTATTGAGCATTGTTGCCTCGTCGTTTGTTTTCACCCTACCTTCCCTTCCCGCCAGTCTTCACAACTAACTTTCCCTGTCGAGGTCAGTGACTTAATTATTTATTTTGGCTTGGCATGGGGTTTGAACTCAAGTAGTGGCAACTCTGCGCCTTCTGTCACATTGCTACACATTCATCAAGTCTCTGAGTTCAAATCCCAGGCTAGGAAAGAACACTGGTAGAAATTCCAAACCAGGGAGCTTTATTATTTCAAGTTAGTTAGTTAGTTAGTTAGTTAGTTAGTTCATTAATTTTGCCAACCACGGGTCTTGAACTCAGGTCATGGCAACTCTGACTCAGCTTCACTCTCCCTAGAATGGGGGGCAGCCTCGGGACCCACAACCTATCCTGGGACCCTAGGCCCAGATGGCTTGCAGGATGAAAAAAAAAAACAGAACAGCAGAAAAAGTAGGGAGCTGTAGAGGGCTCAGGGTTTTATAACTTTTTCTTTGCAAGGTGACCATCCTGGGTCTGAATGACGGGAAATCCTGAGATACTGGTTTCTGGACTAGGAAAAGTCATAGAATGCGATCGATCTTATCCTTGAATGAGTACTTCATGCATGATGTGACTAGGAAATGATGGGCAAGACTCATGGGATATCGCTTATTTGTAAAGCAGTTTAGATGAAGCGTGACAATAATCATCACAGTCATGAAATGAAGGCATCTGGAAAGATCCAAGAATCAGTAGACACATGGTAGATTGGATTCCATCACAGGTTATCGTCTCTCCTACTCTATACAAATGTGTACTTATTTGCATACTACCTTCAACTTATGAATGGATGACTGCTGTGTGCCCTCCCCCCTTACCCCCACCTGGGGGTCCATCTCAGGTTCTGGGAACGGCCTTACTCCTTAGTGGCTCACAGACTGGTGTGCTCACATGGACCCATTCATCAATTGGGTCTGCTGGTCCCCGAATTCAGATCCCAGCAGTGCCAAAAAATTCATCCTGATGTCAAAAGCCAATTGTTGCACCTGTGTTCCTTTCCTATGCAAGTCCTGGGTCTCAGCTAGGATGGGAAATGATATATAGGCAACTCTATAGCCATGGGAATAGGTTGTCATCCATGTCAGCACAGTTATATCTATCACCATACTCAATAAAATACACAATACATCCATGAATAAGACACAATTAAAAGAATAACTACACTGAATGCAAGAAGCATACCACACCTGCAGGTAAACAGAAACCCTATGTTTAAAAAAGGTGGGCTTGTTATTTTTTCCAGTGTTGAGTCTTCAAATCAGGCTCTGGGTCAGGCCTGACATTCTAGTCTTCAAGGATTGTGAGATTCTCCTTACCCCAAAGTGCAACAGAGCTACCCATTCCCCAGTTCACATTCCAGTACTGACAAAAAATTCATTCTGTTGTCAGAAGCCAGTCTTTGCACATGTTTTCCTCTCTTGTGCAAGTCCCGGATCTCAACTAGGATAGAGAATGCAATGGCAACCCTATAACCAGGGGAACAGGTTGTCATCCATGTCAGCACAGTTATACCTGTCACCATACTCAATAAAATGCACAATACCTTCATGAATTAGACACAAAATAAGGAGAAGTGCACCAAATGCAAGATGCTGTCCTCACAGGTATGTAAATATAGATCCTATGTTTAAATTATGAATTTATGCCTATCCTGGCCCTCCCTGGGACTCGATGTCAGGTTCTGGGAATGGCCTATCTCCTTCGTTGCTCACAGGGTGGTGTCCTCACCTTGACCCTTTTGCCAATTGGGCCTGCTAGGCTCTGAGTTCAAATCCTAACAGTGTCAAAAGATGAATCCTGATGTGAGAAGCCCATCAATTCACCTGTTTTCCTGTCTTGTGAAAGTCCTGGGTCTCAGCTAGGATGGAGAATGCATAGGAAGTCCTATAATCCTATAACAATAGATTGTCATCCATGTAAACACTATTATATCTGTAACCATGCTCAGGAAAATACACAGTACTTCCATGGATAAGACAGAAAATAAGGAGAAGTACACCAAATACAAGATGCTGTCCACACATGTAAATATAGATCCTATGCTTAAATAATGAATTTATGACTATTGTGGCCCATCCTGGGGATCAATGTCAGATCCTGGGAATGGCCTAACTCCTTAGTTGCTCACAGGCTGGTGTGTTCACCGTAAACTATTCACCAATTGGTCCTGCTAAGCCCTGAGTTCAGATCCCAACACTACCAACAATTGGATCATGGAGTATGAAGCCAAGTGTGCAACTTTTTTTATTTTCTCTGAGAGTCCAGGTTGTCAGGCATGCTGGAGTACACGTCTACAAATCTAGATGCCATGTTATAGGATGTCATCAATGTAATAAATGGAATGGGTGTCATCATAGTAAAATCAACGGTAAATAAATGAATAAAACAAAAAGTACAAGGAACAATCACACCAAATGTGTATGGACTGAACATCCATAGGTAAGTACAAATCCTATCTTTGCAATGTATACAAATAGTATGTTTTCCAGGGCTGCGGCTTGAATTCAGGCCTAGAGTATAGGCCTGACTTCCTTATCTTTAAATATGGTGAGCTTCCCCTTCTTCCACACTGCTGCAGATTTACCCAGACCCTGAGTTCAAATCCAAAGCCTGGCAGAATAAACAGGGTGAATTGCAAGCCAGGGAGTTAATTTCTTTTAATTTTTTTTTTCCTCAGCAGGGGGCTTGAACTCAGGTCGTGGCAACAGCTTCAATCACCCTATGCTGGTGTGCAGCCACTGGACCCACAGCTGATCCTGGGATCCTAGACCCCCAGGCCTTGTGTGGAAAAAAATGCACCGAAAAAATATGGCATGATGGCCTTTTTACGTTTTCTTTCATAGCCCGGTGACCCTCTTGGGTCTGAATGACACTGTTGCAAAGAGTACTTCACTTTGCAATTCTGAAGGTTGGTGGACTATTGGGGAAGCCATAGGCCCACATGGCAAGGTAGGTCCTGATTTCGAATCCCCGTCCTGGCACCAACCAAAGGCAGGAGATACTAAGAGACTAGTTCCCATCCATAGGAATAACAATGGAATGTTATAAATGTCATGGTTGAATGAGTTGATTATGAATGATGCTTGTATAAAATTAGACAGCATCATTTCAGGAGACTGATTTCATTTAATATTTATGAATCATAAAAGAATAATATTACACGAATGCAATAATTTCAGGACACTGATTAATTTACTTAATAGTTTGTTAATGATGAAAACAATAACATTAATTACATGGAGGCATAATAAATACCCAAGAATTGGTAGGAATATAGTCCATATAACTGAATAATGTATAGACATCTCTGGCACTCTATAAAGATATATATTTATGAGCATACTACTATCTGGGTGTCAATCTGTTCTTATTTTGTCAACTGATGGGACTCGATCTCAGGTCCTGGGAACTGCCTGTCAGCTCAGTTTTCCCAAGGATGGCATGCTGACACTAACCAATTCATGAATTGGGCCTTGTAGGCCATGAGTTCAGATGTCAGCACTCCCAAAAAATGAATCGTGGAGTAAGACGCAGGTGGTGACACATGTTTTCCTTTTCTGTGAAAGTTCTGTGTGTCAGGTATGAAGTGGAATACATATGCAGACCTATATCCTATGTAATCAATGTAATCACTATTCTATGTGTCATAATAGTCAATAAAATGAATAGTCAATACAGGAATAAAACAAAAAAATAAAGTGAATAACTACACTGAACGTAATATGGAGTCAAAATATGTATATAAATATAAATCATATATTTAAAATTTATACAAATAGGATGTTTTCTAGTGGTGGGCATTGATTTCATGCCTAAGGAACAGACTTGAATTTCTTGACGTCAAGGAGGCAAGCTTTACCTTCCCACACAGTGAAACAGCGTTACCCAGACCATGAGTTCAAATCCTAGTCCTGGCACCTTTACACTATGTGATGCCCATTCTTAGTTATTTCATTATGCTCCCATTTAAATGAATGTGATTGTTTAAATGCTTCATAAAGTATTAATTAAAATTGATCAGTGTACCATAATATAATTGCATATAATTTTGTCCTAGAATCATTCCAGAACTATTCAATCATGACACACATCACATTCCATTATATGGATAAAAATGAGTTTCCTAGGATCTCCTGCCATTTGGAGGTGGCAGGACCAGGATTTGAATTGTGGGCTCCAGCTCCTACTACTTTAACCTGAGGATAGGGAACTCATTGGTCTGTCCAAGAACATCAGCAAGACCCATGATTAGCCAGGCACCAGTGGCTCTCACCAGTCCTCCTTGATACTTACCAAGCTGTGATAGGAGGATCATGGTCAGTCACCCTTGGCAGGAAAGTCCTTGAAACTCCTGTCCAACTTGTGCCAACAAATCCAGAAGTAGAGGCGTGTGGCTCCAGTGGTAGTGGAGCAGCCTTGAGCAAAAGCAGCTCACGGACTGTGCCTAAATCCTGAGTTCTAGGTCCAGGACTGGCAATAAACAGCCATATACAACAATCTGTGCAGCCATCCTGCTAAAGCAGGTCACCCTCTTGTTCCCAACTGGATTGGACAGAGTTTCCTGGGAAAGGTTCTGCTATTATTTGACTCTGCCCATTCTTTCTGCATCACAGGATTCCAGCCACACCCCCATTCTTTCATGGTTCTTTCTGACCAATGGGATACAAGAATGGAAGCCACACCCCATATTCCCCCTTCCTGGACCCGCACCTCTACCATGCCCCACACTCTGGGCCAGGCCCTGCAGCAAATGTGCCCCAGGGGTGGGAGTGAGTGTTGACCTGAGGATCCCACCCCCATCCCTACTGGCCAGTGTCCCAGGAAACAGGAAGATGCAGGCTTGGATGAGGAGTGGGCACCAAAGAGCCCCTGGCCTGGAGCAGTGGGAGCCACACAGCAGCACATCTGCACCTTTCTCCCTGGTGAGAACCTGAGGCTTTAGTCAGAGGTGGGGAGCTGCATGCCCACACCTGCCTTCTGGGGTCTTTTCCTTTTCCTTGGGGGTGAGGGTGTTGGATGCAGAAGATAGACCCCCCTTTCTGTGTGAGACCTTGTCTTCTGTGCTTGGTAAACTTTTTCAACTGAAGAGGGTCCCAGAAAACCCAGCAGGGAGGTAAGGATGCTGGGGTCAGAACAGAAGGTGAATATCTGGGAAGACCCCCTCCCCCACACACACATACAATCGGCCTATCCCCCGCCCCCAACTGTCTAAAGTTCTCACAAGTTGATCACATTTCCCATGTCTACCAGCTTCTGCTGGTGCTCCCGGTCCATCTGGTCTCCAACAAACTCAGGAGATGCACATCTCTCTCTCTCTCTCTCTCTCTCTCTCTCTCTCTCTCTGTGTGTGTGTGTGTGTGTGTGTGTGAAAGAGAGAGAGAGACAGACAGACAGAGACAGAGAGTCAGAGACAGAAACAGAGACAGAGGCAGGGAGAGACAAAGAGAGACAGAGAGATCAGAGAGACAGAGAGACATACATAGAGAGACAGAGAAAGAGAGGTCATGTTTCTCTTTGTACAGCCTGACTGTACTAAGGTGAGTGATCTGTTGGCAAATTGCAGGTGCTGCAAGGAAGAGTGTTCTGTTCTGTCACCGGTCTGAATGTGTGTGTGTGTGTGTGTGTGTGTGTGTGTGTGTGTGTGTAGAATTGGGTTGTAACAAGGAGGCTGGATGCTTTTGTTAACTTCTACCTGCTATCTTTGGGGGGTGCATGGGCTTCACAGCTGAGGTCTAGGGTCCTAGAAGGGTGAGAGGCTTGAAGGGGACTCAGCATTGTTAAATTACAAGACCAAAGGATCTCTGTTCCCTGGAGCTGTGTACTCTCTTGGGCCTGGTTGGTGGCAGTGGGAGCTTGGGAGGACCTGGGAGTGTGGCCTGAAGTGGGTGGCTTCCCAGGGGGAAAGAGAGCATGGCCAACACTTAGTAAGGATATGAGCCCTGCTAGTATGGAGTACAACAGCATAGCTCAGACTCCAGGTCTTCTCATCATGATGTCTGAAGGGTGAAGCCAACCCTACTTTAAATCTTGAGCTGTGATCTTCAGATCTCAGCCTCCTGAGTAGCTAGGATTATAGGCAAGAGCATCTGGCACTGGGCCTCTGGTTATTTTTTGTATATTAGGGTTTGACCTCAAGGCCTTAGGCTTGCCAGTCAGGTCTTCTAACATTCAAGCCAAGCTTTTATGTCTTGGGGATTTCTGAGGTGGAGACTTAATATATGCTCAGGCTGGTCTGGATCATGGTCTTCCTATCTGTGATAGGCATGCGCCACCAGGCTTTGTCCTCTGTAATTGGAATTGTAGACATGTGGTGCCATGCTCTGTCATTGGTTTAGATGGATTGTCCCAAACTCAGTCCATGGCAGCCAATTCTTGACCACAGGTGAAGCTCTGGGTTGGGCCTCGACCATTGGACTTCAATCTCCTCATGTGACAGTTGTTAGGAAACAAGGGATCAATACAGAGGGATCTCTGGAGCAGGGCCAGGCAAAGGGAGGGGCCTTCAGATACAGTTCTCAGCAATCCTGTGAGCATATGACAGTAAGATACCCAGAAAGAGATAAGATGGTATGTGTTATTAATGGTGTGACAGGCATGGGATTATGAAACAAAACATGGCTTTCATTATTACCCTATCCCCATGAGGAAGGGGATCCTTCACTTTATTCACTTTTGCAGCTGGGGAAACTGAGGCACAGAGTAGCCGAGTGACCTATTCATGACTCCCAGCTGAGAGGAAGCACGGCCTGACTTCTCAGCCATGCTCCCTAGGACAATGGGTGCTATTCAGTCCACTTCTTGTGGTGGGAAGTCCACTTCTTGTCAGTCGTGGGGCTTGAACTCGGCCTGGACCCTGTCCCAGAGCTCCTCAGCTCAAGGCTAGAGCTCTACCACGTGAGTCACAGCACCACTTCCGGTTTTGTAGTGGTTCTTTGGAGATAACAGTCTCACAGTCATTCCTGCCCAGGTTTGCTATGAACCGTGATCTCATATTTCATCCTCCTGTGTACTTAAGATTATAGGTATGAGCCACCTGCACCAGGATTAAGTGTAATTCTGACATTCTTTCAATCTCTCTCTCTCTCTCTCTCTCTCTCTCACAGGATCTTGTTGAATGGGTGCTGGAGGAGGTGGCCCAGAGTCCCCATGTGGCTGGAACCAAGGTATCCCTCTCATCCTGGAGGTATGCTGTTGGTCAGGAGATATCTTGCTCAGTCTGTTGTACCAGCTCCATGAGGTAAGCCCTGCTGTGCCTGGCTAGACCAAGAGGGTTATTCATTGTCCATCTAGCCTTACTGTACTCAGTATTGTGTTCAATGTCCTTTTCTAGCAAAAAAAAATTCTGGCCAAAATTGATACATAGTTAAGGAATGAAAATGTAATGCCATCTTAAGAAAGTCATTTAGGGCTATGGGAAAGTGGCTTCATGGTATGGTGATGGCCTAGCATGCATGAAACTCTGGGTTCAATATCTCAGAACCACATAAACAGAAAAAGAAGCACTGGAAATGATGCTGTGCCTCAAGTGGTAGAGGGTTGGCCTTGAAGGAAAAAAAAGCTGAGGAATAATTCTCTATCCCTGAGTTTATGCCCCAGGACTGGCAAAACAACAAAAACAAGAAAAAACAAACATTTAGTAAATGAAAATAAAGAACCCATACTAGGAATATATAATTGCTGGTTCCATACTGATACCTGACAATAGTCCCTAATTCATGCACTTTAGCTATATTAGGATACTTTGTTGAAAAAAAGTTTTGTTCATAATGTCACGGCAATTAATGCCAGGAATGTGCTTAGATGTCAGGTGAAGATTAATTCAGGAAATTCAAAGATTCCAGGCTTTTGAGTATTCACTGCTAATCTCAATGAAACCTTTTTGGCCAGTCATGTCACCAAAATGGGAGAGGCTAATTAACAGTTGTGACAGAAGAGAAGAAATGACTCCAGATGGAAGGAATAAATGATAGTAACTAAGGTATAGCAGAAACCATTCTAGGGAACCATTTTTGGTTATTGAAGAAGTAGTTGTCAACTAGGCATATTCCTCATTGCCTTTAGCATTCTAAATCTCTTAGGCTAGTTCTTAATCTCTGTGTGATAAATATATCTCTTTCTATGCTGTTCTTGCATACCTGGTCTCCTTTGCTTTCTTTTTTTTTTATTTTTTATTGTGAAAATACAGTGCTTTCTAAAAATAGGTCTTTCTCAATTTCTCTATGAATATTTCCTGATAATAAATATACCTACACAGATGGAAGAGGCTACTAATGTAAGGATCCCATAGCTCCTGAGTCATTAATGTAACAAAATGGCAAAGGAAGACATATTTATTGCTACCTCAATTATTCTAAAAACTACAATGTCAAATCATTTGATTAAGATTTCCATTCTTGTATACTTAGTGTCATTAACTTCACTAAATACAAATAGGAGCCAGGTACTGGTGGCTCATGCCTGTAATCTTAGCTAGTCAAGAGGTTGAGACCTCAGGATTGTGGTTCAAAGCCAGCCTGGTCAGGGAAGACCATGAAACACTTATCTTCAATTAACCACCAGAAATCTGGAAGTGGTGCTGTAGCTAAAGTGGTAGAGCACTGGACTTCAGCTGAAGAGCTGAGAGACAATGCCCAGGATCAGAGCTCAAGCCCCATGACAACAGAAAAAGTGCAAAAATGACTTTAAGTTTCCCCAAAAGGAACGACAAAGTCAATAGTAATCTTCCCAAGCAGAGAAAATAATTCCAAAATGATTCAGTGCACCTACTTTTGCTGAGTTACTTAAGTTATGGATTCTTTGCTGAACATATTCTCTTCTTTTAAAATTGTCAAATATTAGCTTTATTATAAACTTAATCTAGTATTTCTCGGTTCAAAAGAGAAGTCCATAAGTTGATGTCACTTGGATTTATTACTATCTCAGTTCAAAGCCAACCCAGGCAGCAGAGTTGGTCAAACTCTTATCTGTAATTAAACACCATAAAATGCAAAAGTAGAGTATTGGCTCAGTCAGTAGAGTCAGTCAGTCAGTAGGGGGCAGGTAGGCAGGAAAGACAACTGTACAGGGAAAGGGTCCAACCTCTGAGTTCAAGCCCCAGAACCAGTACAAACTAAAAAAAAAACAAGCAAACAAAAGAAACCTCAGGTATTTTTTGGGACCCTCTTATAGGAGTACTGGTCTGAGAAGAGGCTCCTTTTACTGATCATACTCACTGGATCCTGCTCTTTTGAAATCCTTATTGCTATGGAAAACTCAGGACCACACTAAAGGAATTGATAACTCCTGCAACAAGAGAATCATCTCAGGAGTGAAACATCCATCCATAAGACACTTTAAAACCTCCATGCCTTTGCTCCTTTGCAGGAGACCACTTTTAAAATGAAGCTATTTCCTTTGTCCTATGTTGGCCTTCAAATGGCATATTGTTTCCTTTTGTAATACTCTCAACTAGACTAGAAGTTTATAGACAAGTTTTATATGAGTAAAGGACACACTAAAAAAAGTCAGGAACAGAGTTTCTTTCAAGCCTTGGATTCTTTTCTTGTATTGTAAAAAGGAAAACAAAACTTAACTTGAATTTTGTCATTCCTCTATGTTCAATACCTCTCCTGGGATCAGTTTACACTTTCAGTAACAGTTACTTCCACTTACTTCCAGTAACAATCTCTGGTGCTGCTCCAGATAAAATGAAAGTTTTCTGGCTTCATTGAAATACCACAAGGACACCTTTGGGCATGTGGTAACATGTGTTTCAGAGACTTAGTAAAGAGAAAATGTGAAATTTAAATTGCTTATAAATACATTATCCATGAGTATATTGAGTTCAAACTTCTTAATTACTCTGTAAATTAAAGCGAATTTTAAATGGGAAGAAGCGTTTCAGATCATTTTTTTTTGAGTGTCTGTGCTGTGCATTAATTTCCCAAGTATACATGATTTAACAGTAGGACACATAATAGCAATAATAATAGAAAGAGAAGTTCTGTGTTTATGTATAAGGGTTCAATACAATAGAGAAGATTCTACAAATAAGACAGCATTGAAACAATAAAGTCAAGTCCAGCATGTAGAGTTATGGGAGTGATATAGAGAAAGCATTACTCCTAAATGGAACATGAAGCATGAGTCCACTCCCTTTCTACATCATGCTTGCTAATCACGTAAATTTGTAAAAAGTAGAATGGAAGAATAATCCTGTTTCCAATGCAAGTCAGATATACGATCATGGACTTAACTGGAAAAAAAGAGTCCATATTGAGAGAACAGGGATTATACCAGCAATGAAACTGGTAGCTAAGATCACATTAAATTTCTTTCATTTTCTTATAGTCTTTTTTGCTGTTGTTGGTCATGGCAATTCACCTCTGGGACTGTGAGCTGTCCCTCTGCTATTCAGCTCAAGGCTACTGCTCTACCACTTGAGCCACAGTGCCACTTCCAGTTTTCTGGTAGTTGTTGGAGAAAAGATTCTCCAGGACTTTCCTACCCAGGCTGGCTTTGAACCCCAATCCTCAGAACCAACCACCACTAGGCTTGCGATCACCTTTCTAACAGTGTACATTCAGGATATGTAATGTGTATGTTAATCTACCTTTATATGAATTCTTGAGTTAAAAATCTGGGCTACAGCTTACACTTTACACTCACAAAAATGTTTGTAGCTTAAAAGTTGATACTCCTAGAAAAATAAAACTTAAGGATGTAAAGGATTCTGGGAAGTTCAGTTTGTATCCAGCCTTGGCAGAACAGGCTTTGAGACACTACCTATAATTAATCAGGCAAACCTGGAATCCCAGACATGAGCAAGATTGCTGAATAAGAGCTTGAGACGTTTGCATAAATACATACAAACATACACATACACAGAGAAGCACTTATATGTGCAAACAAAAATACACAATGAAACAATTCTCAGAATATGTAGAAAAGTTAGAAAACAATAGAAAATATGTCCTGAATAAGACTACAATCAAGTGATAATTTTTAGTATTAGAAAGCCCTCAAGTGAACTTTCTTTAAAAAAGTTGAGAATATTACATAGCTAGGGACCAGAGACAGTAAGAGATTCAAGTAATCATTATTAATGGGATCAGATCCATGGAGGAATGAATCAGAGACCCCTGCAAGTACATCTGAAAATGTTCATATCCTGTGTCAAATGTTAGAACATCTTTGAAAATAGTACATAAACAGTCTGAGCAGTCAGTCTAGTGGATAAAATCATAGGAGAAGTTCAGAATTGCTAGTCTTTATCTAGATTAAATAAACCAACAACCTATGGCAGGGTAATGTGGTACAATCCTGGAGACTAAGACAGGAGATTAAGCAGTGGAATTACATAGTGATACCTTCCCTAGACCAGGTAGTATACTTTGTCTCAAAAAAGCAAACCAAACAACAAGAAAGGAATACACAGTTGGAAGTTCGGGCTAATTTCATTAACATGTTTTGAGAAGTCAAGTTTCCTATTGAAATGCAACACATATGCAAACCTCACTTGTTTTAAATGCTCTCTTCATTACAGAACATACCTAGATGCAAAATGGCTCAAGATTCCCTCCCCCAAAATTGCGAAAGTAAGTATCATTCTGTTAGATTCAAAGGACTGATGAAGGATTACAAAAGCTCAAGCCTGGAGAAATAGCAAAGTATGTCTAACGTAGAACTTTTTAGACCTTGCTAAACTAGAATTGAGATTTAAAATGAATATTTTGGTTTTCTTTGTAATTTCATATTTTATAGGATACAACAAAAGTCTTTTTAAGTAGAAGGTTTAATTGACAAATTCACAAATTATACTGGCATTCTATTTTCCTAGAATATATTTTCAAGAGAGTTATAATTAGAACTTAGTTAATAAATAATACCAACACTTCATGTATAACATGATAATGTGAGTAATCTAGACAGAGTTGCCAACAAATGGATGACAGTAATTTATAAATTTGGGAAAATAGCAACTTTTGAGGGTGTGGTATAATATGGTGTGAAGAGAGTAATTGCGTGACATCTTCTTTCTTCTTCCTATATGTAACACAGGAAGCCATTTCCTTAATTACGTGCGTCTTTATACATTGAGAAAAATTCTAGGTATGGGGTTTGTTTTCATTTTTGTTTTTGTTTTATTTGCTTGTCCTAAAGCTTGAACTCTGGGCCTGGACACCGTCACTAAGCCTGTTTATTCTCAATGCTCGTGCCCTACCACTTCAACCTCAGTGCCACTTGTGTCTGGCTTTTTCTGAGAAGTTTATTGGAGATAAGAATCTAAGAAACCTTCCTGCCTGAGTTGGCTTTGAACCATAATTTTCCGATCTTAGCATCCTGAATATCTATGATAGCTAAAAAGTAAAATATAAATAATATTTGCAAGTGTTCTGATCTCAAGAATGCCACTGGGGGAAAAATGATGCAGCTCAGTTTATTGTGGCAATCTTTCCTGTACAAGGAGGGCATCACATTAGCAGAGGTGTAGTATTTTTTCACAATAGGGTTAAGCTATTCATGATGTGAATTAAGGAATTTTAAGGTGCACTTTTTACAAGATGGAAACTGTTGATCTAGGATGACTTTATGGCATAAATCTTAGGATTGATGTTCATACAAATAAAGCTTACTCTGATAAACAATTGCTTACTCTTGAAGAATTAATTATTACAGATGCTTCATAGTCTTATCCTCTATAATAATGTGGCTATTTTTCTGTTGACTTCTCAAGTTGTAACAGCCCATTGGAAGTTGTATTTACTGCAGAATTTCATAACATGCAAACAGGTACTGTTTTGAATCTCTCAGGTATGGAATGTTGATAATTTAAAAATCAATAATTAGTCATAGGGATTTTTAATAACACATATATTCTGTCCTTTTAACAACTCATTTACTTTTAAATGTTATGGGTTTCCATGTAATTAATCTCTTTTCAGTTTTAGTATGAGAAAGTACTAAATTTACTCTTTTTTCAAAATATTGGCAAGTTTATTGTGAAAATATTGTCTAGATGGATAACATTCAATTTGATGACCCGCTGATAAAGAAAGTGTAATTAATTCAAATTAGAAGTCAAATAGTTTTGATTTTTAAAAAGTTACTACATAAAGAATAATATTTACTATACCAATAGAGTGAAATTATATTTTATGCAGCTTATTTTTAAAATTTTATTATCAAAGTGATGTACAGTGTGGTTACAGTAATTGTAAGGTTGTGAAGGCATAACTTTACAAACTTGTTACCTCTCTCTCATTTTTCTCAGTTTTCCTTTCCCCCTTCACCCCTCACAAGTTGTAATGTTCATTTCCAAAATATTGTCTTGTGAATATTGCTATTGCATTGGTTTGCCTTTTTGCTTTCTCTCACCATTTTGTTGTTCCTCTTCCCTTCCCTAGTTAAGGTAAATGTGTACACAATACCCAGGGTACCAAAATCAAATACAGCAGGGAGAAACCATAGGGAAAATCCTAAAGAAAATAGCTATTACATAGTACATCAAAAACAAAAACCACAAATAAAAATCTGTTTCCATATCTTGGAGTTCGTTTTTCTCAGCATCAGCTTATATGGTCATATACACACATAACAATGACACTGGAAAATAATAGTTGCATGAACACTAAATCATGAAAACAACATGTTATCTTTTTGATGGTAAAGGTGGTATTAGGATTGGTGAATTTGCGATTCTGATAAAGGAATTTCAAAAGAGTTTTAAAGTTATGACAGGTAAATTTTAATTGTTCAAAGTTTTTAACACCTTAGCCTATTAAGAAAATTTAAAATTGCCTGGGAAAAGAGGCTTTCATGCAAAATAATCCATGGAGACTTTGTAGAGAGGAAGCAATGTGGGTAAAGATGGCTCTTTTTCACACTAAACAAACAAACCTCGGAAAACTTGCTATAAATCCAGTAGGTTCCCTTGAGAATTGTCATTACCCAGGAAATCTACTCACTGTGTGAAACAAGGTTGTAGTGGAATTTAAATTCAAATTCTTAAAAAATAAGACATCAAAATTTGTGAATTAAACTTTAATTATCAAACAGATAATTTGGGTCAGTCTGGTAAGGTGACTCAGTGGTAGAGCTCTTGCCTTGCATGCCTGAGGCCCTGGGTTCGATTTGTCAGCACCACATAAGCAAAAAGAAAAAAGCCAGAAGTGTTGCTGTGACTTAAGTGGTAGAGTGTTAGCCTTGAGCTGAAGAGCTGAGGGACAGCGCCCAGGCCCAGAGTTCAGGCCCCACGACTGGACCCCCCACCCCCCAAAAAACAAAAAAACAAAAATAATTTGGGTCAAAATATTTAGGGAGAAAATGCCCTCTACAATGAAAGAGATTATTGGGTTTACACTTTTCTGTTTGTAATACTTTCCTCAATGTCTTTGCACGTGAAGCAGTGAAATACAGAAAAAAATCTGATTGGGTACTTCAAACCAATGATTTCATACTTCTAAGTGGCTCACAAAATATAATATCCTTATTAACATGAGATAGTGAAGAATTCTCTAATTTCATAAGCCAAAAAGTTTTGGGTTCAGGGACTGGGAAGGTGGCTCAGTGATAGAAAGCTTGCCTTGCATGCATGAGGCCCTGGGTTCGATTCGTCAGTGCCCAGGCCCAGAGTTTCAGGCCCCATCACCGGACCCACCCAAAAAAAGTTTTGGGTTCAGAAAAGAATTTAGCAAATGGAAAAGTTTAGAAAATAGTGTTCTTAGAAGCCCTAGCTAAGTGTATTGGATTCAGCAGTAGAGGGAAGCCAAAACTTTTTGATATAGATTGTCTTAATATTTTTGCTACCTGAAGTGATTTTACAGAGCCTATTTGGCTCACTACAATGCAGAACTGACTGAATGAAGACATGAAAATAAATTCCACATCCAAATGAGGCAACTTAAAAGAGTGTTAAAAGAGAAAACATGAAAATGTAGCAGTGGCTGAAGCTTCACTAGACTTGATGCCAAGAAAATCAGGGAAGAGCTAAGAGGAGGACATAGAAGTAGGACACAGAAGCGTTGTCCTTTTGTAACAGACCTGTCTTCAAAGGTATGGGTGATTTAACTCTATTCTTCTCCATACATCTTGGTGATCAAATGCAAGACCACGAGAAAAATAATCTATTGAAATAATTTTGTAAAGAATAACTTCACTGCTCCTGATATGGTATCTAAGGAGAGTCTTAAGAGAGAAGACAAAAATGGAGTATTTTTTTGGTTTCCTCTAAGCATCTTGATAGCAAAATATATCCTTGAGGTTAGAATTGATTGAAACAAAAAGTGATGGAGTACTTATTTGTCTGTGCAATTTAAACTTTCAAGGTAAAAGAAAAAAGAAAAAAATATAGCCAAGTATTTGTGATCATAGCTTCTTGGACTGGTTTTCTGGAGACAAATTTTACATTAGATTTGTCCACATTAACATAGATGTTGTTTCATGGCAACCAAATGTAAGAGGAAAGTTTAATGGACTCGCTTAGTCAATTAAACAGCATAATCAAAAAAATGGCAGGGTTCCAGGAAGATGGCCGAGGAGAAGCTGGAATCTGAACAAGCTCTCGCATAGAAAGCAGTTTTAGAGTTCCAGTGAACAGTCCTAAGCCAGAGAATCACACCAAGTGTGCCATCACAGAACAGAGAGTTAGACAAGAGAGGGGAAGCCAAGACAAGGAGACACATCTGAGCGCCTGCCAGCAGCCGCCTTGGTGGCGGCAGGGTCACAGTGGCAACTGCAGCCGCGGCCATACCTGAGCGCTCACACAGAGAGTCCGGGACGAAGGAGCCAGACGCAGCGGGCGAGAGGATTCTACTCAACACCAGCAAGAACCGACAAGGAGCGGACATCTTCATCCTGCAGTTTGCAGACCAGAGACGACCCAGGATCCAAGACTCGGCATGAATAGAAGCCTGACGTCCACACTCCTTCTCAGGGAGCAGAGGAGGGAAGGCCACCCCTCCCCCCCCAGCACTGGTGATCTCCATCTTGGATACTGACAAAGCTCGGAGGAGCTGCTAGCTCCAACTCAGGCCTTGGAATAAAACGAGTCATTTAACAGGTCACAAGAACTTAACAGCGAAATGACCTGGCAGACTCAGCTCCATCCAGGGAAAAGTCACCCAGCTCAGGCACCAGCCATTGGAGTGGCTTTCCTCACTGGGTAACCAGAGCCAGAGGCTGCCCCTCCCTCTAGCAGCCTCCACAATCAATTGAAAAACAGAAACCCTGAGAATGGCTCCAGGGTGGGCTCTGTGAATTTTTCACAAAATAGCCCCAGGGAAAAGCTACTGTTTGTTGAAAGGCCTCAACTCCACCAGAACCTAGCCTCATCACCCCTCTTTTGTGATTCTCAAAGCAGATCACCCTCCCATTAAACCAACCTGGGAGGGGGATCTCAAAATCTTGGGTAAAGCAGAGCATTTTTCTGCCTGTTCGAACAAACTGACTTAAAAAACCAATCAAGCCACCGGACCTCAAGCTGACCAGAGACTCCAACAAGAGGCTGGTTACAGACAAAAGGGAGATACAGGATTCTTCCCACCCCTCCCAAAAAAATAAAAAAAAAAAAATCAAAGAACTTTTTTTTCTTCTTTTCTTTTTTCTTTTTTTTGGTACCTTATATATATATAAAAAAATTTTTTTCCTTTTCTAAAATTTTATTAATCTTTAATTTTTGCCTTTTTTGAAAAAATAATTGTTTTCCAGTAACTTTTTTTTCCCTCTTTTAATTTTTATTTTAGGAATACGTGAATGTACGTTTTCCTTTCTTTTCTTGTCTTCTCTCTCTTTTTCTTTCTTTCTTAATTATCTTTTTGTTTTTTGTCTAGCTCTACTGAACTTCTGATCTTTTTTTTTCTCCCTTTCTTATCCTTTTCACCTTTTCCTTTCTTTTGTTCTTCTGTATGTGACTTAACTCTTGTCCTGCACATCCTCAGATAAACCCATAGTTAACTAGTAGACCCTATCCCCCATTGTGTACACACTTAATCCACAAATTTATTACTCAATCGAAAACCTCTGAGACTTAAATTCCTTAATAGCAGTACTACCTCTTTTTACTTATATAATATTTTAAGCATTTTTTAAGTTTTTCACATCTCCTCTATCTCCCTCCTGTTTTCTCATTATATTCACATTCCTCTCTAAATAGATGGTCTTTCAATCTCCATAACTATATTAATTTTTACGTTTCCAATTTTTTTTTCGGGTCTCTTTTCATTTCCCTTTCCCTTTCTTCTTTTTCTCTCCCTCTCTACTTGCATCCTACCCAACCTATTTCCTGCATTGAGATTAGGACATAGTTAACTCTCCCTGTGCCTCCCCACACCAATCTATTCCTAATTTTTACCCACATCTCTCCCTAACCCTAAAAATTTCTGGTTTTCCAAATTCTTCTCTGCGGTTCGAAGCCCATTAACATATAGTTGTTTGATGTTGAATAGATGTATCTGTTGAACTAAATTGTATCTGTAGACTATTGACTGTATAAATGCAAACGTTGGTTGTTGGTTGCCTTAAGATAGTGTTCTAGCACAAAACTGGTGCTATTTTCATCTCAAATGGTCAGAGTAAGCCGGAAAAACACAAGAAAAATGGCAAATCCGGGTATCTCAATTCCGAATCTTGATAATCAGGGGTCAGATCAGATAATGAACAATCCAGAGGAGAGTTCCCAAATAGCTCTACAAACACTGGTAGCAAACATGATAAATGAGAAGTGTGACAACTTACAAAGGACTCTGTATGAGCATGATAGGGAGAGAGAGGAGGCATCCCAAAAGTTTATACAGGAATATCATAAGCGTGAGGAAGCTACTCAAAAACTGATACAGGATTTGCGTGAACAACTTGAGAATACTCAAAGAGAAAGGGAGGAATGGCGTGAGCAGGCTGAGAACACTCAAAGAGAACTGCAGGAATCCCACGAACGGGAGGAAAGAGAACTGCAGGAATCCCACAAACGGGAGGAAGCTAATCAAAGAGTACTTCAGGAATTGAGAGACCAGGTAGAGAACACACAAAGATCACTAAAGGCATTCATGGAATCCATTAACAAAGAGCTGAAGGAAGTCAGGGAGACCACAAAGGGAATGCTGAATGGAACCCAACAGAAGGAATGGGAGTCCAAAGAAACCATAACCAATCAACTAAGTGATTTGAGAACAAACACCGAACACCAAATTAAGGAAGTAAAGAAATTCATACAAGACCTAAACCAGAGCTTCAACAAAGAACTTGAAGGCATCAAAGCTGACCAACTAGAAGGAAAAGAGATAAAAAACAAAGTAGAGAGTCTTGACAGCAGGTTAGACCATGCAGAAGATCGAATCTCAGGGATTGAAGACAGCCTAGATATTATAGAGAAAGAACATACAACCATCCAAGACAAGTCCAAGAAGTATGATAGATCTATCCAAAACCTGGAAGACACCATCAGAAGGCCTAATCTAAGGATAATGGGTGTAGAGGAGCACCTAGAAACAGAAGTTAATGGTCTAGGAAATTTGTTTAACAGGATCCTAGCAGAGAACTTCCCAAACATACAAAAAGATAGGCCTATTCAGATACAAGAAGCTTTTAAAACCCCAAATAGACCAGACCAGAATAGGACATCCCACCGTCACATTATAATCCACACAGGATCAACTAAGACCAAGGAAAAGATCCTTAAAGCTGTCAAGGAGAAAAGGGTAATCACCTATAAAGGGAAACCAATTAGAATCACCTCAGATTTCTCAGCAGAGACAATCAAAGCAAGAAGAGCCTGGAATGATGTATGCCATGCCCTAAAAACAAACAACTATCAACCAAGAATACTGTACCCAGCTAAACTCTCCTTCATAACTGAAGGCCAAATAAAAACCTTCCATAGCAAAGAAAAATTGAAACAATACATCTCCATCAAACCAGCCCTACAAAAGATTCTTAAAGATGTCCTACACATAGAAAACCAACAAGACTGCAACAAAGGCCAAGAAACTGCACCCAAACTGAGAATCAAAGAACCATAGGAAGAACCCAGTTTTCGTAGCCCCCAAGAAGGTGGATAACATGGCAGGAACTCCCAAATACCTCTCAGTCCTATCTCTTAACGTTAACGGACTGAACTCTCCAATTAAGCGACATAGACTGTCTAGTTGGATTAAAAACCAAGACCCTTCTATCTGCGCCCTGCAGGAGTCACATCTTGCCCGTAAAAACAAACACATTTTCAATGTTAAAGGCTGGAACAAAATCTACCAAGCAAACGGACCCCATAAACAGGCGGGAGTTGCAATCCTAATATCATAATATATAGAATAGACTTCTAATTAAAATTAGTGAGAAGAGATAAAGAAGGTCGCTACATACTAATTAAAGGATCTCTCCTTCAGGAGGATATTACAATTCTAAATATCTATTCGCCAAACAATGGAGCACCCAAATTTATCAAAGAAACACTACTTTCCCTCAAATCCCATATAGATCCAAAGACATTAATTGTTGGGGATTTTAACACACCACTCTCCCCACTAGATAGATCAACTCGGCAAAAACTCAACAAAGAAACCGCAGACCTAAACAGCTGCATAGATCAACTAGACTTAACAGACATTTACCGAACATTTCACCCAGCAGCATCAGAATACACGTTTTTCTCAGCAGCACATGGAACGTTTTCTAAAATAGACCACATTTTAGGCCACAAAGCAAACTTGTCTAAATTCAGAAACATTGAAGTTATACCTTGCATTCTCTCTGACCACAAAGGAATAAAATTAGAACTCAACACCAAAAGCCACCAAAGAAAGTCCGGTATCACATGGAGGCTGAACAACACACTGCTGAATCAAGAGTGGGTCATGGAAGAGATTAGAAAGGAAATTCAAATGTTCATGCTATTCAAAAAAAAGGAACACACTAATTACCAGCTCCTCTGGGACACAGCAAAGGCAGTACTCAGAGGCAAGTTTATAGCTCTGAGCTCCTACATCAACAAATTGGAGAGATCTGAAACTAGCAATTTAATGACACATCTAAACCTCCTTGAAAAAGAGCAGCAAGATAAACCCCAATCCAGTAGACGGAAAGAAATAATCAAAATTAAATCAGAATTAAATGAATTAGAATCCAAAAAAACTAAGGAAAGAATCAACAAAACAAAGAGTTGGTTCTTCGAAAAACTTAACAAAATTGACAGACCCTTAGCAAATCTTATCAGAAAAAGAAGAGAACACACCCAAATTAATAAACTCAGAGATGAGAATGGAAACATCACCCCGGAAACAACCAAGATTCAGAACATTATAAGGGAATACTTCTCAAAACTTTATGCTAATAAGTTTGAGAACTTGACAGAAATGGACCTTTTCCTAGCAAATATTGACATGCCAAAACTAAACCAAGATGAGTTAAACCAGCTTAACAGGCCCATATCAAGCACTGAAATACAAACAGCAATAAGAGACCTCCCAGCAAAGAAAAGTCCAGGACCAGATGGTTTTACAGCGGAATTCTACAAGGCCTTCAAAGCAGAGCTCACACCAATACTCCTCCAACTCTTCAATGAAATTCAAAGAGAAAGCTCACTACCGAACACATTCTATGAAGCCATCATAACCCTCATCCCAAAACCAGGCATGGACTCATCAAAGAAAGAGAACTATAGACCCATTTCTTTGATGAACATTGATGCAAAACTTCTCAACAAAATTTTGGCCAATCGACTTCAACAATTCATCCAAAAAATCATACACCACGATCAAACAGGATTCATTTCAGGGATGCAAAGCTGGTTCAATATACGCAAATCAATTAATATTATTCATCACATCAACAGGAGCAAGAATAAGAACCACATGGTTATCTCAATAGATGCAGAAAAAGCATTCGACAAGATCCAACACCCCTTTATGATGAAGGTTTTGGAAAAATTAGGAATCCATGGAACATTCCTCAATACAATAAAGGCTGTGTATGACAAACCTACAGCCAGCATTATACTTAACGGTTGAAAAACTAAAGCCATTTCCTCTTAACTCAGGAACAAGACAAGGATGTCCACTCTCTCCACTTCTCTTCAATCTAGTAATAGAATGCCTAGCTACATTAATAAGACAAGATGCAAACATAAAGGGGATCCAAATAGGGAAAGAAGAAATAAAACTCTCCCTCTTTGCAGATGACATGATCTTGTATTTAAAGAATCCCATAGACTCCACTCCCAAAATACTCAAGCTGATTCAAAACTTTGGCAAAGTAGCAGGTTATAAAATTAACCCCCCAAAATCAACGGCTTTTCTGTATGCCAACAATGAGAAAAGTGTGGCTGAAATTAGGAAAGCAACTCCATTTGTAATAGCCCCACAAAAAATAAAATACCTAGGAATTAACTTAACTAAAGAAGTGAAGGACCTCTATGATGAAAACTTTAAAATCTTGAAAAAGGAAATCAACACAGAACTTAAAAAATGGCAAAACCTCCCATGCTCCTGGATTGGAAAGATTAACATCGTGAAAATGGCAATACTTCCCAAGGCTATCTACAAATTCAACGCAATACCTATCCAAATTCCACCCTCATTCTTCAAGGAAATAGAAGAGGCAATCCAAAAATTCATATGGAACAATAAAAGACCCCGAATAGCAAAAACGCTCCTGAATGGAAAGAACACTGCTGGAGGAATATCAATACCAAACTTCAAACTCTACTATAAAGCCATCGTAATCAAAACAGCTTGGTATTGGCATAAGAACAGACCTCAGGACCAATGGAATAGAATTGAAAACCCAAAAATGAACCTACAGACCTATAGCCATCTAATCTTCGATAAGGGAGCTAAAACAATAGAATGGAAGAAAGACAACCTCTTCAGTAAATGGTGCTGGCAAAATTGATTAACTACATGTAGAAAACTTAAGCTAGATCCTTATATATCACCCTGCACCAGAATCAACTCCAAATGGATCAAAGACCTTGAACTCAAAACAGACACTCTGAAAACATTATAGGATGGAATAGGAGAAACCCTAGGTCTCCTTGGCTCAGGCCGAAATTTTCTGAATAGAGACCCGGAAACACAACAAATCAAAGAAAGGTTGGACAAATGGGATTGCATAAAGTTGCAGAGCTTCTGCAGGGCAAATGACATAGCTAGCAAGATCAATAGAAAGCCCACGGATTGGGAGAAGATCTTTACTAGCCATACAACGGACAAGGGTCTCATATCTAAAATATACTTGGAACTCAAAAAATTAAACCCCCCAACAACAAATCCTCAAAGAAACAACTGCTCAATAAATAAGTGGGCTAAAGACTTAAAGAGAAACTTCTCTGAAGAAGAAAGAAGGATGGCCAATAGACACATGAAGAAATGTTCAACATCCCTAGCCATAAAAGAAATGCAAATCAAAACAACATTGAGATATCACCTCACTCCAGTTAGAACAGCAAAAATCAAGAACTCTAACAACAACAGATGCTGGAGGGGATGTGGACAGAAGGGAACCTTACTTCATTGTTGGTGGGAATGTAAACTTGTTCAACCACTTTGGAAAGCAGTATGGAGGTTCCTCAAAAGACTTCACATAGAGCTCCCCTATGACCCAACCATCCCACTTTTGGGCATTTACCCTAATGTTTACAAACAAGACCACACTAAAGCTACCAGCACAACTATGTTTATTGCAGCATTATTTACCATAGCTAAGATATGGAACCAACCTAGATGCCCCTCAGTAGATGAATGGATCAAGCAAATGTGGTATATATACACAATGGAATTCTATGCCTCCATCAGAAAGAATGACATTGCCCCATTTGTTAGGAAATGGAAAAACTTGGAAAAAATTATATTAAGTGAAGTAAGCCAGGCCCAAAGAAACGTAGGTCCCATGGTTTCCCTTATTTGTAATATCTAGTATATGTATGAGTCAAGCGGAAAAGGTCAGATAATATGATGTCAGGAAAATGAACCCTTAGATGTATATTTAATGTTTTTTTCTTTCATGCATGTGTTTCTAACACATTTATAAGATTATCTCTTTGTTGCTTTGTATGTCCCTCCCCCACAGTATAACCCCTGCTTTCACTATATTTGATGTCAGTATAACTTGTGGAGGAGATGGGGAAAAACCAGTTGTTTAAGGATACAGGTGGACCTGTTGCAACAATGAGAAGTACAAGTTGTCATGTCCAAAATGAGCTTTACAACGTTGGTGGGGGGGGGGTGGCGGGAAGGGGGGAAAGGGGGGAAAGAGAAGGATTGGGATTGTTGGGGAGGGGGGAGGCTGGGAAGGGATGTGAAGGGTAAACAAAGGAGGAGGCTGCAATGCTTGGTAAGAAATGTACACATTATCCTGCCCATGTAACTGTAACTCCTCTGTACAGTATGTTCACAAATAAAATTAAATTAAATTAAAAAAAATGGCAAATAATATTTAGTGAATTATTTGACCAATTACTTTGCCAGAATAAAGAAGGAAAATGTAATTCAAAATGTATTGACCTAAAAGTATGAATAAAAAGTAGTGAAGAGAGATGAGAGAAAAAATAGAGGATTGTTTTCTCTACAGTGGAGTAATGGGTTCTTCATCTTGTTTCTTACATTCCATCTTCACAAGCTATCAATTGTGGCTCAGGACTGGAGTATCCAGTTCAGACAAAGAGAACTCATAGGAGAAAGTTAATATTTGCAGCAGATATAGGTGATTTATAACCTTAAATAATCTATTTATATCTGTTCAGAATCCTCCCCTACGCTAAACTGCCCGCTTTGAACAGTTTTGTTTGCTTTTACCAAGACTTCCCTTCATTAAGTGCTTAAAATTTTTGAGAGGTCATATTCGTACTCTCTAGACATTGCTGTTTGGTGATTTTTGTGTGTTTTTGTTTGTTTTTGTGTTTTTTAACTGAATTTCCAAAGGTTGTGCAAGTGTCTTACAATTAAATATGTCCATCTAATTATCCATTGCTCCTGGATCTCAGTGACTCCTTCTATCATTCTCAACCACCCCTTCTACAAGATTTATTTCTGGTTAACCACTTCCTTTCTCAAATGTGTACATTGAGTATTCTAGCTGTACTTGTTCCATTTTTCATTCCTCCTATGTATTTACTATTATTCCTCTTTGGTTTCAAATTCCTGATAGTCATTCTGCTAAACTGTCTGTTAGTACTTTGAAAGGTTTATATACATTCCATGGAGTTTCTGTCCTGCATAAACTTGAACTGATGTCAGGTTATATTTCCATAATTCATTCATCTGCAATAACAATTTGCAAGACTGGAGACTTGGAACACCTAGACATGATTAGATTCTCATCCATTTGCAGATTAATCTTTAGTCAACAAAAAAGTTTAAAAATGGCTTTGAATGTATTCCTAACTACCAATTTTTATAAATGGCTTTGTACAATGGTGTGTGATTATTATATTTTACATGGGATAAGACTTTATACTACCTATAAGTTTTGGAGAAAAAAGAAAACTAACATTTACTACTATAAAGGAATATGATAGAAATAGAAGATAGATTTTGTCACATCTCAGATGAGTACCCATATTCAAGACTTAAAGACATATTTCTAACTATGTTAAGCAGAGGGAAAACAAAACAACATATGATAAGGCAAGTATTTGTGACTTTTTAAAATGTCCCTTATTAAGTGATGAAATTTACTTTATTAGCTAACGTTTGGGGTTGAAATATGGGAGTCTGATCTATTTAACAAATTTCTGGAAGACACCTACTGAACAACACAAATGGTGCATGGTACCATTTCTGCACTTTAAGGAATGGTTGAACCTGTTTCGCATTAGTGATGGGTAAAGAAATCAACTCTATTGTAACTTGCTCCCTACACTTGAAAAACTCGTAATGTCACTAAGTGTCATCTACTTAGCAAATGTTATTTTGGCAAGTGTGATTTCAAAAAGTTTAATTGAAAAGGAATACACTTTCAGGAGATTCAATGTAGATTATCATTGGTTTGAGAATGACATTTTTATAACACAGAACCAAGTTGTACTAAAGTACCAGTGTTTTGAAGCACAAACGATCTTCTCAATTAATGTTTTGCTGAATTACATTTGACCTCTAAGTCAACTTTTCCTGGCCATGATAGATCAATCACGGATCTATCCTTCCAGGAACTATTTTTGGGACCACTTATGCTAGACTGAAATATTACATTAATCATTAGGGGAAGGGTATTAAAAATAATCTTGTGACACTTTCTGATCTTGTTCATTCATATGGGCTGGTCATCTGTAAATTGAGTTTGAAATACAGTACTTTCTTTCGATTTTGTGAGCTCATCTTTCATTTTAAGTTGCCTTGCATTACACAATTGCTTGCTGCTAATTCTTGTGTCTCAAGGAATTGGGGCCCAGAAATATTATAAGAAATGAGAAATTGAGGGAGGTTCCAGGAAGATGGTGGAGGAGAAGCTGGAGGCTAAACAAGCTCTCGCATAGAAAGCAGTTTTAGAGTTCCAGTGAACAGTCCTAAGCCAGAGAATCATACCAAGTGTGCCTTCACAGGACAGAGAGTTAGGCCAGAGAGAGAAAATAAAGGCAGGGAGACAGCCCTGAGCACTTTACAGCAGCCGCCACGGTGGCAGCCATGGTGACAGCGGCAACTGCCACCGCCATACCTGAATCACAGCGAGTCCAGGACGAAGGAGCCAGACGCAGCCGGCGAGCGGATTCCACTCAACACCAGTAAGAACCGACAAGGAGCAGACATCTTATTCCTGCAGTTTGCAGACCAGAGATGACCCAGGAAGCAAGACTCGGCGTGAGTAGAAGCCTGATGTTCTCACTCCTTCTCAGGGAGCAGAGGAGGGAAGGCCACCCTTCCCCCCTCCCCCAGTACCGGAGATCTCCATCTGGGATACCGACAAAGCCCGGCGGAGCTGCTAGCTCCAACACAGGCCCTGGAATAAATCTAGAGTCATCTAGCAGATCACAAGAGCCTAACCTGACCTGCCAGACTCAGCTCCACCCAGGGAAAAGTCACCCAGCTTGGTTGCCAGCCCCATGTTTATTGCAGTATTATTTACTATAGCTAAGATATGGAACCCACCCTGATGCCCCTCAGTAGATGAATGGATCAAGAAAATGTGGTATATATACACAATGGAATTCTATGCCTCCATCAGAAAGAATGACATTGCCCCATTTGTTAGGAAATGGAAAGACTTGGAAAAAATATATTAAGTGAAGTAAGCCAAGCCCAAGGAATCATAGGTCCCATGGTTTCCCTTATTTGCAATATCTAGTATATGTATGAGTCAAGCAGAAAATGCCAGATAAGGTGATGTTAGGAAAATGAACCCTAAGATATGTATTCAAATGTTTATTTCTTTCACGTGATTGTTTCTAACGCATTAATAAGATCATTTCTTTGTTACTTTGTATGTCCCTTCCCCACAGTATAACCCCTGCTTTCACTGTTTTCATGTTGTTATAATTTGTGGAGGCGAAGGGGAAAAACAAGTCGTTTAAATAAGGATACAGGTCGGCCCATTGCAACAATAAGTACAAGTTGTCATGCCGAAAACGAACTTTACAACTTTGGTGGTGGGGGGAGGATTGGGTGGGTGGGCAGTGGGAGGATGGGAAGAGATGGGAAGGGGAAACAAAGGAGGAGGCTACAATGCTTAATAAGAAATATACTCATTATCTTGCCCATGTAATTGCAACCCCTCTGTACAGTATTTTCACAGTAAAAAATAATAAAAAAATTAAAAAGAAAGAAAAAAAAGCCTAGGACCAAATGGATTCACAACAGAATTCCATAAGACCTTTAAAGAAGAAATAATACCTATGCTCCTCAAGCTCTTCAGAGAAACAGAGAAGGAGGGAGCTATCCCAAACTCATTCCATGATGCCAATAACACACTCATCCCCAAACCAGGCAAAGACCCAACAAAAAAAGAAATACAGGTCAATTTCCTTGATGAACACAGATGCAAAGTTCCTTAACAAAATTCTAGCTAACAGAATCAAGAAACGCATTAAAAAAAAACATACACTAAAACCAAGAAGGCTTCATCACAGAGATGCAGGGATGGTTTATCATACGTAAGTCAATAAATATAATCCAACACATCAACAGAGCCTAGGTGAAGAATCGTATGATTATCTCCACAGATGCAGAAAACGGTTTTGTTAAAATTCAACATTCATTCATGCTAAAAGCTCTGGAGACAATAGGAATGGGAGGAACATTTCTTAAAACATTATGAGAGACCAATAGCTAATATTATACTTAATTGGGAAAAGCTACAACCAATTCTCTTAAAATCAGGAACAAGGCAAGGATGCCCACTGTGTCTACTCCTGTTCAATATAGCCCTGGAAACCTTAACCAGGTCAATAAGGCAAGAAAAAGACATTAAAAGGATATGCATAGGGAAAGAAGAAATTAAACTATACCTTTTTGCATATGACATGATACTATACCTTCACAATCCCAAAAACTCCATCCCCAAACTCTTAGAAATCAAAAATCACTTCGGCAATGTAGCAGGATACAAAAATCAATCCAATAAAATCAGTTGCCTTCCTATACACTGACAGTGTACAAGCAGACAGGGAAATAAAGGAAGAAACCCCATTCACAATAACCTCCCCTAAAATAAAATATTTAGGAATTAACCTAACCAAAGATGTAAAAGAACTATTTAATGAAAACTATAAAAAGTTAAAGAAAAAAATTACAGAAGACACTAGGAAATGGAAAGACCTCCCATGCTGTTGGATAGGCAGACAATATAGTGAAAATGGCAATACTGCCTCAATTAATATACAAATTCAATGCAATTCCTATTAAAATCCCAATGATGTACATCTCTGAAATACAGAAAACAGTCTAAAAATTCGTATGGAACCACAAAAGACCTAGAATAGCCAAAACAATTCTAGAGAATAAAGACAACATGGGAGGGACATCCATGCAGCACTTCAAACTCTACTATAGAGCCATAATAACAAAGACAGCATGGTACTGGCACAAAAACAGACCCGAAGACCAATAGAATAGAATAGAAGATCCAGAAATAAATCCACATGCCTACAGTCAGCTGATATTTGACAAAGGAACCAAAGACAGACAATGGAAGAAACACAGCCTCTTCACTGGTGCTAGGAAAACTGGGTGGCCACATGAAGAAGAATAAAAGTGGACCCCAGCATATCACCATATACCAATATTATCTCAAAATGGATTAAAGATCTTAGCATTAAACCTGAATATTTGAAACCACTGCAGGCAGAGTAGGAGAGACACTTGAACTTATAGGCACTTATAGGCACAGGAAAGAATTTCCTGAACAGAGTCTCAGGCTCACAACAAATTGGAGTGAGACATGACAAATGGGACTACCTTACAATAAAAAGCTATAGCAAAGCTATAGCTGTAATGCTATAGTGATCGCAACCAAGCTAGAAAGACAACCAATTAATTGCAAAAAAATACTTACCAGCAATATATCCGACAAGGTGTTAATATCCAGTATATACAGGGATCTCAAGAAACCAGGCCCTCCCAAACCTAACAAACCAATTACTTAAGGGGAAAGGGAACTAAAGAGAGACTTCTCAGAAGAAGAGATAAAAATGGCAAAGAAACACATTAGGAAATGTTCACCATCCCTGGTTATAAAGGAAATGTAAATAAAGACAACCATGAGATACCACCTTACCCCAGTCAGAATGTCCCACATCCTCAAGTCAGCCAATGACAAATGCTGGAGGGGATGCGGAGAAAGAGGAACCCTACTACACTCCTGGTGGGAATGTACACTTATACAACCACTTTGGAAAACAGTCTGGAGAGTCCTAAGAAAGCTAAATATTGACCTCCCTTATGACCCAGTCATACCACTTCTAGGCATCCATTCTGAACAACAGGAACCAGTATACAAGGACACATGCACCTCCATGTTTATTGTGGCACTGTTTGTAATAGCCAGGATATGAAAACAACCCAGATGTCCCACCACAGATGAATGGATCCCAAAATTGTGGTATCTATACACAATGGAATATTATTCAGCCATTAGAAATGACAAAATAATGGCATTTGCAGGGAAATGGATGGAGCTAGAAGGTGATCATGTTGAGCAAAGAAGCCAAGAGCATTGAGACCAACAGTACATGGTCTCCCTGATAAGTGGATGTTAAAACCAAAATGTTAGGTAATACGACATATTTAACAGGACTTCGGAAACAAAGGACTTTCACTCATCTGGTCAAATCTCTACTAAATAACCCCATGCTGCTGATCACATGTATGGTATATATGTGTACAATGAAGGGAAACCAAGAAGATGATATAGAACTAGAGGAAATCAGGGAAAAATCCATTAGTTGCACTGGACATTGACCAAAATGAAGTAAGCAAGTTAATGGCAGGGATAGAAGGGAGGGAACAAGTGGGAAAAAGGGAACAGCTGATGTTATGCAAAACAAAAGAAATGTACATACCAACCAATGTGGAAGAAATAACAGTATCGCAAAGCTCATGGAACTCATAAATGTTATAGACTGTGATAGACAATTTTCTCCAGAAATGTTAGAATGTGTTTGTGATTTTAACTGAGTGTCACTAAACCACAATACTGTGAAATTAGGGAAATTATGTAACCACTTAATTAGAATAAAAAAGCAAAAACTCTCCAGAAATCATTATAGATACATACAACTAACTCTTGAATACATTTTGACATCAAAGTAAGGCAATTGACTTGAAGACTTCCATGGAATCCATGAATTGTTGCAGTAAGCTATTGTTGTTAGTTGGATTGTGAAAATATTTTGTATGGAAACAGAATGAAATGGCATTTTTGAAATTTAAGAAACTTAACCGAACCATTATGACTTAGGAGAGCAATTTGTACAGCCTTCCAAAACTTCAAAGAGGTAGTGATACATATTTATCCTTTTGGCAATATCAAATACAGTTTCTTCCAAGTTGTTCTTCAGACCTGATTTCAAATAATGGTTCAACAGAAGCAGATCCAACATGTCTTTGCTAACTCTACTTCCATCAGCAAGATGCAAGGGGGCCATTGGTATCTCCATCATGATGAAGTAAGAAAAAAGCCACTCTAGTATTATTCCACATATAAGCACTGCGCAGGGTTGTCCAGCCATCTACAGTTATTGCATGAATATCTGCCGCTTCAGCCACCAACTCACAGACAGTGTCTAAGTGTCCACTGTAGGCTTCTTGATGAATATGGGTATACTCATTGTCATCCCTAATATTCACATGAGTGGCCTTTTTGGAAAGTAGTCTCCGCACTGTAATAACCTGATTATTTTCAGCAGCCAAAAGAAGAAAGTTGCAGGGATCTTTCTCCATTTTTTCTTGCAATTGATACCATTCCTCACTTTTTCATCATGCTCCTCGTCTTCATCAGAATTGCCTAACCAGAGACTTTGAGTGACAGTGGGAATGAGGTGTCCAAGTATTTCGTTAATAGTTCAAGTTAGTTGAACTGTTCAGAAAAATCCGGTGAATTTTCTGCATCTGTTTTTTCACCATGATTTATTTTCCCTTTTTACATTTTTACTATTCGGAATTATTCTAACTGGAGAGTAGGGAATTGATGCAAGCAGAGGAAAGATTTTCCTCCGTATTCAAAGATACAGACTGAAAATAAGGACCAGTGGTGTCTTCATGTGCAGCTTATTCTAGGAATGAGAAAAGATGAAATAATGCCTTCTATATAAATGATTTGGGAAATGGCAGAGCAGAAAGTAAAATGATGCAACCAAAAATATAAAAGCAAAATAAATTACGATAATTATAAAGCAATCCTATTATCTATGAGAAACATTAAAGAGAGAGGAAGAGAGACAGATGTGCAATGACCTAGATAGCCACAAATGCATGCCTCTGATCAATTTATAGAGCAAGCAGAATTTTATGTTTTAAAAAGATGGAAATAGAATTTATGTATTTACTTGAATTTGGTAAATACATTTTTAGTAGCCTACATGAAGAGACATAGGTTTAATCATATTGCAGACAAGAATCTAAATCCTTGATAATTCTAGGAACAGATCTGAATGAAATCAGTTGAATCACACTTTTCATGTACAATGAAGGAATAGGTCCAGGCTATGAAAGCAGCAAGAGAAGGCAGGCCGATTGTATCTGTGACAAAACTTTGTGGAAAATGATATTGAGGATTACTTACTGTTGATCCACTTGCACTGGAAGCATGATTCTGAACAATTGCTTGCTGATTCTCAACTATTTCTTTGATCATTATATTCTCCAAAAAGAAAAAGTGAGATTTAATTGATAGCAAAGGACTACTAATACATTTTGATTTCTCATTAAGCACCTTCAATCATTGAAACCACATGAAGACAATAGACAGGCCTACTTTTTTAGATGAAAACAAGTGTCTTAAAAAAAACAAGGAACGTAAGTAGTCATGTAAAGGACTTCTATTTTAGTACTACATCATACATTTTTTTCTAATGTTGGGTACCAATAAATAATGGATCTATTAGAAAGCTCTTAAAGCTCATATGTCCAATTGTGAGTTCTCTTATACTATATCATGGTATTTTTTGTGTGTGTTCTTAAGAAGAAATTTACATTACTAACTTGAATTTCTGACAGGACAGTATCATCATTATACATCTTGCTTCTATACTCTCATTTTTAAATTACTATCTAAGGATGTACATTAGATAACTATAGAGGAAAAATAGAAGCCACACTGGTGGCTCATGTCATTAATCCTAGGTAATCAGAAAGATGAAGTCTGAGGATTGTGGTTTGTAACCAGACCAAACAAAAAAAAAAGTCCATTAGATTCTGATTTGAAATAAACCAACAAAAGCTAGAACTGGAGCTGTGGTACAAGCAGTAAAATGATATCCTTGAGAAAACTAAAACAAAAAAATAACAAATTCTGGGACAGAGACAGGCCCTGAGTTCAAGCCTTAGTATTAACACCAAACAAATGATTGAATTAATTAGTTAATTAAGTAATTAAATATAAATTAAGTGGTCACATGTGGATAGGCAGGTAAAATGTAACATCCGTGGTGACTGGATTGTGTATTATTTTGTAGTAAGGCAAATTATCATTTGTACTAATCATTAATTTTTTATTTGAACTTTTTTTGAACAATAAACCTTGAATTTAGCATGCATGTATAGGTGTGTGTACATGTGTGCATATGTGTGTATGTGTATATGTGTGCATGTGCTGTTGCAATGTTGCTTGCCAATGTGGACAGGGTGAGGCTGAAAAGAGCTAAATTTGTTGCAATGTTATTATGTATCAGTATTCTGTCATGTCATTTCAGTTGGACCACCCTTTTGTACATTTTGTTTGTCAAATAATATCATCAGAATCAAAGGATTTACAATATTAAGTTAGATGAAAGAGAATGCTTTCAGCTTTTATTATATGTTAGGTGAGAAGATTCAGACATATTTAGGTAGTAAATTAGTGCTGGAAGATCACTGTCGGAACAAAATATGTATTTGACTTCTTAAATTTGTTTACTTTTAACATATGCTCATGGAGTAAGTTTGACCAACTGGACCAAATAGGTATTGCTCTCTGGTTATTCCCGGGAAACACAAAGTGGATAAACTCTTTCTGGCTGTTGAAAATAACTTTCTTTGTAAGATCATATCTATTCACACTAAGAGGTAATCAAACCAATATTTATCAAGTTTGAATATCCCATCATATTGACTGAAAATCAGTATTGTTGATATGCTTGTTAGCTATTCCTTTCAAAAACAAACAAACCAAAAGCATGTGTCATCTTTAGATAGTGGATGTATCTGAAGTTGTTTTGTACATGCAAAGGGCTAATGGCTCTTTTGTGGGAGTAACTATCGCAACTTAACAAATAAGGCTTTTCGAATATCTTTTCCAATATGAATAACATCCCAGAGCGAGTCTTGCAATTTCTGAAAACCCTTTGAATATTTTAGTATTATTTCAGTTCATTCACTATGGAGCTAAAGACATTTCTGAAATAAATATTGTTAAGATCTGAAAATGTATGTGGGTATATAGGCTTTTTATGCATCATCTTATGAAAATCCAGTTTTTATGAAACTAAATGAAATAGAATAAAAGAATGTAAGTGAATTTGGTAAGCTAATTATTAGTTTAACTTTGTTTTCTATTAACAAAGTCCATTGAATGTAGATGATGCAGTTAAATTACTTCCTTTGTGTTTCTGTACTTCAGTTACTTTTCGTATCATTGTAGTTATGGGAGTGAATTTGTAGTATAAATAAAGGTCCTTTAAAATGATTAGGATTAATCTTGTGCTTTGTGTCCTACTCCCAAGAAAATGAGTTATTTTCAACTGTTAATAGTTTATAATTGAATCTTCATAAGAAAATTTTAAAAATGCAGTAGTATTGATGACTTTTTAAACCAATTGTATTGACAAGTTGGAGAGTCTTTAATTCATGCTTCGGTCTTGGTGTCTATGATTTTTAACCCCTTGTTGCTAACATTAATGATAGCTCAGATGGCATTTTGGGGTATATGAAAGGTAAAATATTTATCTGGGGTCAAAGGTGATTTTTATATCAGTCTTGCTTTAATAACATTTTAAAGTAGTATATTTCTCTCAGAATGTTTGGTATAAAAAGCAATCAAAATACTTCCAATGGTAAACAACCTAGGTGAGCTACAATGTGGAAATGATTGGTCCATAACACCTGCATCTGTTTCCATCAGGAATTGGGCAGGACACTCTTTCGGTATGACTGTGTTAAACAGAAATGGGGTCCCCAGGCAGTGCAGTGTTGAGTGAAGGGATAGATTATGATTTCTACTATTTTGAGCTAGAAATCAAGAATGTTATACTTTAGCAGTTCCTTTCACCAGGGATGTATAAATTGATTATGAACTTGGAGTTTTCATATTACAGCTACCTATTTTCTAACAAAGATAACGTCAAATATAATTAGAGTGTACACAATAATTCTGGGAAATTTTCCTAGAATTAGTAGACTAAGTGCTGGTATTTTAGTCATAAAATAAAATGAG
The DNA here is from genome assembly GCF_019054845.1 of Dipodomys spectabilis. Lineage (NCBI taxonomy): Eukaryota > Metazoa > Chordata > Mammalia > Rodentia > Heteromyidae > Dipodomys > Dipodomys spectabilis. Next base: position 199,063 of record NW_024871388.1, on the reverse strand, counting down.
GTTATTTGATACAGTGGGAGATGGGCCTCAGGCTAACACTTACCATGTGTGCAATGCTGTACTAGTAATTCCAATTCTGAAGACGTCAATACCATCATCTGAGAATTAAAAATGTAAGTAGTTCCACTTTATGGGATTATTGTGAGGATTAAGTTAGATACCATAGGTAAAGTACTTGGAAAAACTATAATTCATCATTTGATACTTTCTACCTGTTATTTTTTCATGTGATGAATTCTAAAAATTTTACTGTGATTTTTATATTGTGTCTGTTTACAATAGGCAATGTGATATATTGATATTCGTTGCATTGGTCAGTTTTCTGACATTATGAGGAAAATACCTGCAAAGAAAATTTCTGAGGAGGAAACTATTATATTGATTCATGGTTTAAGAGAATACAGTTGAAGATCAGATGTCTCTATTGTTTTTAATTATATTTTTATTAAATAGTTGTTCAAAAGAATTTCCATTCCACAAATCAGTTTATAAGTACAATGGATCTTTAATAACTTTCTTATACCCTTCCAAACCTCACCCCACTTTCATGTTTTCTAGTTTCATACTATCTGCATTGAATATTATGCCTTCACTCTCTTCCTCCATAACTCTCTTTATTCCTTCCCTTTGACTTCCGCTCACATCTTCCAAGTGATAGAATCCTGGTATTCATTTTGTTGGATTAAAAGTTCAATTTTATAAGAAATTACACCTTTTAAATACTCCTCTGCAAATAGCATGCTTTGGTTAATACTGTTGTGTAATTGTAACCCCTCTGTATGGTATTTTCACAATAAAAATCTCAGTTTTATGGTCAATAGATTTTGAAAAGGATGCAATGACTTTATGAAATAAAAATAGAATCTTAAATGGTTGTTGTGGCACTATTGCCTCCCTCTATTTACAAAAATTTCTTAGACTACTACCTCAATCCTTATACAAAAATTTAAAGTTTTTAAATAGAAGATGATTATCAAACTAAATGTGAGATGTAAAAACATAAAACATAAACATAAAAATTCATGGCATTGGATCAGTAAAAGTTTCTAAAATATGACATGGAAAGCATTAGTGGGTAAAGAAAAGCAAGAATAATCTGGATAATATCAACTTATACTCTTTCATAATTCAAAGGACAATATAACAGAAGTGAAAAAATATCTAACAGATAGAAGACACATATTTGTTAATGCTACAATGATTCTGAGTCTAAGTATTTTTATATCTTCTAATTCTATATAACTTTTCCCAAAATAGGATATTTCTTTAAAGAATATATGTAGATAGTAGGAGCATATTAAATAAGTTCCTCTTTAGTATCCAAGAAAAAATAAATAGAAAACTCACTAGTAGGACTATAATATAAAAAGATGACACAAAATATAGTAATGCACTTGTAGAGAAATTGATATACTCCACATAGCAAATGAATTTGTATAATACTTCAATCATTAAAGCAAGCAAGTTTTCAAAAGGTCAAAGAGAATTGAATAGGTTCTATCCATTACACGTCTATGTATGTATTAAAGAGAAGTAAAAAACTTATTTGGACAGGGAATGTAGTTCATTGAGATTGCACTTGAATACTTTGTGTGAGACCCTGGAAATAATCCCCAAAACCAAATTTTGAAAAGCATCACTATCGAGGATGTATGCTGGACAAATTCCTGTAAATGAATCTCATATCTACTTTAATGTCTGTTCTAAAATTTACAACATTTCTATTTGAAGAAAAGCAAATTTGTGAAAATTTTAGGCTTGGAAAACCTATGATTGTACAATTCACTTCCAAATCACTAAAATGCATACAATAAAAGGAGATAATATATTTCAGGTGAATTACATGTCAGCAAAAAAAAAAGCTATTGTTAAAATACTTCACACAAAATGTAGAATAAGTAAGAAGATATTTTCTGTGTTTGCTTATAAACTTTGTATACTGCAACTTTTAAAACAATAATATGATTTCTGTTCATTTTAAGTATTTTTAATTGTTTATTTTAAGTTTATTCAGAGATAACTAAATCAAAAAGTGTATGTGATAACTGGAATACCTAGGAATTAAGCAACACTTATAAATAATTGATAACCTTTTCTGGAAGAAACTTTTGGCAAATGACAGAAGACACAAATCTATGCATCTGCATCTTATGAAAGCCATATGTTACTTGGTCAATCCAATTGTTTTTCTCTACTTTGCTAGGGAAAAAGTATTCTTAAGATAAGAGCCAATGGCAGTGAAAAGAAACAAAATACACTATCATCTTGATTTATTTGTGAAAGTAACAAATGAAATAAAACAATTCCACTTAAGGGACTCCAATATTAGTATCTATGAAGATGTTCCTGAATGCCAACATCCATTGAATTTTTGGAATTTTAATTTCTATGTACATATGAAAACTAGAACAAGAAAAGAAATATAGTCTTAAAGCAAACCAGCCGTGGAATAATTTTCTCAATTGCTTTGAAATGACATAAGAATTGATATTCCTTTCCATTGGAAACATTTAAAAATGTTTATCATTTATTATAATTCAAATATAAAGCAAGAGTAATTTAATATAATCATTATAAATATCATAAAATAGAATAACAAACCAGTCCCAATATATTACCTACCCATCATTATTCTTAATTCCTAATCATTACCTAAATATCTTAAACAATCTAAATAGTCACGTCTTTAATATAAACGTAAATATTCTATACTTTTTACTTAACATTTTCCAGAGGCTTGTATTCATGTTTCTAAGAAAGGTTCACAGCAGTTAAAAGATGCTTTTGTGAAATTAATGTGATACATTTTGTTGTTGTTGTTGTTGTTTTTTGAAAGGCCTGGGCATTATCCCTAAGCCTTTTTATCTTCAAGGAGAGCAATCTACAACTTGAGGCACAGAGCTAATTCATGTTTTTAGTGGTTAATTGGAGATAAGAATCTAACAAGTACTTTTCTGTCTGGGCAACTTTCAAACACATTTCTAAGATCTCATTACCGAGAATAGGTCGAATTATAAGAGTGAGTCACTGCATAGCTAGCAAGATCAATAGAAAGCCCACGGATTGGGAGAAGATCTTTACTAGCCATACAACGGACAAGGGTCTCATATCTAAAATATACTTGGAACTCAAGAAATTAAATTCCTCAACAACAAATCCTCAAAGAAACAACTGCCCAATAAATAAGTGGGCTAAAGACTTGAAGAGAAACTTCTCTGTAGAAGAAAGAAGGATAGCCAATAAACACATGAAGAAATGCTCAACGTCCCTAGCCATAAAAGAAATGCAAATCAAAACAACATTAAGATACCACCTCACCCCAGTTAGAATGGCTATAATCAAGAACTCTAACAACAACAGAAGCTGGAGGGGATATGGACAGAAGGCAACCTTACTTCATTGTTAGTGGGAGTGTAAACTTGTTCAACCACTTTGAAAAGCAGTATGGAGGTTCCTGAAAAGATTTCACATAGAACTTCCCTATGACCCCGCAATCCCACTTTTGGGCATTTACCCAAATGTTTACAAACAAGACCACACTAAAGCTACCAGCACAACCATGTTTATTGCAGTATTATTTACCATAGCTAAGATATGGAACCAACCCAGATGCCCCTCAGTAGATGAATGGATAAAGAAAATGTGGTATATATACACAATGGAATTCTATGCCTCCATCAGAAAGAATGACATTGCCCCATTTGTTAGGAAATGGAAAGGCTTGGAAAAAATTATATTACGTGAAGTAAGCCAAACCCAAAGAAACATAGGTCCCATGGTTTCCCTTATTTGCAATATCTAGTATATGTATGAGTAAAGCAGAAAAGGTCCGATAATGTGATGTTAGGAAAATGAACCCTTAGATATGTATTTAAATGTTTTTTCTTTCATGCATTTGTTTCTAACGTATTTGTAAGATTATTTCTTTGTTGCTTTGTATGTCCCTCCCCCACAGTATAACCCCGGCTTTCAGTATATTTGATGTCGGTATAATTTGTGGAGGAGATGGGGAAAAACAATTCGTTTAAGGATACAGGTGGCCCCGTTGCAACTATGAGAAGTACAAGTTGTCATGTCGAAAACGAACTCTACAACTTTAGTGCAGGGGCGGGGGATTGTTTGGGGGGGAAGGCTGTGAAGCGATGTGAAGGGTAAACAAAGGAGGAGGCTTTAATGCTTGATAAGAAATGTACTCATTATCTTGCCCATGTATTTGTAACCCCTCTGTAGATTACGTTCACAAAAAATAAAAATTGAAATTAAAAAAAAGAAAAAGTAGTCATGACTTTTAATAAACTAAATTTCTAGTTCCCTACAAAGCAATGATTTAGGTTTACTAATCTAGTATTTCTAGTAAGTGTAGAGAACATGATTGGCATACAAATCAGCTAAATGTACATCTTCTTTCTTGAATGGGTGATGTTTGAAACATTTTCTTTTATTCAAATGAATGCTTATATTTACTTTTCAAAATAAATGCAATTTTATCTCCTTTTATCTCCTTGCAATTAAATGTATTACTATATTCAGGTACTTAAAAGCTAAATTTTCTATGTTTGTTATGTAACCCTACATATTCAGAATGACATGTTTTTTCTATTCGTAAATGTCTAACCTCTGGAATTTTTGCATCAGTAACATAAATTATCTAATAAAGTTGTTGTGAAGGCTCCAGTAAACAGTGTGGTCAAAAATATTTCCTGAATTGTAAATTTTAAATCTAATCCTTTTTTGGTTTTGATTATGTCATTCATTGTCTCTTCAAAGCAATTAAACTAAAATAAATATTACTTTTTAAACCTTTAACTCACATTGTAAATAATATTAACATACTTCACACAGAGTCTAATTATTTCAAACTCATCATATTTGATGATCTTCATGTGAAGATTATGGAGAGTAGAAGGTCCTTATACTCAATAATATTTTTGTTTAAATTAAATCAAATCATTTATCTGGATTTCTAATTTGGAGATTAATCACATGGAAACAGGAAAATAATAAGAAAAATGATTACTTCGGGAGCATTTTCTTCTTAAAATTATGCAGCAAAAATATCTTAAAATATCTTAAATATATATTAAATATATTATATGTGTTAAATATATTAAAATATATTTTTAATAAGATGTTTCAATCCTTAGGTAAAGTGCATTATTCTTTAATATAAAGTTTATCTCAAAATAGAAATTGGGCAACTAATCTAATATACGTTTTCATGAACAAAATGCTGTGACTTCTAGTTTTGTTATATAATTTTAATTAGATTTTTAGTTGTGACATGATTCCTATTTACACTTAATACTAACTTCTGTAAGCATACAAATCATGCCTGTACACACTAACTTATGTAAGATAATATTCAAAAAAAACCATCTTTTCCCTGTCTCCAAAAGGGAAGGGTGAGGGGCTGAAATATATTAAATAAAAGCATTCTAAAAGAGATTCTTTATGAAATGGAAATTTGTAACGTGAGGATGGGATCATGAGCTCGTTCTACTTGGCTAACAGGAATTCTCATTTCTACAGTAATTTCTAACCAATTAGTCACACACGGTATTCCACAAAATTTGAAGTTCATATGAAGGAATTACATTCCTAAAAGATGTGACAACCCTGCTCAAAAGTTCAGTCTCATCACTAGTTCTTTGTATTTGCTGGCTGATCTAATTCTCTATCATATATTTCATGTTATTAAGCATATTAGTAATTCAGCTGTAAGTACATAGTAGGAGACTCCTGAAATCACAGTTATTGCTGGGTAATATGCAAGAGAGAGGAAAAAGATTATATTAATCTCCAATTCCTCCCTTTGGCCTTCAATATACCAATTAATTCTCAAAGCAATCATTTAAGATGTTAGTTTATTTTTCTCTTTTTAAGTACAGATTAAGCAAGTGTTTTTCTCAGTAAAAAGGGATGAAAGGTATCAGAGCTCTGATATGAGCACCTTCTCTTTAACAAGTAATGCTCTATGGGCTATAAATATGGAAGCCACACTAAAATTTACTCTCGACACACACAGACACAGACACAGACACACACAGACACACGACACACAAACACACACACACCCAGCTGCCACCAAGACACATCAGAGATCAGTTCAGTTCCTTTGTAAAGATAGTTGATTGATGTTTGTTCCATTGGTTTTTCTTTTCTTGAAGATCTTGCCTGGACCTAAACGTTTCTCTGAAATCAAGTCCCCTGCTCTTAGTATACTGTTTCTATATATTCATAGTTTGTTCCTGGCTGCTTCAGGCCAATTAACAGTATCCTGAATACAGTAGCTTTAATCTTGACATTCAAGTCAAACTCCATGAATTCATCCTACTATTCCAAAATACTAAAATTTATTGGGTCTACAAACCAAAATATACCCACCTTGTTATATTATTAAGAATTGACATCATGAAAGTAGAAGAATATTGATCAGGAACTGAGGTAAGAGAACAGGAGTGTGAGGGAAAACGTAGAACACTGGATGTGTTTTAGAGATACAGAATCATCTTCTGTAGACTCATTTTTTGTAAACTTGTGATCTTATAGTGAAGTTTCAATCTACATATACAGTTTTCCAGTTGCTTTGCTTACTTGTCACTTCTGATCACAAATTCTCTTATGAATTACTATAGTATCTTCGAATGCAAATATTTATCATCTTAAGGAAAGACAGTCTGTTTCTACATGTGTCTTTCTATGTGAAAAATTATTATTTTTTGTTTCTCTACTGAAAAAATGTATTCTTGGAAACAGGATATTGACAACAAACCTGGTGGTAATTTTCACTTTTTAAGTTTGAAATGTAATATAAACTTTGTTGTGACTAGTCATTTTTTAAAAAATCAGTGATATTCATGAACACTAAGATTTTTCGTGCCTTTAAGTAAATTGAGACTTCATGTGGTATGGTAGTTCTTGTTTCTAATTGACTCAACAATTAGATGATTCATGTATAAACATGTGCATTGCACTGTTCTATTTTTATTTTTTATTTTTAAGTTTAAATTTTATTTTTTGTGAACATACTGTACAGAGGGGTTACAATTACATGGGCAAGATAATGAGTATATTTCATATCAAGCATTGAAACCTACTCCTTTGTTTACCCTTCACATCCCTTCCCAGACTCCCCCCTCACCCCCCACCCAATTCTCTCCCTACCTCCCGCACCAAAGTTGTAAAGTTTGTTTTCGACATGACAACTTGTACTTCTCATTGTTGCAACGGGTCCACCTGTATCCTTAAACGACTTGGTTTTCCCCATCTCTTCCACAAATTTTATTTTTATTTTTATATATAAAATAGTCCCCAAGGATTTATTTTAAAGTGATAAGGGGGGCTAGTATTCATGTTCCATACTTTATATTTATTTCAGTAAAAGTACTGGAAATACATGATGTTTACTGGAGCAATATAAAAGGTGAGAACATATTTCTAAAGAGAATGATTGATTAAAACAGAAAAGGATAAAATTGTCAGGTGTTTTGCTTGAGACTGCATAAATTTCATATGAATGTAGCTTAAGACGAGACTCAGAGGAAAATTCATATTAGTATTACTTTTCTGCTTGATTCAAACCTATACTAGTTATTGCAATAAGGGAAATGGTATTTCACAATAAAAAATCTATAAGGAAAAAATATTACTGAGATTTATATCACATCAAAAGCAGTATAGTTATTTTAAGGAATTGGTCATTCAAAGCTCTAGATACTTAATGGATGAAGAATAGAATTGAAAATAGCAGAGAAAAACAATTCAACATGCAGATATTATGATTTTATATTAATATGAAAGACATGGAGCTTTTGCCTTTCTGAAGAAGATAGTTTAGCCAGTAATATCAATGTAAGGCATCCGTTGTAATGAGTCTAAAGTCTTTTCCTCCAAGATATCCAAGAGTACTATATTCATCCTCTGAAGAGTAAAGACGTAATTATATTAATTAGCTTTGCTTAATATTAATTTACTTGTAGTAAATAGGTTAAAGTGTCTGCTATCTTTCTTTCCATGTAATAACATACATTTAATATTATTACTGTCTCTTCATACAAGCCTGAAATCACTATATCAAATTAACATAAACAAAAAACAAAAATAACCTGATACCACCATCACAAACCTTAATTATGTGGAAAAAAATCAACAATGAATAAAATAAATCTGAGGACGAGGAAAATCAATGGCACAATAACAACAGAAAATTACCCTAGCTCTCTCTAATGAAACAGATCTTTAGAGTCCTACAGGGTACTCCACTTCTAGAGGGTCACACCAAGTCAACTATAATTACTTATAGATATACAATTCAAAAGAAGATTTTATATGTCTTCCAAGCAAACAGAAATCTTTGAAAATGTGCCCAGCCAGGCAGGTGCCTGCTGTGAAGGTGGTGGCCAACATATTCAAAATACAGCTGCAGTGTGGAAATAAAAGGTCCACATGGGAAAAAAGGAGGAACAGAAGTGTACAACGGAGACAGCCAAATCCATACTCAGAGACAATTGAAGATATCACTGTACAACCCGAACTGTAACTGGAACCACAAGTATTAACATCACAACATCTTCCCACAATTGATTTCCACTCCTACACTTAATGATCTAAACAAAAACCTAATTACAGAAAAACAAATCAAAACAGAAGATCAAACCAACACCTAGCAATTCAACCAAGAACATAAAGAGTCACCTATTAAGATCATAGATGCCCCAAAAGAAATCCCCCAAGTGAACAAAACTAATCAGAAAAATACAAGAAAAAGATGTATTATAATTCACACAGTAAATAACCACGCATTAGAACAGAAAATTAAGGACGTAGAAGACAGTTTTCAAAATTCATTACAAATACTGCTGAAAAATGTGATTAATGAAAAGATACAAAACCTCTACAAGGAAATTTGTGAACAAGATAAGACCAACTATAGATTAGCAAAATAACTCATGGAGACTACAAACAGAAATAAATTCTGAAAATGCAAGGGAGTCCAAGGAAAAAATGGATGCCTAGTTAAAAGATATAAGAGAAGACACAGCTATAAAAACAACCCTTCCAACCGCGCTCCCCCCAGCCCAAAAAAGATGTAAGGAAAGTCCATACCAGACCTAAAACAAAGCTTTAATAAAGAGATAGAAGCCATAAAAAATGACCAATTAGAAGACAGGAAAATCAAAAACAAAGTAGAATATCTCCACAGCAAATAGATGACCTAGAAGGTAATCTCAGGGGTCAAAGACCAAATAGGTCTAATAGGAAAGAGGAAGTAATAATTTAGAACAAATCCAAAGAATAAGAAATGATCTTGCCAGAACTTCAAGACTGAGAAGATCAAATTTAGGGAAGATTGGTATCAAGAAGAACAGGACACTAAATTGATGGGAAACATATTACAGAATTCTAGCAAAGAACATTGCAAACATCCAAAGAGATAGATTGATTCAGGGAAGAGAAGCCTTTAGAACACCAAGCAGAGAATTCTAGAAAAGAACAACCCCCCAGCACATCATAATCCATTAGAGCATCATCAGAAATCAAGGAAAGGATTCTTAAAGCTGCCAAAGAGAAAAGATTGATTATTTATAAAGGATATGCAGTCAGAATAACTACAGATTTCTTAGCTGATATGGTAAAAAAAGAAGAGGCCAGCATGATATATAACAAACATTAAGGGCAAACAACTATGAACCATGAATATGGTCCCAAGCCAAATATTCCTTTACAAATAAAGGATATATAAAAATATTTCATGACAAAGAAAACTAGAAACAATGTATCTCCACCAAATCAGCAGGATGGAAGTTAATCAAAGATATCCTCCACAGAAAAGATCAAGAAGAACAGGACGTGGTTATATGACATGCTTCCTAACAGAGAACAAGTTAAATATATTGAGTAGATGATTCACAGCTCCTAAGAGCTCTTAAGAGGACTCACCCAAACAGATAAAATTAGAGAGAAAAAAATGAGACCACACATAAATTAGCAAAATTGAGACTGTTATATGAGAGTACTTGAAAACCATATGCCAATCAACTGGAGAATCCTGGAGAAATTTATGCTTTCCTGTACTCTAACTGAACCAAGAAGTGATACATAAGAAGTAATGAAAATGAAATTTCAATAAACAATTTCTCATAACAGAAAAATGTAGGACTCAATGGATTTACCATGAAATTAAGGCTTGCAAAGAACTTACAATACTCAGATATATATCTTCTTTGGAATAGAAAGGGAAATGGAATTATCAAACATATTCTATGAAGCTGGAATTAGACTCTTCCCCAAATCAGATAAAGACTCATCAAAGAAAGAGAACTATGAACCCAACTCTTTGATAAACATTGATAGAGAACTTCTCAATAAAATTCTCACCAACCAATTTCACAACTAACAAAAAATTTGTATGCTATGATCAAACAGTATTCATCCTAGGATACAAATGGATTCAATATACTTGTCAATAAACATAACAGACACCATCAGCAGAAGCAGGGAAAAGAACCACATGATCGTCTATATTGATGTAGAAATAGCTTTTAAAATTATCCAATACCCCTTTATGATTAAAAGGTCTGAGATGCTAGGAACACATGCAATTTTCCTCAGTATAATAGAGTATGTATATGACTAAGAGATAATAAGCACGCACCTAACAGTGGAGGCATGAAGACATTAAAATCAGGAATGAGAAAAAGCTGTCCACTCTCTCTACAACTGTTCAATATAGTACTGGATTTTCTAGCAAGGGCAATAGGCAAGAGCAAAACAAAAAGAGGATCCAAATAGGGAAGAAGTAAACTTATCCCTTTTCACAGATGAAATGATCCTGTATTTAAAGGACCCTATAGATTCTCAGTCAAGTTAGTAAAGGTGATGCTAACCTTCAGCAATGAAGCAGGGTATAAAACCCACAAGAATCAGTAGTTTTTCTGTGTTACCCACAATTAGAAGATCCAGGCTGAAATCCAAAAAACAACCACATATGTATTAGCCTCAAAATCAAATCAAATTTAAGCAAAACAAAACAACAACAAAACTAGGAATTAATTAATTTAACTAAAAATGTGAAGGACCTCTACTGTGAAAACTTTAAAAATCTAAAAACGAAAAATTGAGGGAGATTCAAGGAAATGGAAAATATTTCAATGCTCCTGGTTGGAAGAATTAACATTGTGAAAATTGCAATACTGCCCCCAAACAATTGGCAATGCAATACCCATCAAAATCCCAACAATATTCTTCAATGCAGTAGAGAAAGTAATCCAAATTTAATATGGAATTGCAAAATTTCAGTTGATACAGAAGGCTTAGAAATGAACTCATGGGCATATAGTCATGTTACACACACACACACAATGGAACTCTATTCACCCATCAGAAAGAATGACTTTTCACCAGTCTTAAGGACAATGAAAGGCTTGGGAAAATTATAATAAGAAAAAGGAATGCACACTCAGAGCAATATAGGTTTCATAGATTCATTCATTTATGGTAGCTCAAAAGTGCCTATATATCTACAAGTAAACAAGATAGATTCTACCTCGTCCCAGTTAAATGGCCATTATCAAGAAAATTAACAATAGCAAATGCTGACGTAGATGTAGCCAAATGGGAACTCTATTACATTGTTGGTGGGAAATTACACATGTTCAACCACTCTGGAATGCAGTATGCAGATTCCTCAATATTCTAAACATAGATCTCCCTTAAGACTCTGTAATTACCCACATGGACAGTAATACAATAAATAAAAAACTAACTCACATTAAATATACCAGCAAAACCATGTTCAGTGCCCAGAACCAGAGTTCAAGGACTGGAAAAAAAGTTACCACTGCTGGTATTTGTTTCCACAAATATGAACCTTTTGACAAAAGATACCTAATCATTCTATTTTCAGCAGCTAGGACAAGTGGACCCATTGCAACAATGAGATATACAAGATGTTAAGTAGAAAAACAAAATTTACAAATTTGGCTCCGGGTGGGGGGGAGGGTCAGGAGGGGGGGATGGGAAGGGATAGTAAGGGGAAACAAAGGAGGAGGTAACAATGCTTGATAAGAAATGTACACATTACCTTACCTATGTAATTGTAACCCCTCTGTATGGTATTTTCCCAAAAATCACCTTAAAACATACTAAGGATATTTGTAAAGTATATAATGAAGGAAGAATTTTCATCCTTTACAAAAATCTATGCTAAACTATTGATACTTTACTCTACTTTTCCTTAAACAAGTTTTATTTAGTTTAATATTTGCCACGCCAAGGTTCTCTATATTGTACTGGAGATTTAATTTTTCATGTATGTATTTGTATGTATATGTATATTTACCTGTATCTGTATATGTATCTATCTATGTATGTTCCAATATGGATCATCAGACTTGAAACTTTGCTTTGTTTTGCTGTTCAGCAATTAACCTAGTCGGCTCATTCTGTAACAATATCTGTGCTCATTCTCATCATTCCTTTATTTCACACACCATCAGCCTTCTAAAATCAGCTTCATTTCCTGGAGAAGATTACCAATCAGTCCAACCAATATTCACCCAGAGGGTTTTAATAAAGCAAGCCTTAAGGAAGGAAATTAACGTGAAGTGACAATTAGAGAATTTCTACAGAGACCTGACATCTTTCACATTTCTGCCTTCTTCCTCATATTTAAGAAAGCTTTGACTAACATTATGAATATACTTCATTTATAACTTGGGCTCAGTGTTTTTTTTCCAACCTGAAGCCTTCTTTTCCATGATTTTTGACATAAACGTTTGGGAGATTTTTTTGATTGTGATGGGTTTCCATCCAAAACAAAGCCATGTATATCAAGAAAGCCAATGTTTTCAACTCAGAGTACTAAAAAAAAAAAAAAAGAGGGAGAAAATTAAGGTTAGCTATATATGTTAAGCACAGTTATAGGTAATATCAAGATATTTTGAAATTGTATACTTTTACTGAATAAAGTGGCTCAAAGCTATAATATTATCTACTTGGAAAACAGAGATTAGAGAATTCCAGTTCTTGGCAAGCCCAGACACAAAAAGAAGTTTCAGAAACTCTAACCATTTGCTGGGTGCAATGTTTTATGCTTGTGTTAGGAGGACTACAGTTCAAGAAGGCCAAGGCATAGTGATACTACCTCAAAATAAACAATCCAATTATAATCTGCAAGGTTGGTAGTAATAGATATGCTTTTTCACAAGTACAGGGTTTTGGGTTCAATCCTACAGTACTGCTAGGAATTTAGTGTGTGCCAGGGTAAGAATTTGGCATGTCTAAGGTCAAGACTTCATACTCATTTTACAAGCTCTAAAGAAACCTGTACCTCTTTTGCTATTTTTTAAAAGTATAACCATAACTTCCATGTCCAAAACAATTTCCTATGAGATTTTCTTCTATCCATTAAGTAATACATTATGTGTTGGTTACTGTCCCACTGAAATTATGCTAGAGAACAAAACCCATTGTCTTAGAAAGTGACTGCATATGGAAACAGAATCTCAAAGGTAGCAAGTAAGTTGAAGACTCCTACAAGAGAAGCAAAAGTGTTGGGTCTTCGTCTGTCCTGCAGAAGACGGACGGGTTGAGAGGAAAGGTAAGTGCACGGCTCACCCATTCCCCAGCCTCCCTTAGCCTCGGAGACAGACAGAGCAGGGAGTCAAATCAAGCAGGAATTTGTTTATTACCACACAGCAAGCAAAAAAAACAATGCAGCATGAAAAGGGAAGAAAAGGAACCAACCCATCATTGTAGAGTTCACCCTATCATGCGTGGTGCTATTGATGATTTCTCCATTGCCATTGCTGATCAATGCCCAGGTTACCTGTTGAGGTTGATGTGGATTCCGTAGGGCCATTGCTGGGACTGGGACTGTCAGGACAGGCAACAGCTGCAGTATCACCATCTGCATTTGTTAGCTAACATAAGAGTTTCTCCAGGGCTGGTTGCCATTGGGGATGGTTAGTAGTTATCTTTTTAGTTTTCCCTGTTTTAAACACAAGCCATGGCCACCAGAGCCGTATTCTTTCCTTGTTGTTTAGTTTATCCTTGGGCATCCTCGTGTATAGAGATAATGGGTAAAAACTTAAGGTTCCTGGCCAGGATCCAAATGGGGGCTGTGTCCTTTATGGGAAAAATGCATTCAAATCCCTTGCCCATGGTAACTAGTGGGTCAGGTCCGCTTCATTGTTGTGTCAGAGTGTCCTTTTACCTGACTTTCACTTGGGGCTTAGGGGTTAATTGTCCCCAGTGCTTCTGAAATCTGGATTCAGTTGCATCTTTAAAAAATTTAAAAATGTTAATGGCAAATAAAGCTATCTGTAACTGTATATGGGTGATAACTCCCCCTTTTTGTTTTAATAATTGTTCCTTAAGATATTGGTGCTTTCTTTCTATAATTGCTTGGTCTGGGTGATTATAGGGAATTCCTGTAGTATGATTAATATGCCATCTGTAAAAAAATTGACATTGCTATACAAACAAAACAGGGTTCATTTTCGGTTTAATTTTGTGGTAATAGACCCAAGGTGGCAAAGCATTGAAGAAAATGTGTTTGTGAATGTTCAGTTTTTTTCTCCTCTATGTGCTGTGGCCCAACATGTTCATGAATAAGGAATTTATAGAAACAAAAATATATTTAAGCTTACCAAAGCCTGGGAAATGAGTAACATCAGTTTGCCAGAGGATGTTGGGGTTGAGGCCTCTGGGATTTAAAGGGAGTACTTTTAAGAAGGGCTGGTATGTTTTGCAGGTATGTCCTATCCTTTTGAGGTCCTTTACAGGAAACTGAGGGAATTTATGTTGAAAACCTCTCCAATTGATGTGGATTAAATCATGTAAATGGGTTGCGCCTTGTAATGTTAGTATTTGTGGGCCAGTAGCTAACTGGTCCACCCAATTATTGCCCATGGATAAAAATCCAGGAAGTTTTGAATGCCCTCTCAATGTTGAATATGAATAGGGTCTCCCCATCCTTCTAATAGGCCCTTAAAGGTAACCATAAGGGGGAAAATAGGGTTTACATCCAGTTTAATATGTTCCTGCGGAATATGAGGGAGCAAGTTAATTACATATAGGCCATCAGAATAGAAATTAAAGGGTTTTTGAAAATCCTGAAGGGCCATTATTACAGTGAACATTTCTTTATATTGTGCCAACCCTTGACAAGGTTGAAATCTTTGTTGGCTGGGGGTCTTTTGTTGCTCATCAAAGGCTGCATAGGCAGAGCCTGCTTTACCTCCGTCAGTAAAAACATGAAGGGTGCCAGGAATAGGTGTAGGAGAAAATAGAGAAGGCATTTTGAGGGGAACTCACCATAACATGACGGTCCATTTGGATGGCCTGTAATGGCAGTCAATATGGCTTAGAAAGCCCTCTAGGGAGAGAGCAAGATGAGCATTAGCTGGAGTGAGCCCTCAACGTCTGTCATCCTAAAAAGAAAAACAATGGAGTGAGGGTCAAGGCCATATTTCCTTTGGGCTTGGGTCCTTCCCTTGATGATAGCATCAGTAATTTGTTCTGCCTGAGAGTATAACCGAAGTGTGCCCCCTAGGGGAGTTTGAACCCACTCTAATGGCACCCCCCTTTGAGTTAAAACTGCAGAAATCAATGTGTCGCCCACAAGCAACCAGAGGGAAATGGGCTCAAGAATAGAATACCTCCTCAAGGAAACTTCATCCATGTATTTTTGAAACTGTAAAAATATTGACCGATAGCTGCTTGTAATTGTAATAACTTCTTGGGGCGTCATGTCTTTTAGTAAGGCAAATAAGGGCACAAGACAATCTTTAGGGATGGGAACCCATGGCAACAGCTAATTGATTTCCCCTAAAAGACTATGAGGTTGGGTTAGGGTCAGAGAGGCTGGAATATCCAGCAAAGATTTATGGGGGCAGACTTAAGACAAGATAAGGTGGGATCTGAGCAACTTAAAAGGAGGTACTTTTGAATTTTATTGAGGGCTATAGTAAAACCTCCCTTTTTTAATATGACAAGAGCCTGGGCCACAAGGCCCTCCAGGTGGCCCGGGTCTTGGTGCCCCAGAATTATATCATCCATGTAGGCATAGGCAAGGGAGGTATCTGAATCCAGCACAGTTCCTAAAAGTGTGGCCAAGTATTGTTGGAAAAAGGGCGGGCTATTGTCCGTTCCCTGTTGCAACACTGTCCATTTGAACCTCCAATCAGGCTGGGAAAAATTAAGAGAAGGGATGAAGAAGGCAAACTTCTCACAGTCCTCCAGATGCAGTGGGATAGAGAAAAAAACAATCTTTAACATCAATCACAACCAAGGCATATTCTGAAGGTATAGTGGGAATACATGGCATAGCCTTTAGGAGCATTCCTACTAGGTCCATCTTTTCATTTACCTTACATAGATCTTGGAGCATGTGCCAGGCCCTGGATGCTTTTTGGATAACAAATACGGGTGTTCCAAGGACTCATAGAAGGGTGTATGTGCCCAAGGTTTATCCACCAAAAGGTGGAGGGCCACAAGTTTAGGTTTTGTCAATGGCCACTGCTCTACCCAAATAGGGATTCCCGGCTTCCACCTGATGGGAGGTATTTGGGGGCAGTGGCCTTTAGGATTGGGGGTGCACCCGAGTAGGTACCATATGTTCCTCTCTATAATTATGAAAGTTAAAAAAATCTTTTTCCTTAAGTCCCTCTAGATCCCATTTAAGCCTTTGTGCTTCTTCTCCATCCAGGATATCATCATAGAATGCTCGATTGTCTGTAGTGACCATAACATCCATTTGTCCTAGCATGTCTTGCCCTAGTAAATTGGTGATGAGGTTTTTTTTTGCTACTAAAGTACATATCTTTCCCTGCTTTCCATCTGGGCTAGTCCATTTCATAAGGGCAACTATCTCTTTGGACTGGGAGTTGTCCCCTACCCCCAATATTGTGGACCCGGGTGCAAGCTTCCAGTCCAAGGGCACTTCCTCCTCCCTGAGTACGGTTCTGTCTGCCCCTGTGTCAATTAGGCAGTGAAACCACTTCCTGCCTATAAAAATACTCAGTTTAGGGCTGTCTTTTTACCAGGGGGACAGTCCAATGGGCCTGGGTTGTCTTGCCATGAGGCTGCCTGGGCTTTACAGCAGAGGGGGTTCCTCCTTGACTTAACGGGGCTGGAGGATGCCCCTCCTCTAGTTTAAAGCACCTGGGGCACCTAGTTTAAAGCACCTTCCTGCACCTGGGGCAGGGTGTAGGGGGCAGTTTGGATCCCCTGGGCCGGGTGTCGAGGAATTGTTGTGAACAGTCCCTCTTATAGTGCCCCTCTTGCCCACATTTAAAACAAGTCCCTCTCCCCAATGGTCTTGGGGTTCCTTGGCCCAGGGCTGCCAGTGCCTGTGTGATAGCCTCAGTCATAACAGATATCTGAGCCTGTAAAATTAAAACTAGTGATTGGGACTGGTACTGTTGCATTCCCACATCTTGAGAGGCCACCACCCATCTGCTCAGAGAACTCTCTCTCAATCCAGCGCAGGCCATGCAGTGGTATGCATTCATCCCTTCCCAAACCATTAGCTTTATAAATTGATCCCAGAGGTCCCCTGCTGGCAGCTTATGATGAACACTCTGTTGGACATGGTCTATAAAATGAGGTAGAGGCTCACCCTACTTTTGTCTCACTCCTGCTATGGGGGATTCAGTGGACCCTTCATCCAGTTTGTGCCATGTGGCAAATTTGGTCACAGTACGTGCCAGGTATTGCAGCTTTTTGGATGCCAGTGGAGTACCTTCCCCTGTTCCTGTTAACATGGCATAAGTAATAGCTATTGCAGGTTGAGCTTGCCAGTTATTTTCTGCCTTAAAGAAGGCACACCACTTGATAAACTGAGAACTGGTTAGGATGGCTTTGGCCACATCCAGCCAGTCCTTAGGGACCTATGTGTGATAAGCAATGTCCTGTAATAGGGTCTGGGCCCAAGGAGAGTTCAGGTCATCTTCCACCACCGCCTTGTGGAGCTCTTTAAGATCCTTAGGTTCCCATGGATACAATTCCAAGGGTCTGTTAGCTCCTGGTGACAGATTGACTGGGTACTCTTTGGGAAGCAAATCCTGTGGCCCAGGGTCCAGGCTCTCCAGTGGCCCTTCCTTTACAGGGTAGGTCTCCACATAGGTTACTTCCCTGGCCCTCGGCCCCTCTGTGGAATTTCCGTCATAGGGATCCAGGTCTCACAGGTCCCTCCATAGGGCGTTGTCCCTTCCCCAATTTTGGAGGCATAAGGTGGGGGCCTAGGATGGTCAGGGGCACCCGAGTCGGAGGAGGGGGTAACCTTCACCCTTGTGTTGACTTCCCCTGAGTGTGCTTCTGTCTGATCAGTGCATTCTCAGTCGAATTTGACCATTCCTTTTCTTCCTCCCTTCTGAAGTCCTCTTTCTGTGAGAGAGAATTACCCATACTTAATGGTTTCACTTACCCTGAGAGACCGCTTAGCCTTGAGTGGTATATTTTCCTTTTATGCCCAATGTTGAGCACCACATGTTGGGCCTTCATTCATCCCATGGAAGATGGACGAGTGTTAGGAAAGCTATGTGTGCTGCTTGCCTGTTCCCCAGCTTCCCTTAGCTTCAGAGACAGTCAGATGGAACAGGGAGTCAAGACAAGCAAGAACTCATTTATTACCACACAGCAAGCACTTTTTAAAGCAAAAAAAATATGTGGCATGGAAGGGGAGTAAAAGGAACCAACCAATCATTGTAGAGGTTACCCTATCATGCACCTAAGATTTCTATACTTTCCCTGCTATCCACAAGCTGTTTATACACTGATGTCACTTTGCTTGATTGTGGTATCCAGTCAGATTTTAACATAAATAACTCAGACTCTGCCCACTCAATTTCTTCTCAGCGCCATCTTTGCTGCCCATATGCCCCACACAGAAAGCCTTGAATATGCCAAGGAAAGAAGACTCAGAAGCCAAATCTGATCTTGGAATTATAGATCCACCACCAAAGAGGCAATGCATTTACAGTGTTAATGCCAAACAATCTGTGGTAGTTTATTATTAAAATTACTAACAAACATGGGGAATGTATAAGACCTGAAAAGTCATTGAATCTTGGGGTCCATGATTCGTCTTTATAATCCTAGTTATTAAGAAGGATGAGACTTGGGGCATAATGGTTTTCAGGCTGGTAGAAAGTTCATGAGGTTCTATCTCCAATTAACTACAAAAATTTCGGTGCTGGAGGCATGGTTCAAATGGTAGACTGACTACTGTTAGCAAACAAACTGAGAGCATGAGGTATGTTCAAGCCCAAAACTGGGAGAAAGAAAAGGTCCTTAGGAGAATACCATGAGAAGCAGAATTATGAATAGGAAAGCAGAAACAACAGAAATAAACTTAGTGATATAGACAAAGCTTCCCCATGTGAAATATGGCACAAACTGTAATATTTATGGCTTTTCTTCATATACAGTAAAAATAAATGGTATTTTGACTTGACAAAACTAAAATGTAAAAGTGTATGGAATAAATAATCACATTATGTTTATGTTTCTGTAATTAAACATGTTTACCTACAAATTTCAAGAGTAGTGTAGCTTTGGAAAATCAATACATCTTGCATTTTAATATAGGATTATATATCCTTGCAAGTGTTGTCTAAGATTGATCTTCACTGAAATGATTGCCATTGATATCTTTCTCAAGATTCCAAATGTTTATACTTTCAGCTGACCTTCCACAAAACTCATACCCCAAACATTACTTTTTAGTTTGCTCATGTAATTATAGGAACATAAATATATGTCTGAAAAAGTTAATTACCTTTATCTGCTGTCATTAATTTAGTATAACTAATACAATTAAGTAATTACCCTGAGGGAAATAAGATACTTCCTTCTAAATACAGATTTGCAGATACACACACACACACACACACACACACACACACACACACACATATTTACCACTCTGACTCAGGTTAGGTTCCTGACATTGGGTATCATACAATGATCTAATAATAAAACTTTCCTGCCTAGACATAAAATATATTCATAATTCCACACATACAAAAACACCAGATCATTCAAAATAATGAGAATATTTAACAGAACCAACCAGCTCTTGAGCCATCTATTCCTTGATTTCATTCATTCATGATGATGCACTTTTCATATTATATTTAAAAATCTTTTTGAGTCTCTCTGATTAGCAGAACAACATATGCTATCATATAATACCAAATGTAGGTAAAATTACTTGTCCCTAGGTAATCTTTAATATATCTTATCAAAGACTTCTTTTTCCTTCTTTCAGAGTCTGTTTCTGGAATTTTGCCCTAATTTCTAATATTAAATTACAAAGGACATTCCTTATTCCTTAATTCATATTTCCTAAAAGTTATGCTATGGAGTTGAATTTGATTTGTTTGCTTATTCAAAATTAAATTTTCTTAACAACTTGCATTATTGTTTATGTTACTCCTAAGCCATTTGAAATATCAAATAAAACTGGAAATTGCCCTCAGCAATGCTTTGTGAATGGCATTAATGTTTGGGGAGGGATGAAGGACTTGAATTGTCTAGAGTGCCTTAAAATTGGCACTGTGATCCAAAGGGCTCATCATTTAGTCAGCTTTTAAAGTGTGGTCTTCTTATTTCATATAAGAAGATATAAGTATGCTTTTCATCACATTCTTGTCTGCAAAGCAGTAGAATTATTTTCTTTGTACAGTTGATGTCCAGCTGCGACTGTAGTGAAACCTACAAATAACTGCAGAGCTGTATTAGCTGCTCTAGATTTCGAAATTTTCTTCCAGTAGCCCTTGTGATTTTAGCCCAGATTCATGGGATAGGCACATAATCCACAATTGCAAAGCAGCACAATGAACTTCAATTTTTTTTTATTGTTTCCTGTTTTTCTTATTGATGGTCTTCTAAGGAGCTACAGGATCTTTATTTCTCATTGTTGTTGATGTGACTTAAACAAATTTTCCAGATTTTTCAAATACAATAAAGAGATATAAAGGAGACATATTTAATCACAAAATGCAGCTAAACCTTTGCATGATTTTTTTAATTCTAGTCCTGTTTTCAGTTATCTTCAAATAATTTTGAGATGAGCCAAGCATATGTGTAAATTGACATGTATCAAGCATACAGAATTCTGGAATCTTTGGACATTGATTTTTCTATCAACTTCACTTAAAAAGAAAATTATCATTTGCATCATATCTTCGGTAATCTACTTAAACAGTATTTATTAATTTTATCAACAGATCTCATAATCTATGGAATTGATGCATTGCATAAGTATTTGATTCCTTATTTGCACTGAATTAATATTATATTTCTTTTACATTTTTACAAATGAAATAATGACATTCTTGAAGATAAAACATGCCTCTTTTTCATTTTGTTTGCCAAAATGGAACTATTAGACATTTTGAAAATTTAACTTAAATCTGAACCTTCAAATTTCAGTAGGACTTTAATTGTGTTACTTACAAATTTAATATTAAAATAAAAAGCATTATTAAATAGAAAGCAAGATTATGTTATCATACCTTAATCCCTGAATTGACTTTATAATAAAAAACATTTATTTTTATATAACAAGATATACATACTCAAATTATGATATATGGAAATATAAAAGTCCTTTTTTTGTTTTGTGTTTGTTGTTGTTTATAGTTTGTGATTATTCTGTCTTCTTTACCTTATACCTGGTGTATTCATTGTCCATCTTCAGGAATGTGAGGGGTGGGCACAGAGCTTTAGGGAAAATTGTGAAAAATTGCAGCAGTGGAGTTCATTGAACATTGATGAAAGTGAACTATTTAGCACATGGGTGGGGACAGGAGAGTGGGACTGGGAACAAGTGAAGGAACTGAAGACATTTCACAAAAGGAAATTTACTCATTACTTGACTCTTGTAATTGTAATCCATCTATAAATCGCCTTAATAAGAACAACAGAGTAAATTTATTTTAAAAAGGCAAACAAAATGTTGTTTCTTAGAATCCTAGAAGTTTGTTTTGTTCACTGGTTTGAGCTGGTTGAGTTTATCTCTGAAAATAGCTACGTTGAGATACATTGAGCAAATTTGTGAGCTAATAGTAGATAAAAGTCAATTATGATTGTATGGTTTTTAAGACTGATTCATTTCTTCAATCTAATATGTATCATTTCTGTCTACCGTTTTTTGGTTTGGCTTGTTCTATTTTTTTAAGGACCTAGTGGTGCATCATTAGTGCTGATTCAAGATTGTTCTAATTTTCTGATGTACATACTCAAAGCTATACATTTTCCTGAGTATCACCTGTGCTGTTGTGTCCAAGAGATGGTAGTATTTTGTTTGTTCACTTATACTGAATTCCATAAAAGTTGGAACTTCCCTCCATATGTCTTCAGTGACTCACTGATTATTTAGCAATGTGTTATTCAGTCTGTTAGTTTCAGAATTTTTTGTGATGCCTTTTGATGTCGAGATCTAATTTGGTCCCATTGTGATCTGACAGGATACAAAGAGTAATTTCATTTTTATTTTTGAATTCTGACAGATTTTTCTTGTGATATAAGATCTGATCTATTTTGGAGAACATTCCATGGGCTGCTGAGAGTAATATATATTGTGACACTTCTAGGAGAAATATTCTGTAGATGTCTGTTAGGTATAGTTTGTCAATGCAGTTATTTAGCTCTGAAGTTTCTTTGCTAATTTTTTACCTGGATGGCCTGTCCAGAGGTAAGAATGATGTGTTCATGCAAGCAATAATATATTTGAATGTATGTGTATTTTTAGAGTAAGTATTATTTGTCTAATGAATTTGGGAGCTCTAAAATTCAGGACATTGATATTTAGAATTGTTATATCCCTCTAATGGAGAGTTTTCTTTACCAATATTTCATGTCCTTCTTTGTCTCTTTTTACTTTCATACCACTTTTAATGTAAAGCCTATTTTATCTAATATTAGTATAGCTACTCTGGCCTGTTTATGAGGTCCATTTTTAATTTGTAAAGATGATGTACAGAAGGGTTACAATGACTTAAGTCAGATAAAGAGCACATTTTTTTAACAGTGTAACCTCTTCCCTCATGTTCTCCCAGTTTTTCCCTTTCAAGCTCCCTCTCCCATAAGTTGCATAGTTCATTTACAATGTAGTTTCTATTGAGTAGCACCGCTGCATTTGTTAACACTTTGTCCCACCATTTCTGTGTTCTTTCTTGCCCTTTCCAAACTTGCACATATGAACAAAGGTGCACAATTTTTAAAAAAACGGCATCAGAACGCAGAAGGAAAAGCAAAATAATTAAAAAACTATCATTTCTTGGAGACCATTTTAATGAACATTATTTTATATTATAATATTCATATAGCTATTAAGTCTTTGTGATCCTCTCCACAGAGCATTTTGATCTCACTTTATAAATGTTTAGAATCCCATATAATTTATCATGTCAGACTGTAATGTTTTCTTTTTTACCATCCCCATGTCTTTACTTGTAGAATTAGAGGCACATTCTAATGCAACAAATGAGGGAAATCAGGCAGCATATATTTATTTGAATCTGTCTTTCTTCACTTAATGTAAGATTGTTCCAAGTCTTTCCTTTTCCTTATGAATGGTGTAATATTCTTTCTAGATCAATAGAATTGCATCATATGAAGAGTTTCTTCAGGAAAAGGAAAAAGATAGCAGGATATTTAGAAAGAAAATGGAATGGAAGAACATTTTTACTAACTAAGCATCAGACAAGGGTTTTCATAGCTAACCCATATTTAGATATCAAAATTTAAACCCAACAAAAATAGACACTCAAATAAACAAGAACCCAATTAATATATGGAATAAAGACAAAGATAAATTCTTGGAAGAAGTAAGAATGACAAATAGACACATCTCTCTCCATAAAAGAAATGCAAATTCAAACAACACTGAGATTCATCTCACCCCTGTTACAATGTCATTATGAAAAACTGAACAATCACAGATAGTGATATGGATGTGGCCCAAAGGAAACTCTATTACACTGTTGATGGGAATGTAATCTTTTCAACCACTTTAGAAAACACTATGGAAATTGCTCTCACAAGTGAATAGAGAGCTACCTACCTATGATCCAGCAACTCCCCTTATGGGCATTTATCCAACAGAGCAGAAACAAGGCCATACTGAATCTACCAGCACAATCATGTTCATTATTGCATTATTTTTTGTAGCCAACATATGGAATCAGCCCAGATGCTTCTCATTGTAAAAAGAGATCAAGAATTATATATGTATATTTAAATTATATATATATATCTAAATTTATTGATCCCAATTTACAAGTATATGTATGCATAATGCATATATACATACATATATACAACATATATATATATATATATATATATATATATATATACATACATACATAATGGAATTCTGCTCATCCATCAGAAAGAATAATATTGCACCATTCTTAAGGAAAATGAAACACTTAGAAATAATATTAAGTGAAATAAAGCAGACTCAGAGAAACTTAGCTTGCATGATTTTCCTCATTTGTGTTAGAAGGTGATTATAAATGTAAAATTAAACACACTGGATGGTATGCAAGGAGGTACAAATGAATTATCTGAAGTGGTAGAGTACATGGAGAGTGCAAATACTATAATTCTCTTAAAAGACTAAGGTAAGGTTCAACCAAATAAATACCAGTATATGTGTACTGCAAGAGAGGGCAATGGGGGGGGGGCAATATGAGAGGGGTAGAAAATTGAAGGGGAAAAGGGTCGAATACAGTCAAGAATCCATTGTATACTTCCCAGAATTGAAATATGCAAAGCAAGGGGTAGTGTGAAATGGGGGGAGAAGATATTGAAGTGGTAACACAATTCCAGGTGCTTCGTACACATAAACTGCTTTGTTAAATGGCAAGTAATTCCAGAACATAATATTGAGATACATAAGAATCAGGGTTGATTGGGATGGGTGGATGAAAATGTTGAATGGGGTGACATTGATCAAGATGCAATGTATCCATACACTGTTTCAGTTAATACCAACTACTTTGTACAACTAAAGATAATAAAAATATTCAAAAAATTAATTATGATAGTTGAATATAGATTTGAACCTCAATTAGATTCCCATTTAAAAATTTTTTGGGGGTTGCCAGTCATGGGGCCTGTACTCAGGGCCTGGGCACTATCCCTCAACTCTTCATCTCAAGGCTAGCACTCTACCTCTTGAGCCACAGCACCTCTTCGAATGTTTTTTTGCTTATATGTTACTGAGGAATCGAACCCAGGGCCTCATGCATGCAAGTCAAGCACTCTACTACTGAGCCACCTTCCCAGCCCTTAAACATATTTTAAACCTGGAGACTTGGAGAATAAAATTCAAATAATAAAACTTTATTAATCTTTTTTATCTGAATTTGTGAAATTTAAATCAAAACTCCTCTGCTTTTTTTCAGCCACTGGGCTGTTAGTACATTTCAAAGTAAGTGGCTTAAAAACATCAGGAGTATATTATCCATACTCTAGAAGTTTAAACATTGATTATAAAATGGTAATTCAAAGCAATTCTTTGTCTAGTGGGGTCCACTTTCTGGTTCATTATAATCTATTTTCTGGACGTTCACATGGCAGAGTAATTATATTGGGATTCTTTTATCAGGATCAATATCAGGTAATCTCTGAAACGTTCATTCTAATGTCACCAGGCAGAGGAATAGAATTTCAACATGCTTATCTGGAAGGAGTTACATCGTCCAATACACTTTGCAACCTTTTTTTTAACTCAGTGTGGTGTATCATTTGGATATTATTTCATAGAAAATAATAACAAGGACAAGCTTATATCATGTGAATTATGTGAATGATTCTTCTTACAGTGGGGATAATTATAGTGATGGCAAAGTGAAGTATGATTGTTTAGTGACTCTTGAATCACATCATAGGTAACCATGTAAACGTGGTACAGCCTAAAGCCCTTCTGATGTCTCTGAACAATCTCCGATGTGTTAATTGCTTTCAAAAATATTCGTTTGAGCCAACAAATACAGATCTCCTTTGATTTTAATTAAGGTCTGCTATTAGAACTCTCACAGTCACCAAAATCAGAGTATGCTAATATGTCTGATAAAA
The DNA here is from genome assembly GCF_019054845.1 of Dipodomys spectabilis. NCBI lineage: Eukaryota > Metazoa > Chordata > Mammalia > Rodentia > Heteromyidae > Dipodomys > Dipodomys spectabilis. Next base: position 172,963 of record NW_024871388.1, on the reverse strand, counting down.
TACAAAATAAAATTGTTACAATTAATGAAACATGAAGATTGTAATATTAATAGCACTATAAATACTAGTATTCACAGTATATAATATATTGGCAACCTTTGGTTACCTCAGTTTTAAAAATATTTATAACTAAGTGTAAATTGTTTACAAATAATTATTTGATGATGTATAGAGACTGAGAAAAAGGTTTGCATACATATTTACTACAGATGCAAACAAATACACCTGGTATTTCTGATCCTTCATTTGCTGGTTTCATTCATGCAGGGGGAACATGCAAATGAAAATTGCAGAATTGCATTTACTAAAGGGTTAATTACATGAAGTTTATGTTGGGCTAAATACCTGATTTTATAAATTAAATCGTTTTTGTCCCTTCCTTCCTCCATCCCTTCCTTTGTTCCTTCGTTCCCTCATTCCTTCCTTCCTTCTTTCCCTCCTCCTTCATTCCCACCATCCTTACCTCTCTCTCTCTCTCTCTTTCTTTCTTTTTCTTTTATTTTTTTCTTCCAATCTTTTACTCAGAATATTTCTTATGGCTATAGAAAAAATACCAACTATTGTACTTTAAGGTGTTATGAGTAATTATGAATATACTAGAATAATATTGATTTTAATAACCTATCTTATATCTTAAGAGAAATTATACTAAAAACAACTTCACAAAAGTTGGAGGATATGTAACAAATATCACTTTCCATGACATTGTTTATTTCCTCAAAGTAAAATAAGAATTTAGACATAATATTGCATATGTGTTGTTTTTGTGATTTGAACTCTCAAGGATATCGGTTTAACATTTGAGCCACAACTCCACTTCTGGCTGTGTGTGTGTGTGTGTGTGTGTGTGTGTGTGTGTGTGTGTGTGTGTTTGTGTGTGTGGTGATGTGTGTGTGTTTAATTGAGATTCGACTTGGAACTTTCTTTCCAAGGCTGGCTTTTTAAAATTTTTTAATTTTTTTATTGTGAAAATACAGTACAGAGCTGTTACAATTACATGGGCAAGGTAATGAGTACATTTCTTATCAAGTTTTGTTGCCTCATCCTTTTTTTCTACTTCTCAACCGTTCTCATCTCCGCCCCTTCTGCCCCATCCACCACCCCCCGTCAAAGTTGCAAAGTTCATTTTTCTACATAATGACTTGTACATCTCATTGTTGCAATGGGTCCACCTGTATCTTTATTTAAACCATATGATTTTTCCATTGCCCTCCACAAATCATACCAACATCAAATACTATGCAAGCAGTGGTTATACCGTGGGGGAGGGGGCATGTCTGTGACAAGCAGAATACGTCAGATAAGTTGATGTTTGGTGAAATGAACCCTAGGATAAGTATTTAAATGTTTTTTTTTTCTTTCTTGCAATTGTTTCTAACATATTTATAAGATTATTTCTTTGTTGCCAAGGCTGGCTTTGAACCCCAGATTCTTGAGTAGTGAGGATTACAAGCTTGAGAAACCCATATTAAGCACAGATATATCTAAGAATAAAATATATTTCTTATTATTTTAATTCTAGAGGCTCAATTTAACAAATTAACATTTAGATATTTATTTAGTTATTAAACCTGAACATGCACTGTGAAAAATAGTTTTCATTTTTATGAAAAAATATACACTCAAAGGTTAAAATGTCAGAATCTTTGCACTAATTGAAATGCTCTATTATTCAAAAGCGACAAAAGGATCCTTAATCAAATTTCTCATGTAAGCTAAAAGCAATAGGCTCTGTCAGAGTTAATGAAGCAATTTTTCATTAAACTAAATATTATCTACTGTGCTCACATTATTTTTTCTTCCTTTAAACCTAAGATTTTTTGACATAAAATATAGATTCATACGTTTTTTGAGTATATAAAAATTTTAGTTACTGGTCATGTATTTCTGAAGTTTGATTACTAAGACATTTCAGAGAAACACTGAATTTCATGTATTATGCCAACAGTGATTTTTAGACATTGAATCAATCTCAATATGACATAAAGCAAGATATTCCATGACTCATGCAATTATTCTTAGAATTGAACATAACTTGTTTTTGAATGGTAGGAAATTCATGTTATACCTACTCTATAGAATAATTAAGAAATGAATGATCGTGATAGTATCTATTTTTTCTTCAACTAGAAAGAAAGAACCTCACAACAGATGACAAAAACTTGAATAGAAATGTCATAAAATTATGAAAAATTCAAGTCATTATAAGTTAGATGAAATAGTCTTTTTTGGGGGGGGGAATCCGGTCGTGGGGCCTGAACTCTGGGCCTGGGTGCTGTCCCTTAGCTCTTCAGCTCAAGGCTAGAGCTCTACCACTTGAGCCAGGATTGGGATTAATAATTAGCTTTCACTATGTTGCCATAAAAAGGTGAACCCTCTCATGTACGCATAGTTGTACAGATTTGGTCACTGAGAACTTGTGATCAAAGAGAATGTTAAGATCAAAGTCCTTTCCTCCTCTTCCTTCTTTTACTTCCGTCTCCTTTTGCTTTTCCTTCTCCCTCTCCCTCTTCCCCTCCTCATGTTTCTCCCTTTCTCCACTCTTATTCCTACTTTTCTTTACTTCCTGGCTTCCATGAATACAATACTCCATCACATGTTCCTGACATGGGGTACTGTGCCACCACCAACTGAAAGCAATGAGGATAAGAAATATAAACTGAAATGTGTAAAATCAGAAACCAAGATTAATCTTTCCCCCTTTTAAGTTAATTTTATAAAGAATTTGGCATATTAATAGGAGACTTCACAGCATGCTCTCATGTATTATAAGGGATAAGATTTACTGGAAAAAATCTGACCAACATCGCCTTAATGAAATGATTGTTTAAATTAATATTATATTAGGAAAATCTAGTTTAAAATATCAGATATACTGCAATAAGAGGCAAAAAGATCACCTCTATGGTTTCCTATGAAAAGATAGCAGAATTCAATCTGTTCCTCAAGGAAATAGACCAATAAGTGACAGCATTGTCAATTTCATAAATGATGTAAGAAGACTGTAGAACAAATTACAAACTAAACTGCATGATATAAAATTTACTTTGTCCTGTGTATTCTATCTATGTCTGGATCCCAAAATGACTTGTGTTTTATCATATTTTTAATTAACTTTAAGTAGTTGTATGGGAGTTGCTTTTTGACAAAGAAGTTAATGAATAGTGTTTAGTGAGGTTTTGTTTTTTGTTTTTTTTTTTTTTTCTCTCCTGAGGTTTGAACTCTGGGTCTGAATGCTGTTCCTGAATGCCTTTGGATGAATGCTAGAACTTTCTGAGATTTAATTGGAAATATGAATCTCACAGACTTTCTTGCCTGGGCTGGCTTCAAACCTCAATCCTCAGCCACCTGATTATATAGGATTAAAGGTGGGAGCCGCTAGTGCCAGGCTTAATACAATACACCTTTTTTTTTACTCGTCCTGGGGCTTCAACTCAGGGCCCTGGCAATGTCCTTGAGCTTCTTTTCCTCATGCTAGTACTCTATGACATGTGTCATAGTGCCAATTCCAGATTTTTTGTTTATGTAGTAATGAGGAATCAAACCCAGTGCTTCACACATGCAAGGCAAGCAGTTTACAACTAAGCCACATTCCCAGACCTATACAATGCCCCTATACATTATCCCTCAACCTTCTCAATCCTATCTCATCCCTCAATTTACATAATTTTGTAGAATATTCACTGACTCGCAATAGTATATATAGTCACTCAGAAGATATACCACGGATCATATTTTCTTGATAGTCTTATTCAGCAACATACTAATGTTATGCATTATAGAATTCTGTGATTTTAAATTCTAAATTATCACTTAGATTCACCCACTACTATTCTAAAAATTTTCCTAAGGTTAATGCAAATGCAATTTGTAATTCTTCGATAAAGTAAAATGATTCTTAGAATGTTAAAGAGTTGGATTAAGAATGTTACCTTCAGTTCTAGATCATTTTATCCTTACTACCCTCTCAAAATACTCCCATATTTATTACTAGTCACTTCTTGTCAACATTCCAACCTACCTCCCTTGAGCAGCTATTATTTCATATTCTTCCTCTACAGATGAGCCAATTTTAAAAAGCTCATATAATTAGAAAATGTAGTCTATTTTATCCATTTTTCCCATGTAATATTATTTTTCTAAAGTAAGTCCATGTAAACTTTTCTCATGGATAGAGCATGTGTATAATGGAATAACATCCTGAATGGACATTTAAATATTTTATGATATGTTATTATAAAAGGTTTGGCTATGTATATTCTTGTACATGTGTCTCATTGGACATATGTTGCAATCTATTTTGTATATAACATTATGATTCAAAATGCTGGATCATAGAGGCAACTCTATATATAATATCTTAAAGATTGTCAGTATGTTCAACAAACTGACTATATAATTTTAAATGTCAAATACCAATGTATAAGGATTCCAATTTCTACATAATGGTTGTACAGGGCTATCTTATTGTTTCTATTTCCACTAATCTCTATATGTATGCAATGTCTAGGTATGTTATGATATTTCCATATGTTCCTTGGTTGTTATTATATTACTATAGAGATATGTATTTGTATTTTTTACAACTTATTCAGGATGGTTAAAGTTTTTCATTGGCATTCATATACTATTAATATATTTCTGATTCAAGTCTCTTTAAATAAATTTATATGTATACACACTATATGAACATATGCATATATTCATAGTTATATGTGTATATATACTAATACCTATATATATAAGAATATACAGATGTGTATATACATGTATATAGACATATATGCATATTATTATATTCATTTGTCTGTAAGTTATCATTTTACTTTATTTGTTAAACATGTCCTTTATTGATTTTACTACATTTTATATTATGGTTGATGTTGTACAGAGGAGCCAGTTGCCTGTGGCTCAGCCCTGTAATCCTTGCTACTCAGCAGGCTGAGATCTTATTATCGTGTTTCAAAGCCAGCCTGTGCATGAAAAGTCCATGAGACTCTTATCTCCAATAAACCACCAGAAAACCTGAAGTGGCCCTATGGCTCAAATGGTAGAATTCTAGCCTTGAGTTGAAGAGCTGAGGGACAGCACCCAGGCCCAGAATTCAAGGCCCATAACCCCCACAAACACCACGACCAACAACAAAAAGAATATTGACCGAAATTCAATACTAGTAAGCAGTCTTAGAGATAGGCTGAAGTCTAACATTTTAGTATAATCCTAGATTTCAGCAGCCTTCTAGTCCAATGAGCTAAGAGCCCTCAGAATGTTGATCGAATTTCTTAGTTTATTTACACAATCACTACAATTATGTATTTTCTCATCTCTTTCTTTCATTTCACCACAGAATCTGTATTTATTCTTTATGCCATACTTGAATACAAAAGCCTTTGGAAGATATTTATTAATTGGTGTATATTAATTGTACAGAGAAAACTTATTGAAATATTTTACACTTTCACATATTAATGAAGGGCTTGATTAACCTGTTTCTGGTTTCTTTCTTTCTCCATTCCCATTGCCTTGCATTTTTCAACTGTTTTCTGTGAATTTCTTTGTGCTGTCTTCAAACATTGACAAAATGTATTAAAGTGCTGTTCATCCATCTTTATTTAAAATTATACAATGCTGAATATAAAAGAAAAATCTAAATAAATGGAGACATAATTTTTGTGTATTGGAGGATACAATTGAGCAATAATATAAATTGTCTCCTCCCTTTTTTTTTTTTTGATCATTCATGGGGCTTGAAATCTGGTCTTGGTCGCTGTCCCTCTGCTCTTCAGTTCAAAATGAATGCTCCACTCATTTAGTAACTGTGCCACTTCTGGTTTTCTGGTGGTTAATTGGACATAAGTGTCTTATGGACATTTCCATTCCAGGTGGCTTTGAACTGCAATCCTCAGATCACAGCCTCCTATGCAGCTATGATTACAAGCATGTGACAACAGAGCTCAGGTTCACAGTTTTATTTATGTTTATGACAATTTCTAAAAGCACCTGTCTAGCACTATTTTATTCATTGACAAAGCAAAATAAGCTGGAATATATTTCTCTGTCCAATAGTAAAACTCTTAGTGTAAAATTGTTATATTTGTAAAGGAAAGATTATACAGCTCAATGGGTCTGTAGGGCTCCAGATTATATCCACGTAAATGTTATCAAAGAATATTTAGTAAGGGGTAAATCCAAACATTTAAGGAATGATATTCGCTTTAATAAGTGGTGATAGGTTAGACAGTATTTGGGAGAATTAAAAAGTGAACATTGACTTAAACATAACAATTTATTCAAATGTTAAGTTCAAGCTGGATTAAAACGTGACATATAAAACAAAAAAGTGATGTGAATTAAAGCAAAGAAATTTGCTTACCGGAAGTGGTGTTATGGCTCAAGTGGTAGAACTCTAGCCTTGTGCTGAAGAGCTGAGGGACAGCATCCAGGCCCAGAGTTCAAGGCCCACAACCAGCACAATCACCACCACCAATAATGAAAAGAATACTGACTGAAAAAGCAATAGTATTAAGCAGTCATATAGATAGGCTCAAGTCTAACATTTTAGTACAATCTTAGATACCAGCAGCCTTCTATTCCAATGACTCCAATTGTCAAGACATCTTGACCATTTTGGAGATGAAGCATTCTTAAATTTGGCATTAAAATTATAGGAAAGGAAAACGATATAGTTGAGCTCAATAAAAGTGTAAAACAATTTAGTCTGTGAAAGCTCATATACAAGTAGTGAATAGAAGTTGGGAGCAATTGGCTCATGTATCTCATCTTAGCTCCTTGGGAGGCTTTGATCTGAGTATTCCTGTTTGAAGGCAGCCCACAAAATAAAGTCCCTGAGAATTTTATCACTGATTAATCAGCAAAATGCCAGAAGTGAGGCATGACTCAAATGGTAAATTGTTTAAAAATACAAAAAATCTCAGGGACCCTGAGTTCAAGCTTCAGCTATGAGCAAAGATGATTCCCAGCACCTTCATGGGACTCTGGGAGATTCAGAAACCCGGGATGCCTCGAGGATCCTTTCTCTGCAACATGAAACTTGGGGACAGGATGTGGTAGACCATCCTTCCTGGCCCCAGGGGGGAGGAGAGGAGGCCCCTTGAGCCGGGCCTCAGCTCACTGGCAACCTCATTCACACCTGAGTGGGGAATTGAGTGCCACAGAGCTGGTCAGCTGCTGGACAGAGATCTTTGAGAAGATAGGCATTCCACAGGCCCAAGAATCCAGCTAGTACATCATGGCTCACATCCTAGGAGCCAAAAGAGTTAAGTGTGGTGGCACCAGGAGGATGGGAAGAGGGAGGAGGGAGAATTGTGGGAGAGCTTCATCAGGCTTTGCCCTCCCCCCACCCCCCCAGGATCCTTACCTGCATCGAATGGGACTTTTCTATAGTATTGTCATAGGCAGATGCTCATATACTTATCCAAAAAAACAGTTACAGTGTGCAATAGGCTCCGGGAGTCATAGATGAAATGATCCACTGCTGGTTCCATAGCACATGAAGAAACCTTAGATTGATCTGGATGCTGGTGCTTCACACCTGTCACCTAGCTACTTAGGAGGCTGAGATGGGAGGATTGAGGCTTAAGGCCGGGGCAGGAAATCCTATAAGACTCTTATTTCCAACTAACTACCAAAAAGAAAACACCAGAAGTGGATGTGTGGCTCAAGTTGTAGTCTGTTGGCCTTGAGTAAAAAGGCTCAGGGACAGCATCCAGGGTCCAAGTTCAAGGCCCATGAGTGAGAGAAGAAAGGAAAAGAGAGTGAAAGGAGGGAAGGATGGAGTGAGAAAAAGTGGAACGGAAGAAGGGGGAACAGGCATGCCTTGGTTTGCAGTCCCTGGATCAAGGGAGCCAACCATTCACAATCTCTGTGGGCAAAGTTTCAGAGTCTAAAGACTATGTAGGACCAAGCCGCTGACCTATGAGCAACTTGATGAAATCCAGGTGTTGTGTGGTCGCTGACTGCAGAAGGATGTAGACCCTAGGGCTCAGGGTTGGTCACCAGGTTTTAATCTCTCCTGGCCCCACCAGGTTTATTTTCTGGTCAGATAAGAAGAAAAGCTCCAACAGCTAGGTAGGTGTTGGGGTGACGCAGTGTCAAGGTGGGGGGCAAGGGATAAGAAGGAAGATGAAATGGGAGGATGATCCCAGGTCAGGTGTGTCAGGACATTGGAGCCATGATCTCGCATGACAATCTAGACCATCAGTGATAGAGCCTTTGACCAACCATAGGGTTATTAAAAGTCTTGGTGTCTTGGGTTCACCATTGAGCACCTGGCTGTCATCCACCGCAGGATGCCTCTGCAGTACAATTTTGGGGACTGGGATTTCCAGGGCTGAATCTGAAGATCACAACTCCAGTATTCATTTCAAGACCAGAGACAGAGGTAAGTGTGCCACTGGCATAGGACAGCCAGGGAATGAAGGTGGGAGTCAGGACCTGTGTTGCCCGGAGACTTCCTCTAGGGGACGCTAGGAACCTGTGACTGCCATTCTCAGAGGCAGGGGTGGGTCTCTTTGCTGGCTCAGCCTTTAGTCTAGATGGCAAATCTGGGATTCAGAGAGGACAGGCTGGTGGTGGGGCAGGCTTGGGGAGGCTGGTGGGAAAACATGAGGCACTGGGCTCTGAGCAGGGTTGTTTCTTTAAGGATACTCACAACCTAGGAAAATGCCTGCGATGGATCAAGCCTTTTCCCCTTCCCAAGAGAGACGGACCTAGAGCCTTCCAGTCTGCATCTCTTGGCCAAGAAATGCTTTTGTTCCCACATCCTGTGGTTGGATAACTAGAACTCACCTCACTGCCCAGTGTTGAGGCAGGACAGTGAGAGATCCTGAGTCTTTCATAAGGTCAGGGGATCCTCAGTATGAGATTGTACTTGAATATCCTAACTTGGAGCATGGTCAGTCCCATCTAATAGTGCCATGAAGTAGGACATAGAATCTAGAGAATCAGAGCCGGATGGGGTCTGTTCGGGGAGTCTTGAGTATTATGTGTGAGCTTTCAACTCCCTTATGCCCACCTGCTTCCCTTTCTTGGGTGGGTCTTTACTAGAAAAAGCTTGAACCTAGGGACTGGGTCCTATCTCTTGTCTCTTATGCTCAAAGCTATCACTCTATCATTTGACCCGCAGCTCCACTTGCAACTCTTTTGGATGTTTAATTGGAGATAAAGAGTTCTCATGGACTTTGATGCCAAAGGTGGCATCCAAGTGCAGTCCTCAGATCTCAGTCTCCTTAGGATATTGGATGACAGGCATGGAAAAATATGTTTGGCCCGTTGCCAGTAGCTCATGGCTGTCATCATAGGTACTCAGGAGGTGAGATCTGAAGATCACAGGTCAAGGCCAGCATGCTCAGGAAAGACCCTGAGACATTTTTTTCCCAACAAACCACCAGAAAACTGGAAGGGGTGCTGTGGCTCAATTAGTTGAGTGCTCACCTTAGTTGAAGAGATCATGGATAGCACAAAGGCCCAGAGTTCAAGCACCACAACAGAAAAAAAGAAAGGAAGACATCTTTGCCTGCAAAGGATGGTGGAGGTGTGGGGGAGAGTGGGGTGTGTGCTGTGGCGAGAGACCAAGTTCTAGCCTTACTGTACAGACATTTCTAAGAACTCCCCAAGTTTGCTCCAGTTTGAAGCCACAGCTTCAAGAGGACATGGCCTATGGCAGGCAGGGAGTGGGCAAATGGGTGCAGGGGTGAGATTGTTGTGTTTTTATTCTCTCCATTGAAGGATGGATTTGAGTGCTGGGTGTCAAAGTCTCAAATGAAGGTTTGCAAGAAGTTTGTGGCCTGAGGAGATGGGTTTCCTCTGGGTATATGAAGGTGGCTGAAGCCGGAAGCCACTGGTGCCTCACAACTGTCATCCTAGATACTCAGAAGGGTGAGATGTGAAGAACGTGATTCCAAGCCAACTTGGGTAGAAAAGTCTGTGAGACTTGATGTCCAATGGATCAACTAGAGAACAGGACGTGGTGCTGTGGCTCAAGTGAGAGAATGCTCACCTTCATATGAAGAGCTGAGGGACAACACCGTGGCCCAGAGTTCAAACCCCATGACCAACCACAAAAAAAGAGGTGACTAAGTTTTCTGCATACCAGTACGTACGGTAGGATATGCCATGCTGGTCTATGAGACATTCCAGATATGTGAGAGGCGCAACCTAATAGAGGGAGTTTATTGTTCTGTTCTCAGGGACTGCTGAAGCCTTGGGCTTTTCAAGTGTGTGTGTGTGTGTGTGTGTGTGTGTGTGTGTGTGTTTGTGTGTGTGTGTGTGTCTGTGTGTCTGTGTGTCTGTGTCTTGTCTGTGTCTGTGTGTGTCTGTGTCTGTGTCTGTGTCTGTTTGGAGGTAGAAGAACTGGGCCTTGAACTCAGGGCCTAGGTGCTGTTCCTGAGCTTTTGTGCTCAAAGCTAGTGCTCTGACACTTGAGCCACAGCTCCACCTCTGGCTATTTGGTGGTTCACTGTAGATGAGAGCCTCAGAGACTTTCCTGTGCAGGCTGGCATTGACAGTGATCCTCAGACTTCAGCCTCCTGAGTATCGAGGATGACAGACAGGAACCACCTGTGCCAGCTTTGTGTGTGTGTGTGTGTGTGTGTGTGTGTGTGTGTATAGAAGTTGGTTGTAACAAAGAGCACTGGACCCTTTGGTAACTTCTAACCGCAAACTTTGGGGGGTGCATGGGCTTTGTGACTGAGGTCTGGGGGCCTGGAAGGGTGAGATGCTTGAAGGGGACTCAGCACCTTTAAATTATAATACCAAGGGATCTTTGTGCTCTGGAACTGTCTACTCCCTTGGGCCTGGTTGGTGGCAGAGGGAGCTTAGGAGAACCTGGGGGTGAGGACTGCAGGGGGTGGCTCCCCAGGGGGACAGAGATATCAGCTGATTCTTGACCAGAGTTGAAGTTCTGGGTTGGGCATGGAACCTTCGGACCTCAGTATCCTCACTGGACAGTTGTGAGAAAACAAGGGGTCAATACAGGGGGATCTCTGGGGCAGGGACAGGCATAGAGGGAGTGGTCATCAGATAAGGTTCTTGGCAATTCTGTGAGCATATGACAGGAAGATACCTGGAAAGGGCTCAAATGGGACCTGTTATTTATCGTGCCACAGGTATGGGATTATGAAACAAAACATGGCTTTCTTTCATCCTTACCCTATCCACGTGAGGAAGGGGATCCTTCACTTTTCAGTGTTGCAGCTGGGGAAAATGAGGCATGGAGAAGCTGGGTGACCTACTCATGACCCCCAGCTGAAAGAAAGCCTGACCTGACTTCACTGCCATGCTCCCTAGGACAATGGGTGCTATTCAGTCCACTTCTTGTAGTGGGAAGTCCACTTCTTCTCAGTCATGGGGCTTGAATTCTGTGCCTGGATGCTGTTCCCGAACTCCTCAGATCAAGGCTAGCACTCTACAACTTGAGCCAACAGCAAAACTTCCGGTTTTCTGGTGATTCTTTGGAGTTAAGAGTCTCACAGACCTTCCTGCCTGGGCTGGCTATGAACCATGATCCTCATATCTCAGCCTCCTTTGTAGTTACCATTATAGGGCTTAAGTGTAATTCTGACTCTCTCTCTCTCTCTCTCTCTCTCTCTCTCTCTCTCTCTCTCTCTCTCTCTCATAGGAGCTCTTTCTCTCTTTCATACACAGGAACTTGTTGAATGGGTGCTGGAGGAGGTGTCCCAGCATCACCATGTGTGGCTGGACCCAAGATGGCCCTCTCATTCTGGAGGTAGGCTGTGGGTCAGGAGCTTTCTTGCTCAGGCTGTTGAACTCACTCCCTCAGGTAAGCCCCTCTGTGCCTGGGCTAGATCGTGATAGTTATTCATTGTCAGTTCATCTAGTGAGTCCTTCTTCACTACCCTCTTCTAAGACAGTTAAAGGAAAGTGGATGAGGAGGCATCATGTTATCCAACTGCACAGCCGAATCAGGGGCCTCTGATCCTCACTGTCACCTATCTGTCCAGACTCTGATGATAAGAAAACGAATTCAATGTCTACTTTGCTTTGTTGGGGTGTGTCGTTTCAGTGAGGGGATGTGGTGTGCAGAGGAAAGACCTCAGACCTGATACCTCCTGGGAGATATTTGTTCTGGTGACAGAGCCAAGTCATTGCTGTGGATAAGGAGGAAGCCGCCATCAGACTGACCCGGAACGATGCTCAAAGGTAGGTAGGCTGTTGAAGTATCAAACACACTATTGTCTTCTTCCAACTCAACAACAGGGATGCAGGGCGGGTGGCCCAGCACTGGCCCTAGGGAATTATAAATGGATGGTGGCGGTCAGGTGCTGGTGGCTCTAGCCTGTCATCCTCGCTATTCGGGAGGCTGAGGTCTTGACTCAGAGACAGCCCAGGCAGGGAGATTCTTATCTCCCATAAACCACCTCCCACCCCCACAAAAAAAGATATATATGGTGCTGTGGCTCAATTTGTAGAGCTTCAACCTTGAGTAAAAGAAGCTCAGTGATGACACTGAGGCCCTGAATCCAAGCCCTGGGACTCACAAAAAAATAAAATAAATGAATAGTGGGTACCTGTTATCTTATTACCAAAAACGATGGATTAATTCTTCTCTCTGGTACTTGTAGCCAAATGTAAGGGGCTTCCCTTGATGTTCCTCTAAACCTCTCCTCTCTATTATCCCTCCCAGCTTCAGTTGCAGGATAGAATTCAGATCATCCCACTTGATGTGACCTTATGAACCCTCCCCTACCCACCTTCCTTAGTGTGGAGATCGTGGATGTACTTACCATTGGGAGAATGAAGCACCGGAGAGATGGGGGTAGGTATCCCTGAAACTCATACTCTCATAAACACACTCACCTAGGCCAACTCAGACTAGCCTTTTCCAAAGACATTTTATCTCTTTGGATTAACTGACCTAGGAGAGGAACTTGATCTCCTGTAAATAACAATTTTAATTAGGGCTTGCTATTTGACACGAAATAAACAGAAGCTCAAAAGAAAGGCCCTGGTGCTTGTCATATCTTGCTCAGGCTCACGACTGAAATACTGGCTCCTCAGTAGGCAGAGATATGAGGTGCAAAGATTGAAGCTAGCCATAAGCTGGAAAGCAAGTGAGACTCTACTCTCCATAGAACCACCAAAATGTTAGAAGTGGAGCTGTGGCTCAAGTGCTGGAGCATCAGCCTTGAACAGAAAAACTCAGAGAGACAGCTCCCAGATCTTCAGTTCAAGCCCACACAAAGAAATGGCCTCATTTCTTCCCCACAGACTGCGTGGGCCTCGAGTGCCCTCTCATGGAGTGTGATACAGCACCGGTCCCTGGGTAGTGCATCAGAGCCTTCAGAAATTGGGTGGTGAAAGCCAGGCTTTCCCCTTTGCGCGCTCTCAATCTACACCAGCCGGAAGGAAGAGCATGACAAGGCCTGCATTGTGTAGAGCTGAGAAGATCCCCCCACCCCTCTCCCCGCCAGGGCAACTAGAGTGGGCTTCTTAAAGGCAGCACTTGAAAGAGGTCTTTCTTAACAAGGAGGATCTGACAGGAAGCATAGAGAGTAAAGATGCTGTAGATAAACGACAGCATATTGGAGCATGTTCATTTCCAGCCAGGGCTGGTGGTGAGAAACTCAGTACAGATGTACAAGATTGTTCTGAGACAGGCCCAAGAGGTCACATAATAACACTATCCAGGATTAGGATTGTGTCTTAGCAGTAGTGGGCTTGTCTAGAGCACAGGAAACCGTGGGTTCGATTCCTAGGTCCCGCATACCCAGAAAAAAACAGAAGTAGCACCAGGAGAGTGCTTGCCTCAAGAAAAGGAAGCTCAGGGACAGTGCCTGGGCCCCCAGGCCAAGCCCAAGGACTGTCAACATAAAACAGCACTCCAAGGGACATGGGTGATAGGTGGATTGTTATACCCTGTAGCTCTTAGTAGATCCATCCATGAGTCATGTCTCCTTCTTTGACAGAGGGGAGACGGACACTCCTTCTGCACTGGGCACCCCTGGAACTGGTTATCAGCAACCCTCCAAACATCTTCCACTGAAACTTGGAGCAGCTGGCCCCAGAAATCCTCAGGTACTGGTTGGGTGGGGCGAGGGGATACAGGCCCCAGAAATCCTAGTGGGTCTGATCTGCCACGGAAGACCAGGCCATTGAGAGGAGGTGGATGGGAACTTAGAGATGGGTAGTGATGTGAAGGGGACCCTTTAATGCCCATGTCCCTACCCAGATTCCGAGCCTCCCTGTCCCTGAATTAGATAGCAGAGTGTCTAAGTTGTAGTTTGTAGAGGAGGACTAGGTGGAAATTCTAAAAAAATGAGACACCATAAGCCCTGCGCTGGTGGCTCACTCCTGTCATCCAGGCTGCTTGAGAGGCTGAGATCCAGAGGATTTTGTTTCCCAGCCCAGGCAGGAAGCTCCCATGAGAGTCTCATCTCCAATCTCCAACCAGAAGTGGCACCATGGCTCAAGTGGTAGACCACTGGCCTTGAGCAAAAAACTATCATCAGGGACAGTACCCAAGCCCTGAGTTCAAGCCCCTCTACCAGTAAAACAAGAAAGACAACCCTTGCTTGCAAGAGATGGTGAAGGAGTGGAGTTGCTGTGGTTGGGAGACCAGGTGCTGGCTTCAGTGTACAGACATTTCTAAGAACTCCTCAGGTTTTCCTGAGTGTGAAGTCATAGCATGGTGGGCGTTACCTTACCAAGAACTCTAGAGGTTGTGGCCTGTCTTAGGCAGGGAGTGGGCGAATGGGAGCAGGGGTGGGAGGGTAGTGTCAATTATATTCTCTCCTCCCAAGGAAGAATGGGTTTGGATGCTGATGTCAAAGTCTGAAGTGAAGGACTGCATGTGCCTTGTGGCCTGACAAGTTTGGTTTCCCCTGGGTGCAAGAAGGTGGCTGAAGCTGGGAGCTGCCATTGATTCACAACTGTCATCCTAGCTACTCAGGAGGTTAAGATCTGAGGATTATGGTTCAAAGCCTGCTTGGGCAGGAAATTCAGTGAGACTTTCAGAAAAACTGGAAGTGGTGCTGTGGCTCCAGTGGTAGAGTGCACACCTTCAGCTGAAGATCTGAGGTCTGCGGGAAGGCCAAAGTTCAAACCCCATGACCTACAACCAAAGATAAGGTGGGTGAGTTTTCTTCATAGAGGTGTATACAAAAGGAAATGCCATGCTGTGTTATGAGCCATTCCAGATGTATGAGAGGCTCTTGATTTGTCTACATTTTGTCTGGGGACAGTAGTGCCATCTCAGAGTTTGGGATGTTCAGATGCTCAGGGACTGCTGAGGCCTTGGGCTACCCACGTGTGTGTGTGTGTGTGTGTGTGTGTGTGTGTGTGTGTGTGTGTGTGTGTGTTGTGTGTGTGTATCGTTCCCTCATCTTTCTCTGTCCACTTCCTGGGTGCTTGTCTGGCTCTTTCTGACCTCGGATGGTGACACTGCTCCATGGCAACTTTGCCTTTAGCCCCTATCAGGGTCTACAATAAGTCCTAAATTGTCAGAGACGTGCACATTCCAGCTTTTCTTTGGGGCCCAAGTCCGGCTGCCCATATCTTTGTCTGCCTCCAGGGGATCCTGGGTCTGCAGGGCCAGCTGGCTTAGTTTCTCGCCTTCCTCTTGAGGTGGGGAGCAGGGTCAGTCATGTGATATCCTGTATTTTTCCTCAGCTGGCCGTCTGGTGGCATGTCATACTTCTAGCAGTCTGGCAGTGGAATGGGGGAAGGGTGCTTGCCAGTGGCTCTGGCCAACTTAAGCTTGATAGCTGACTAAAGCCTGCCCAGGCAAGGTGGATTTCGGGCTACATGGGAGGTGAGGCCAAGATGGGTTGGAAGTATTGGTTGGTGTCTAGGAAATGTCAATGTACATTTCTGAAGGCAAGTATTTCTTCCAACCACAGCTGGGCCTCTTAGGTACTTCTAGATAATTCTGGATGCCCAGAATACAGAGGCACAGACTTTAGATTCCAGGGCCAGGAAACTGGGGGATGAGAGACTGGTATGGCCAGTACCTCAATGCTCTGGGGCATTAGCTTTGACCTGGCTATGCCCCCCTTGTGTAAGGTCACTTCTTAACCCAATGCTGGCCACATACAGGCCACTTGTGCTGTGGAAGTGGCAGGGACAGAAGTGAGATCTAGGAGGACCAAAATCTGGATTTATGGCATGATTGGGGTGGAGGGGTGTCTTACAAAAATCTTAGAGCTGGAACTCAGAGCTTGGCACTGTCCCTGAGCTTCCTTTGCTCAAAGCTAACACTCTAACACTTGAACCACAACTCACCTTTCATCTTTTTTAGTAGTTTAGTAGACAGAAGTTTCTCACATATTTTCCTGCCTGGGCTGGGTTTTAGTTGCCACCCTAAGAGCTCAGCATCTTGAGTAGTTGGATTGTTGGTATAAGCCACAGGCATCTAGCTGCAAGGATGTCTTTTCATACTCTCTTTTGTTCTAACAGCTGCCTACTTGCCCTGGCCTAGATCTCTGACCTCCATGTCAGCTCCGAACAGCCCCTGATTATGTGGAGAATATAAACTTCAAACCTGATCCCATTTCTTTGTTCTCAGGGGAGGAGTTTATGTTTTGTCTGAAGCCTGGGGTAGGAGGGGTAACTGTAGATGGGTGATCATCTGGGAGAGAGGTAGTCTGTTTTAGCCAAGAAGGAGTTTGGCCAGATGCTAATAGCTCATGCTCTCATATTCCTAGCTCCTCAGGAGTTTGAGATCTGAGGATTGCTATTCAGAGGCAGCCCAGCTAGAACAGTCTGTGAGACTCTTTTCTGCAAATAACCACCCGAAGCCTGGAAGAGAAACTGTGGCTCAAGTGGTAGAGTGCTAACCCTGAATGAAAAAAGTGAGGGAGAAAGCCCAGGCCCTGAGTTCAAGCCCTAGTACCAAGATGTGTACGAGAACGTGTGCATTCACACGCACACGCACACACACACACACACACACACACACACACACACACACACACACACAGGAAGGTGGTAATGATGAGCTGAGCTAGAACTGGGGGCAGTCTTGAGTTATATTCATAGCAAACTCTCAAGCCAGATCAAGTGGTTTCTCCCTAAGTCCTTCTTGGGCTGAAGGGTTGGGCCATGGCAGTAAGTTCCATGGAACCTGCCCCTCCATCCATGCACAGGGCCACAGGACCAAGGGAAGGACACTAGGGATGCTCCTTTGTAGTCAGCCTACAATTGCCGACCTTCATCTGCCCCCTTCCACCCCTTTGCACTGGTGAGGAAAGCAGTGGTCTGAGCACTGGGACTCCTGGGATAGTGACTGCTACAAGCAGCAGCCAGCCAGCTGTGGATTCCGGAGCCTACAAGCCATTCATGAGCTCAACTCCACACCTGCCCAAGTTGTGCCTGACAAACTCACACTCTTGTGATGCCCGCATGAACAGGCGTTACCTGGTGTGACATCTTGCAGCTCCTGCCCCTCCTGGCCTAGAACCGTGGTCTCCGACATCGAATTACTGCTCAGATCGATATTGCACCCATGACAGATGCCTTTCTGATGAGCTCCATACCCCAAGGCTCGACCCTTCTCTGGTACTGTGGCCGATCTGTAGGCAATGGCTTCCAAACAGGCTGCTCTCAAGACTTGTAGGAGATCTAGATATTGGGAGACCCTCAGGGGCCCACTGGAAAATACTCTTCCT
Source organism: Dipodomys spectabilis (assembly GCF_019054845.1). Classification (NCBI taxonomy): domain Eukaryota; kingdom Metazoa; phylum Chordata; class Mammalia; order Rodentia; family Heteromyidae; genus Dipodomys; species Dipodomys spectabilis. The sequence continues at coordinate 155,318 of NW_024871388.1, read as the reverse complement.
AGAGCCACAGAGTAAGACCAAGCAGGCTAGGTGTTGGTCATGGGACTTGAGCTCTGGGCCTGGGCACTGTGCCCCAGCTCTTCAGCTTACCACTTGAGCTACGGAGCCACTTCTGGAGGTTCCTTGGAGATCAGAGTCTCCCAGACTTTCCTGCTCAGACTGGCTTTGAACCACAATCCTCACATCTCAACCTTCTGAGGAGCTAGGAGTACAGGTGTGAGCTACTGGGTCCTGGCTGATCTGGCCTTTCACCACAGTGGACTAGGAGCTCTTGAAAGCTTTTCTTTACTTTTTAGGTGCCAGTACTGGTGATTGAACTCAGGGGTCTGGGCTCTGGTCTCTTAACTTTTTCCCTCAAGGTTAGCTCTCTACCAATTGAGCCACAACTCCATTCCTGGCTTTTGGTAGTTCATCGGCAAGAAGAGTCTCACTAATTTTCCTCCCCTGAGCTGGCCTGACCCACGATCTCTATCTCAGTCTCCTGAGTAGCTATGATTTACAGGGGTTGAGCCACTGGTGGCATTGGGCTAGAAGCTTTTCTTAAGCAAGAGTTCTTCCCTGCGTTTGTACTGACTCCTCCAGGCAAAGGAATTCTGAGGGTCAAGAACTGTGAAAAATAGGCTTCCAGCCACCAGAAATGGCAGGGGTCCGTGGTGAAAAGCCAAGCGATTCTTCTCCCTGGGCCCCATTCTGGAACCCCACCCTCTGCCCTGTGACTCAAGTACAAACCTTGGCCCAGCCATGAAATGTCCTGACAGACTCTTCTGAAGCCACAGAAACTTCATTCCACCCACACTACCTGCTCTACAGCACACCTCAAGACCTTTGCCCATGCTGTACCTTCTGCCTTAGGCTCTCTGTCCTGTATCCACATCTTAGAACTCCTGTGGAATTTTGGCATTGGTTATATCACCTCCTGGAGCAAGTCTTATCTTCCCTTATCCCTCTTTTTTTTTAATATTGAGTTGCTAGAGATGGCACTTGTGCAGGGTGACTGGCAAATGCTCTATCTTGATGTGTGTGTGTGTGTGTGTGTGTGTGCACACGCACGCGTGTGCCAGTCCTGGGGTTTGAATTCATGGCCTGGATTCTATCCGATCCCTGAGCTTTTGTGCCCAAGGCTAGCACTGTACTACTTGAACCACATCTCTACTTCTGGCTTTATGGGTGTTTAATTAGAGAAAAGTGTCTCATATAGACTTCCCTGCTTCCAATTGGGATCCTCAGATCTCAGCCTCCTGAGTTGCTTACAGAGGTGAGCCACCAACAGCTTCCCTCTACTCTACCTCTTACCTATAACAATGGCCCTCCTCTGAGTCCCACAAGAATATGTCATACCAGGCTCATTTTTTTTTCTTTTTGCCAGTCTTGGGTCTTGAACTCAGGGTCTGGGTATGTTCCTGAGCTTCTTTTGCTCAAGTCTAGCACTCTATCACTTAAGCCACAGTGCAGCTTTTGGCTTTTTCTGTTTCTTTGGTACTGAGGAATCGAACCCAGGACTTAGTGTGTGCTAGGTAAGCACTATACCACTAAGCCACATTTACAGCCCAAGGCTCACTTCTCATGGGAGTTATGAGGGTGGGATTTATTGGCATACCCCTTTTGGCATAGAAATTGCTGACTATTTAATATCTTTGCCAAGATTTGGGACCAGCCTGAGTCTCCGCAATGACGAATGATAAACGAGTGATAGCCACCAGGCCCCAGAGATCTAGGCTCACATCCTACAGAGGGATAGAGACTATGGAGCCAGAAACTTCGACAACTCCTACAGTCTAGGAACTGTGGTCTCTCTGGAGGCAAGGGCTGGCTGCTAGGTGTCCCGATGGGAGACATCAGCCAGAATATAAGGCTTCAGTTATTGAATGGCAGAGAAGGAGGCTTTGGTCAAGCTGCAGGCTCAGACTGAGTACTCTTCAGGGCTTGTCCCAGCTTGACCAGGTTGGGGGGCTGGCCATGGGCAACCTGATGAATGCCCATCATCCATAAATCATCCATCCATATACAGAGACATGGAGTTATTGCCTCCTTTGGGGGGGGGGGCAGTTCCAGGTTTGTACTATGAGCCTAGGCCCTGTCCCTGAGCTCCTTTTGTTCAAGGGTAGTGCTCTGCCCTTGAGCCACAGTTTCATTCATTATTTTATTGTGATATCTTAGATATAAGAGTCTCATAGACTTTCCTGCCCCCCGCTGAATTCAAATTGGCATTCTCTACATCTCAGCCTCCTGAGGAGCTAGTATTACATGCAGGAGCCCATGGCTCCTGGGTTTCTTTTCTTCTTTTTGTTCTTTTTTTATAATTGTAACAATCTGAAATCTTCATGGTGTCATTCCAATAGTTTGCATTCAAAGTAAACTACCCAGGCCTGGAGTTCAAATGATAGGACTGCCACCCACAAATGGAAGGAGATCTTTCCTATTCATGGGAATGCTAATGGAATATTATCAAAGTAATAAACTTGCAGTTAATCCATGATTCTATTTTAGAATGCCACACAAAAATTATTGGATAGATATCTTCCATTCCAGCACCATAGTATAATTTCCCTAATGGAAGGCTATTGACTAATTTTTAATTAATGCTTTTATAAGTATTCAACCGTGATACTTCATTAAATGGAGGCACTATTTAGTAATGAATAATTAGTAATTATATATATATAATTTAATATCCTCACCTTCCGTCTCTCTGTATGCATATATATATATATATATATATATATATATATCTACATATCTATTTATCTATCTATAAGGCACTCCTATGGCTTGATCACAGGTCCTCAGAACTCCTGGCAGCTCAGTTTGCCGGAGGTTGGTGTGCTAAGACTGTGACCCCGTTTATGGATTGGCCATTGAAAGCCTTGGGTTGAAATCCCAGCATGGCCAAAAATTTATTCGTGGATTAAGAAGCCAATTTTGACATATTTATTTTTTCCTTCTCTGAGAAAGTCCTGTGTCTCAGTATGATGCATAATCTATATGCGGATATATCCTATGTGATATGATGTAATAAAAAATGTTATATGTATAATAATACTAAATAAATAAGGGTAATAAGCATCATATACAGTAAACCCATGTATGTAAATAGATCTCATATATTAATATTCCTTTTTCCAGTGCTGGGGCCTCTATTCAGGCCCTGAGAACTGCTCTGAATTTCTTGTCTTCAAGCACGGTGAGCCTTTGCCCTTCACCTACAGTGCCACAGAGTTATCCATACCCTGAGTTCAAATACAAGGCCTGCCAGGAAAATGGTGCAAATTCCAAACCAGGGCTTTATTGTTATTATTATTATTATTATCATTATTATTATTATTAGCCGAGCACAGGGCTTGCACTCAGGTCTTGGCATTTCTGCAACAGCAGAACCTTGTATCTGAGGACCCGAGTTCAAATCTTGGGGCTGGCAAAAAAAAATAAAAATAAAAAGGAGAAGCATAAAACTGAGAAGATCAAGAAGGTGGTTTTACTTTTTTTTCCCTTTGTACTGTGACCATCCTGGGTCTAAATGACAAGTCCCAGAAAGTGTACATGACCTTGCATTGCTGATGTTTGGCAGGCTATTAAGGAAGCCATACCGAAACTGGCAACTTAGTTCTGGAGGTCTAATCCCGGGATTGCCACTAATGAATGGTGGAGATTCTAAGAAATCCATTCCCATATACATCCATACAAATGGAATGTTATAAAAGGAACAATTAAGTTGGTAGTTAGTGTATGATTATAAAATTATACACAACAATTATACTACATTGACTAATTTTCAATTAATCCTTTATTATGTATTCAACCATGATAGTTAAAAAAGCAAGGAATAATTTAATTGCCAATAATCGGTAGTAATATTGTATATGCAATTTCATAGTATACAGACATATGTCTCTTGTTTTATGCATCTACATCTACATCTATCTATCTATCTATCTATCTATCTATCTATCTATCTATCTATCTATCTATCTATCTATCTACCAATCTACACATTTATCTGTTTATACACTTGTCACTACTGGGGCTCAGTGGGAGAGTGCTCGCCTACTACATGCAAATTCCTAGGGTCAATTCCTCACTACTGTGTGTATAGATAAATCTGGAAGTCGTGCTGTTGCTCAAGCAGCTGAGCACTAGCTGAGCATGAAAGCTTAGAGACTGTGTGTCAAGACTCTAACTCAAGACCCAGAAATGGCACCAAAAAAGATAGAATGTTCTGACCCAGCTGCACAGAAGCAGATGCTGCTGGCTCACTCACCCCTGTCATCCAAGATTCTTGGGGGCTGAGATCTGACAATGGTGAGTTTAAAACCCAGCCCTGGCAGGAAGTCTACAAAACTCTGAGCTGTGGCTCAAAGTGGTAGAGCTCTAGCCTTGAGCAAAAGATCTTAGGACTGTAACCAGGTTTTCAATGCAATCCCCGTGGCTTACTCCACCTCCCCCCCAAAAACCCCTCTAAATCATTAGATGTGAGCTTTGTGTGGTTTGTGACGTGTTTCTGAAAGAATGGTGATATTGTTGAAAGCATCCTAATTCTAATGACATTGTGTGGGATACAGCTATGTGATGAGTCCTTCATGAGGTTTCGTGTGCTGAGTCCTACTTTCATCTGGTCCTTGTAAGAGCTCCACAGGTCAGATAATTTTGCTATAGAGAAACTTGAGGCTCAGATATGTCCCCACGTCAGGGCCAAAATTATGTTTGTCTCCTGCAGACAATTGTTTGGGTTTATTTTTCTCGGTCATGAATCTTGAACTCAGGACCTAGCCCCTGACGGTTCCATATTGGGCTCATAGCTAGCCCTCTACCACGTGGAGCCAAGGATCCCCTTGCAACAGAGTGTTACAGTCTAGGTATCTGTAGCTGAGGTCTGTCATCCTGCCTACCCAGGAAGCTGAGATATGATGATTTCGGTTCCAAACTATCCCAGACATAAAAGGTCCCATGAGACTGTAATCTCCTTTTCAGCACTTAGAAACTTGAACTGGAAGCTGGGTGCTGGTGACTTGCACCTGTCATCCTAGCTACTCAGGAGCCTGAGAGTTGAGGATCACAGTCCAAAGCCAGGCTGGGCAGGAAATTGCTTGAGAGGCCTCTCTCCAGTGAACTACCAAAAACCTCCAGGGCTGCTGTAGCTCAAGTGGTAGGGTGATTGGCTTTAGCTGAAGAACTCAAGGACAGCACTCAGGCCTAGACATAAATTCCTCCAAATTCCAAAAAAAAGAAAGAAAGAAACCTGAAGTGGAGGACTGGGAATGTGTCTTAGGTGTATAGTGCTGTATGAATCCCTGGGTTTGCCTCTATGAATTTCTGGGTTTGATTCCTTAGTACCACATACTAGAAAAAGCCTGAAGTGACTGTGTGGCTTAAGTGATAGAATGCTATCCTTGTACTGGAGAAACTCAGGTCCAGTGTTCAGGTCCTGAGTTCAAGCTACAGGACAAGTGTATGCACACACATACATGTGCACACAGACACACACACACACACACACACACACACACACACAGATACACACACACATACATACACATACACAAACACAGATACCAGAAGTTAAGGTGTGACACCAAATGGTAAAACACTGAGCTTCTATTCTGAGCTCATGGTCAGCACCCAGGTCCTGTGTTCAACCCCAAAACCTAGTCATCGGGGGCCAAACTAGGAGAGGTCAAAGGTTTCAAAACTTGATGAGCATCACCAGCCCTAAATGACAGGGAGCATTGTGATATTACACATGTGCTTAGATTTAGCAAGCTTCCAGAAACCAAGGAAGCCACCGTTGCCAATAATGAATCATTTCGTTAAGTTCAGCTCCCTTGTTTCCTGCCAAAAAGAACCTTGAAATAATTGTAACAGGTTATTTCAACACTGGAACATAGTCTAACAAAGACACGATAAATGCAGGGAACTTGGCCTGCCAAGGGAGGTGGCACAAATGAAGGTTTCCTGTCAAAACAGCACTGGGGAGAGAGATAGCTTGGGGTATAAAGAGGCCTTTTTCTCCTAGCCTTTATAGCCAGCCCACACTCCTCCTCAGTAATTGGCCTGGATGGAGTTGTTTATTACACAGCTGTACTGGAGTGAGGCCTTTTGTCTGCCTGTTCCAACAATGAGGCAGACTTCCTCCAGCACCCTGGGGTGTGCAGAAAACCTCAGGCTACACTGGGAACAGTTAAGAGAGCCCCGGAACATGCACTGTCTTGAAAGCACGGTCTGTGCTATGAAATCATTCTATTCAAAGCAAATATTCTAGCTGGATGCCTTTCATCATAGGGACTCTGGACCTTTACCGATAGAAATACATGCATACATACATGGGGAAACATGGAGTTACTTGTTTTTTATTTTGCTTTTTTTTGGCAGGTGCAGGGGTTGTATTATGAGCCTAGGCACTGTCCCTGAGCTCTTTTTGTTCAAGGGTAGTGCTCTTTCCTTGAGCCACAGCCCCACTGATGATGAGTTTTTATTCCTTTGGTCTCTCAGAAATAAGAGTGCTGTGGACTTTCCTGTCCTGGCTGAATTCAAACTGGCATTCTCTACCTCCCAGACTCCTGATGAGCTAGTATTACAGGCAGGAACAAATGACACCTGGCTTTCTTTTCTTCTTGTTCTTTTTCCCATTGTGAGAAACTGAAATCTTCACAGTTTCATTCTAATGGTTTGCATTTTGAAGTAAACTGCCCAGGCCTGGAGTTCCAATGCCAGGACTGCCACCTACAAATGGAGGGAGATCTTGAGAAAGTCTTTCCTATTCATGTGAATGTTTAATGGAATGTTATAAAAGTAACAAGTGAATTTGCAGTTAGTTCATGATTGTTTTATAGAAGGCCACACAAAAAGTATTGGATTATGTCTTCCATTTTATCTATTTTGTATAATTCTCCCAAGTAAAGAATACTGACTTCTTTTACATTAATGTTTTAATAAGTATTCAACAATGATACTTCATTAAATGGAGGCATAATTTAATAATAATTCATAATATATATAATTTAATATCCTCACACTGTCTCTCTCTCATATATATTGTAAACTACACATCTATTTATCTATCTATATCTATATCTATATCCATATCTATATCTACACCTATATCTTTATCTATCAGCCACAACTATGGCTTGTTCCCAGGTCCTCAGAACTGGTTGGCAGATCAGTTTGCCAAAGGCTTTTGTACTACAACTGATCCTTTCATGAATTGGGCATTGTGGGCTGTGAGTTCAAAGCCCAGCATGGCCCAAATTTTGTATGTGGAGTCAGAAGCCAATTTTTATACATTTTTTTCCTTCTCTATGAAAGTCCTGGGTCTCAGTATGATGTATAATCCATATTCAAATAAATCAATGTTATAAGGTGAAATAAATGTTATATATGTAATAATACTAAATAAAATAAAAAATATGGATAATAAATGTCATATGGAGTAAACCCATGTATGTAAATAGATCTCATATATGAATATTATTTTTTTCAGTGCTGGGGCTTGAATTCGGGCCCTGGAAACTGGGCTTAAATTCTTGTCTTCAATGACGGTGAGCTTCCTCTCCCCCACAGTGCCACAGTTACCCAGACCCTGAGTTCAAATCCCAGGCCAGCCAGAAAAATGGTGCAAATTCCAAGCCAGGGCCTTATTTTTTTTGGCTAGGCCTGGGGCTTGAACTCAGCTCCTGGTAACTCTTCCTCACCTTCGATCATCTTAGGCTGGGGTGCAGGCTCTGGACCCACAGTCCATCCTGAGATCCTAGGATCCAAATTCAAATCTTGGGACTGGCAAAAAAAAAAAAGTGCTGGGAAGGTAGCTCAGTAATAGAGTCCTTGCCTTGCATGCATAAGGCCATGGATTCGATTCCTCAGTACCACATAAGCAGAAACAAGCCAGAAGTAGTGCTATGGCTCAAGTGGTAGAGTGATAGCCTTGAACTGAAGAGTTGAGGGACAGCACCGAGACTCAGAGTTCTGACCCCAAAACCAAGAAAAAAAAAAGAAGAAAAGAGAGGGGGAAAAAGGAGAAGGTTAAAACTCGGAAGTATCAGAGGCGGTTTTACATTTTTTTTCCTTTGCATGGCAAGCAGGGCTCGGAAAGTGTACATGACCTTGCACTGCTGAATTTTGGTGGGCTATCTGGGAAGCCATAGCCCAAAGCAGAAACCTAGGCCTGGGGCGTGAATCCCAGGACTCCCACCTATGAATGGTAGTATATCCTAAGAAATGCATTCCGATATACATCCTTATGGATGGAATGTTGTAAAGTAACAATTACATTAGTGTATGATTATATTATAAAATTATACACAATAATTATACTATTTTGAATAATTTTCAATTGATACTTTGTAATGTATTCAACCATAATACTTCAATACAGGAAGGAATAATTTATTGATAATTGTTAGTAATATAATATATATAATTAAATAATAGGCAGACATCTCTGTCTTTTTTCATATATATATACATATATATACATACATAAATATATATATCTGTTACAATCTACATATCTATTTCTACACTTGTCATTCCTGGAGCTCAGTGGTAGAATGCTCCCCTAGATGTATGAAGACTTGGGTTCAATTCCACACTATTACATGCACAGAAAACCCGGAAGTAGTGCTGTCAAGCAGTTGAGCACTGGCTTTGAGCATGAAAGCTTAGGGACTGTGTCTAGGCCCTTACTCAAGCCCCAATACTGGAACCAAAAACAAGGTAGAATGTAGAATGTTCTGACTGCAATTATAGAAAGCCAGGGTTTCAAATACCTCATCACAGAGCAAGCTGGGAGTCTGAAACTGATGGCTGTCATGTAACCTGACTTAGCCAGAGGTCAATAGATGCAGCACAGCATCATGGAACTAGACACTGCTGGCTCACCCCTAGCTGCTCAGGGGGTGAGATCAGACACTGGGGGTTAAAAACTCAGCCGTGGCAGGAAGTCTGGTAGACTCTGAGCTGTGCCTGAAAGTGGTAGAGATCTAGCCTTAAGGAAAAGATCTTAGGACAGTACCTCTAACCTATGAGTGAAATCCCTGAGGCTGATGACTCTCCCCCACAAAACATCCCTCTAAACCATTAGATGTGAACTTGTGCGGTTTGTGATGTGTATCTGAAAGAACGGTGATAGTGATGAAAGCACTCTAATTCTAATGACAGTTTGTGGGATATAGCTATGTGATGAGTCCTTCCTGGGGTGCTGGGTGTTGAGTATTTCTTGGTTGTCCATGGGGTACTGAGTGCTGAGTCCTTCACAGGGTGGTATGTGCTAAGTCTTTCACGAGTTGTATTCTTTCATCTGGTCCTTATAAGAGCTACACAAGTAAGATGAATGTGCAGATGAGAAAGTTGAGGCTCAGATATGTCCCCAAGGCAGGGCCAAATTTATGTATGTACTAAACTCTAGTGATTTGTCTACTGCAGACAATTGTTTTGATTTAGGTTACTCCATCATGAACCTTGAACTCAGAGCATAGATGCTGACTTTCTTTTTGGGCTCATGGCTCATGTTCTACCATGCTGAGCCAAGGACCCACTTGCAGCAAAGTGTCATGGCTTAGATGTCTTTAGCTGAGGTCTATCATTCTGCCTGCTCAGGAAGCTGAGGATCTCATTTCAAAAGTATCCCAGATCACGGTCCGAAGTCAGCCTTGGCAGGAAATTCCTTGAGATAGTTATATCCAATAAAACACCAGAAAGCCTGAAGGGGCATTGTAGCTCAAGTGGTAGTGTGCTAGACTGAGATGAAGAGCTCAGAGACAGCACCCAGGCCCAGACTTCAACTCCTCCAACTTACAAGAAAAGAAAGAAAGAAACCTGAATTGGAGTGCTGGGAATGTTTCTTTGGGGTAGACTGCTTTGTGTGTGTGAAACCCTGGGTTTGAATCCTCAGTACCACATCCCTACAAAAAAATCCTGAAGTGGCTGTGTGGTAAGAGTACTGTCCTTATAGAGGAGAAACTCAGGTACAGTGGTTAGGTCCATAGTTCAATCACCAGGATGGTGTATGCGCGCGCACGCGCGCGCACACACACACACACACACACACACACACACACACACACACACACACACACGGAGGCACCGTTGCCAATAATGAATCATTTCATTCTGTTCAGCTCCCTAATTGTCTATGAGAAGGACTGTTGAATTAATGGTAGCAGTTTGTTTCAACACTGAAACATAGTCTAACAAGGACAGGATGAGTATAGGGAACTTGGTCTGCCATGGCAGGTGGCACAAATGAAAGCTTCCAGTCAAAACAGAGCACAGGGGAGAGAGATTGCTTGGGGTTCAAAGAGGCCTTTTTCTCCTAACCTTAACAGCCTGGGCACACTCATCCTCACTAATTGGCTTGGATGAATTGTTTGTTACCCAGATGCACAGGAGTGAGGCTTATTGTCTGCCTGATCCAACAATGAGGCAGATTTCCTACAGCAGCCTGGGGTATGGAGACCCCCTCAGGTTAACTGGGAACAGTGTGGGGAGCACCGGAACATGCACTATCTTGAATGCACACTCTGTGCTCAGAAATCATTCTATTCAAAGCAAATTTCCTAGCTAGGTGACATTCTTCATAGCAACTCTGGCTCTTCACCAATTCAAATACATGCATATATACACAGACACATGGAGTTACTGGCTCTTTTATTGTGGCAGGACCTGAGGCTGGAACTGTGAGTATAGACATTTTCCCTGATCTCCTTTTACTCAAGGAAGCATTTTATTGTGTCTTAAATCATGATTACCCTAGGTTGGGATGCAGCTTTTACACCCACCCAGGGATCCTAGGACCGGAGTTCAATTCCCAGCACTGGCAAAAATACAGCAAACCAACAAAAATGGATGATGAAAAACCAGGTAATTTTACACAACAGGTTTGCTTTTGTTTACTTAGCACTGTGACCCTCCTGGGGCTCAATGACTTGGCTTGAAAATTGTAGGTGACATTGCATGGATGAAGGCTGGGGGGCTGTCAGTGAAGATCAGTCCAACCCAGATACCTAGGCCCTGAGATCGATCCTAGGCCTGCCACCCACACATGGCTGAAGATCTTAGGAAACTTGTTCCTATCTATAGGAACACTAATAGAATGTTTGAAATGTGCTAACTGAATTACTAATTAGATAGTCATTCCAGTATAAGATTGTATGCAATAAATATAGATCATTGATTAATTCTTTATGAAGTATCCTACCATGATTAATTAATGGAGGCATAATTTTAGACCAAATAATTGTTAGTAATAGAATATGTGAAAATAAGATATAGACATCACTCTTTATATATGGTTATACACTAGAATCTAAATAAATCTCTGTCTCTCTCTGTATACCTTTGTAGATGCATATACATATGTTAATACACACACACACATGCACACACACACACAAACACACACACACACACACACACACACACACACACACTGCAATCTAAACATCTATCTGTTTATATATTGGCCATTCCTCGGCTTGATCTCAGGTCCTCAAATGTGCCCACCAACTTCACTTGCATCAGACTGGTGTGCTAACATTTACCCTTTCATGAAGTGGGCCTGTCAGACCCTGAGTTCAAGGCACAGAACTGGCAAAAACTTAATCCTGTGGGAAAACCCAATTGTCCCACTGTTTTCCTTATCGGTGAAAGTCCTGGGCCTCAGGAATGATGTAGAATACATAAGCAAATCTATGTCTTATGTAATAGGATGTAATGTTATATGTGTGATCATACTCACTCAAATGCGTAAGAAATAAATAAAACATAAAAAATGAATACACTAACCACAACATACAGTAAACATTTGCATGTAAATATAAATCATGTTTTTAAAATGTATACGAATATTATTTTTGAATTCAGGCCCTAGGAACAGGCCTTTCTTTATTGTCTTCCAGCATGGTGATCTTCCCATCCCCCAATGTGCTGCAGATTTCCCCCGACCCTGAGTTCAAATACCAGGCCTGGCAGAAAAAATGGCAAGAATTACAAGCCACGGATCCTCGTAATATTTTAAATATTTTTAATGTATTTATGTATGTATGCATGTATGTATGTTTGTATGGTTTTTTTTTTTATTTTGTCAAGCACAGGGCTTGAACTCAGGTAGTGGCAATTCTACCTCAGCTTTGATCAATCTAGGCTGTGATGTAGCCACTGGACCCACAGCTGCTAATGGGATCAGGCCTTTCAGGGAAAACAATGCACAGAAAAAATGTGGCCTTTTTACGTTTTCTTCCTTTGCACGGTGACCCTCCTAGGTCTGAATGACACTGTTGCAAAGGGTACTTCACCTTGCATTGCTAAAGGTTGGCGGACTATTAGGGAAGCCATAGGCTCACGTGGCAACATAGGACCTGACCAAACAATGGCAGGAAATACTAAGAAACTGGTTCCCATCCATAGGAATAACAATGGATTTTTGTCAGTGTCACAGTTGAATGAGTTAATCATGATGCTCCTATAAAATTAGACAGAGGGTTTTCAGGAGTCTGATTGATTTTATTTAATATTTATGAAGCATTAAAAGAATATTATTATTTACAGGAACACAATAATTTCAGGACACTGATTGATTTCATTACTAGTGTAAGGATGAAAACAATAACATTAATTACATGGACGCATAATAAATACCCAAGAATTGGTAGGAATGTAGTCTTATAACTGAATAACGTATAGACATCTCTGGCACTCTATAAAGATATATATTTATTAGTATACTGTCATCTGCATGTCAATCTGTTCATATTTTGTTAACTCCTGGGCTCGATCTCAGGTCCTGGGAACAGCCTGTCAGCTCAGTTTGCCCCAGAAGGGTGTGTTCACACTCAACCATTCATGAATTTGGCCCTGTAGGCCATGAGTTCAGATACCAGCACTCCCAAACAATGAATCGTTGAATAAGAAGCTGATGCTGACACGTTTTCCTTTTCTGTGAATGTCCTGGTGTCAGGTATGAAGTGGAATACATATGCAGGTTTATATCCTATGTAATCAATGTAACCAACGTTCTATGTGTCATAATAATCAATAAATAAATGGTCAATACATAAATAAAACAAAAAAATGCAATAACTACACTGAATGCAATATGGAGTGAAAGTATGTATATAAATATAAATATAAATCATATATTTAAATTGTACATGAATAGGTGGGGATCGATTTCAGGCCTAAGGAACAGAATTGAATTTCTTGACTTCAAAGAAGCCAGATTCCCCTTCCTACACAGTACAACAGTGTTACCCAGACCATGAGTTCAAATCCCAGTCCTGGCAGAAAAATGGCACCTTTATAGTATGTGAGGCCCAATTCTTAGGTATTTCATGATTCCTCCATTTTATGAATGTGATTGTGTAAATGCTTAATAAAGTATTAAATAAAATCGACTAGTGTCCTATAATATAATTATGTACAATTTTATCCTAGAATCATTCAAGAACTGCTCATTCAATCATGACATACATCCCATCCTATTTGTATTCATATGGATATGAATGAGTGTCTTAGGATCTCCTGCCATTTGGAGGTGGCAGCCCCAGGATTCGAACTTTGGGTTCTAGCTCCCCCCACTTAAACCCGAGAATAGGGAACTCACTGTTCTGTCCAAGAACATCAGCAAGACCAATGATTAGGCAGGCACCAGTGGCTCTCAACATTCCTCCTTGACGTTTACAAGGCTGTGATGGGAGGATCATGGTGAAGGTCACCCTCAGGAGGAAAGTCCTTGAGACCCTGTCCAACTTCAGTGCCAACAAAGCCAGAAGCCCTGTGCCTCCAGTGGTAGAGGGCCAGCCTTCAGCAAAAGCAGCTCAGAGACTGTGCCCAGATCCTGAGTTCAAGGTTCGGAACTGGTAACAAACAGACATAAACAACAATCTGTGCAGCCATCCAGCTAAAGCGGTCTCCCTCTTGTCCCCAACTGAATGGGACAGAGTTCCCTGGGAAAAGGGCTGGGAGAGCCCCTGTCAACTTGATTCTGCCCATGCTGATTGCATCACAGGATTCTAGCCACACCCCCATTATTTCATGTTTCTTTCTGACCAATGGGATACAAGAATGGTGGCAACGCCCACATTCCATGATGCCTGGTAGCACCTGGATTCCCTCTTTTAGTACACCACTACCAGCAGTTAAGGAAGGTAGAGGTGGCTGAGTGGTGAGCAAGAGACTCAAGGTAACTTTGGAGAATAGTAAGAAATTGACATGCCCCACCCCCCTACCCCCCTTCCTGTGGTGCTGGATTTCAAATCTCAGCGGGCCTAAGGCCCTGACCTGGTCCCTGCCCCTGGTCCTCTGCTCTGGGTCCATGTGTCTGCCATGTCACCGCCATCCCTGCTTGCTCTACCTGGATCAGCTGCCAACAGTGTCTCCCAGCAGCACAGGTGAGTGGCCGCCCCAATACCATTCCCAACTCGGGTCAGAAACCCCTCTGAGACCCCCTGCTTGTTTCCTCTCCCTGGCTCTGAGGAGCCACCTTTCTGTCTTGTGCATTTCTCAGAAACAATATATGCTCAGGCTGGGCTGAGCTCAGGCGGTCCTCCTATCTGTGACATGTATGCTCCACCAGTCCTGGTCCTCTGTAGTTGGGATGGTAGACATGTAGAGCCATGCTCACTCATCAGTTTAGATGGATATCACAAACTCTTAGTCCATGGCAGCCGATTCTTGACCACAGATAAAGCTCTGGGTAGGGCCACAACCATTGGAACTCAGTCTCTTCACAGGACAGTTGTGAGGAAACAAGGGATTTATATAGAGAGATTTCTGAAACATGGCTAGGCACAGAGGGAGTGGCCTTCAGGTAATGTTCTCGACAATTCTGTGAGCATATGACAGGAAGATACCTGGAAAGGGTTCAGGTGGCCCCTGTTATTAACGGGGCAACCGGTGTGGGATTATGCAACAAAACATGGCTCTCTTTCATCATTACCCTATCCACATGAGGAAGGGTATCCTTCACTGTGTTGAGTTTTGCAACTGGGGAAAACAAAGCATGGAGAAGCTGGGTGACCTACTTATGACCTCAAGTTCACAGGAAGCTAGGCCTGACTTCTCTACCATGCTCCCTAGTTAAATGGGTGCTATTCAGTCCACTTTTTGTAGTGGGAAGTCCACTTCTTGTCAGTCATGGGGCTTGAACTCTAGGTCTTGGCGCTGTTCAGGAGCTCCTCAGCTCAAGACTAGCGCTCTACCACTTGAGCCCACAGCACCACTTTCAGTTTTCTGGTGGATCTTTGGAGATAAGGGTCTCACACACTTTCCTTCCCGGGCTGGCTATGAACCATGATCCTCATTTCTCAGACTCCTGTGTAGTTGGGATTAGAGTTCTGAGCCACCGGCACAGGGTTTAAGTGTACTTCTCACTTTCTTTCTCCCTCTCTCTCACATGAACTGGTTGAATGTGTGCTGGAGGAGGTGGCCCATTGTCTCCATGTGGCTAGAACCCATGGTGGCCCTCTCATTCTGGAGGTGGGCTGTGGGTCAGGAGCTGTCTCGCTCAGCCTGTTGAAACAGCTCCATGACATAAGCTCCTCTGTACCCTGGCTAGACCATGACGGTTATTCATTTTCCATCCAGCCTTACTGGACTTCTCATATTGAACTGTTTTCTACATCATTTTCTAGCACCTGGCCAAAATTATGATACATAGTTACAGAATCAAAATATCATGCCTTCTTAAGAAATTCATTTAGGATTCTGAGAATGTGGTTTCATGGTACGGTGATTGCCTAGCATGCATGAAACCCTGGGTTCAATTCCCTAGTACCACATAAACAGAAAAACACTGGAAGTGGTGCTGTGCCTCAAGTGGTAGAGTGCTAGCCTTGAGAAAAAAAAAAAGCTCAGAATAATTCCCTAGCCCTGAGTTTAAGCCCCTGGACTGGCAATAAAAAAAAGTATTCAAATATTTTTTCATTCATGTGACTGTTTCTAATATATTTATAAGATGATTTCTTTGTTGCTTTTTATGTCCCCCCACACACGATATAACCCCTGCTTTCACTGTATTTAATGTTGGTATAATTTGTGGAGGGGAATGGAAAAAAAAAAAAACAAATCGTTTAAATAGGGATACAGATGGACCCATTGTAATAACGAGAAGTACAAGTCGTTATGTTGAAAAACGAACATTACAATTTTGGCAGGGGGGGAGGCGGTAGAGATGGGAGGGATGGTAAGGGATAGGAAGGGGAAACAAAGGAGGAGGCCACAATACTTGATAAGAAATGTACTCATTATCTTGCCCACATGTAATTGTAACTCCTCTGTACAGTATTTTCACAATTAAAAAAAAAACATTTAGTTAGCAAATGCAAAATAAAGAAACCATACTTTGAATATATAATTGCTCCTTCCATACTGACACCTGACAATAGTCCCTTATTCATGTGCTTTACTTATAATAGCATACTCTGTTGAAAAAAAGTTTTGGTCATTAGGTCAAAGCAACTGATGCCAGGATTTTGTGTGGTCACTGCTAATCACAGAGAGTCTAAGTGACATTTGGAAATCTTTTTGGTCAATCATAGTACCAAAAACGCAGAGGCTAATTAACAGTTGTGACAGAATAGAAGGAATAACTCGATGGAAGGAATAAATGATAGCAACTACGGTGTACCAGAAACTGTTCTTGAGAACCATTTTTGGTTATTGAAGAACTAGTTATCAACTAAGCTTATTCCTCATTGCCTTTAGCACTCTAAATCTCTTAGGCTAGTTCTTAATATCTGTGTGATAAATGTATCTCTTTCTGTGCTGTTCTTTCCTACTCAATCTCCTTTGCTTTCTAAAAATCTGTCTTTCTATTTTTCACTATGAACATTTCCTGATACTAAATACAACTATACAGATGGCAGAGGATGCTAATGTAAGGGTCCCATGAGTCATTAATGTAACAACATGGAAAAGGAGGACATATTTATTGCTACCTCAATTTTTCTGAAAAGCTGCAATGTCATCATTTGTTTCAAATTTCCATACTTTGTCTACATAATGTCATTAAGTGCACATAAATGCAAATATGAGCCAGGTGCTGATGGTTCATGCCTGTAATGCTAGCTACTCAGGAGATTGAGACTAGAGGATTGTGGTTCAAAACCAGCCTGGTCAGGAAAGTCCACGAGACCCTTTTCTTCAATTAACCACCAGAATCCCAGAAGTGGTGCTGGGGCTAAAGTGGTACAGTGCTCAACTTGAGTTGAAGAGCCGAGGAATAATGCCCAGGGTCAGAGTTCAATCCCCACGACCAACAAAAAAAGTGAAATGTGACTTTAAGTTTCCACAAAAGAAACGACAAGTTCAATAATCTTTCCAAGCAGAAAAAATAATTCCAAAATGATTCAGTGTACTTACTTTTGCTGAATTATTTAAGTTATGGTTTTTTTTGCTGGACATAATCTCTTCTTTTAAAAATTGTCAAATATTAGCTTTACAATAAACTTCATCTAATATTTCTTATTTCAAAAGAGAAGTCTATACAGCTGATATCACATAGCTTTCTTACTAGCTTAGTTCAAAATCAACCCAGGCAGGAGAGTCTGTCAAACTCTTATTTTTAATTAAACGCCCGAAATCCAGAAGTGGAGTTTTGGCTCAACAGTAGAGTATTGGCTTTGGGGGCAGGTGGGCAGGAAAGGCAACTGTTCAGGAACAAGGTCCAGCCTCAGGGTTCAAGTTCCACAACCAGCACAAACTAAACAAGCAAACAAAAGCAACACAGATATTTCTTTGGGACCCTCCTTAAAAGAATACTCCTTTAAGAGAAGGGGCTCCTTTTGTTGATCATACTCACTTGATCATGCTTTTTGGAATCCTTATTGCTAAGGAGAACTCAGGACCATACTAAGTAATTGATAACTGACTCCTGCAACAAAAGGATCATCTCAGGAATGAAATATCCATGCATAAGGCACTTTAAAATTTCCATGTCTTTGTTTCTTTGCAGTAGAACATTTTTAAAACAACGTTATTTCTTTTTGTTCTATGCTGGCCTTCAAATAACACATTTCTTTTTGTAATACTCAACTAAAAGTTTACAGAAAAGTTTTATATGAGTAAATAACACACTCGAAAAAGTCAGGGACAGAGTTTCCTTCAAGCCTTGGGATTGTTTTCTTGTACAGTAAAAAGGAAATCACATATTAACTTGAACTTTGTCATTCCTCCATGTTCCATTCCTCTCCTGGGATCAGTTTCCACATCCAGTAACCGTTATTTCCAGTAACAACCAATGGTGCTGCTTGAGGTATAATGAACAGGATTCATCGTAGGGTACAATTGGATTCAACATACTTGTCAATAAATGTAACACAAGCCATCAGCAGAAGCAGGGACAAGAACCACATGATCTTTATATGGATTTAGAAATCTTTTAATAAGCTCCAATACCCCTATATGATTAAAAGGTCTGAGAAGCTAGGAATGCATGCAACTTTCCTCAATATTATACAGAGTATGTATTTGACAAAGAATGTACCTAACAGTGGACACATGAAGACATTAAAATCTGGAATGAAGTCTACACTAAAACTCTTCTACACAGCTCTTTAAAAACCACTTGACCCACAACTATTTTTCTAATAAAACAATTGCTAATACCAGAAAAGTCTTATTAATTTTTCTTGCATCTGTTGCTTAAAGATTTGTGATAAGCTGGGCTTCTCAATAAACTCTAAAGCAGAAATATTTGTCTTGGAGTCTGTGGATGCTTTAAACCTGTGTTTTAATTCACAATGTTACATTAAATGATTTAAGGGTTTTGGATCATTTCAAACATTTGTGGTGTAATGAATGATCTTTGTTAAACATGTATTCTGTAAAGTGCCGTAGTCTTTTTATGTGTAGTGTATTTAAATATATATTATATAAAATACATACACAGATTTGCGTGAAAGATGTGCAATAACAAAGGTGTATGTATGTATGTATATATATATATATATATATATATATATATATATATATTTTGGAAACTGGACAGGAGTCGAAATGGGGTGTTTCTGTTTTGGCAGAGGAGAATCACACATTTTTTACCTGCATGGCCTCATCATTAGCGTTAAACAATTTTAATGCTACACAAATCTTATGTGAAGAAATGACTGCTATGAGCTCATTTTCTCTTAGGTCTAAAATAAAATAATCACTGTACGTGAGTGAAGCCAGACCCAGTTAATGCTAGTCTTTCATATGAAATGTGAAGCTCCCATGTTGCCTTTTTCTGTTGGTGTGATAACCAGTAATTAGTACATTCTCACTAAGGAGCTATTTCTTAACATAGACCAGGTTAATGCTACACCACTGTTTAAAGGGCTAATCTCACACCTTCTTAGCCATGAGTCTGGCTTAGAATGGAGTTCTCTGTGCAGTAACTTTTGGCCACTGGAAATTCCTGGCCTCCAGTTGTGTTTGGGTACCAATGACTCCATTGGCCCCAAGAGTTGATGGGATGACTGGGATTTCGACTGAGACTGTGGTGAAACTCTGCCCAAGGCTGAGGGGGTCAAGAGGTGCTTTGGAGGAACTTGGCACCATTTGAAATTCAATAGCCATTTGAGCCAAATATAAAATTGTATTTACAACTGACAGACTCAATTTGAGCCTTCAAATTTGTGGTTATTCTATTGTAAAGTAATATGTTGTTTATCTAGCATTTATTAGATTTTATGCATATGTATTTTCACAATATGCTCCTCAGTTTGAATTAAACCAGATTTTGCAAACTCAAAAAATAATAAAATAAAATCTGGAATGAAACAAGGATGTCCACTCTCTCTACTACTCTTCCATATAGTAGTGGACATTCTAGCAAGAGCAATAGGCAAGAGAAAAACATAACTGGGATCCAAATAAGGAAGAAGTAAAACGATCCCTTTGTACAGATGAAATGATCCTGTATTTAGAGACCCTATACCTACCTTCCTCAAGTTAGTAAGGGTGTTGCTAACCTTTAGTAATGTAGCAAGGGTATAAAACCCACAAGAATCAGTAGTCTTTCTTTGTTACCAACAATGGGAACATCCAGGTTGAAATCCAAAAAATAACCTCATATGTATTAGCCTCAAAACCAACTCAAATCTAAAAAAAACAAAACAATAACAACAAAACTAGGAATTAATTTAACCAAAAATGTGAAGGACCTCTACTGTGAAAATTTAAAAATATAAAAAGGGAAACTGAAGGAGATTCAAGGAAATGCAAAATCTTTCAATGCTTTCACAAATAACATTGTGAAAACTGCACTTCTGCCCCCAAACAATTGACAATGCACTACCCATCAAAATCCCAACAATATTCCTCAATGCAGTAGAGAAAGCAATCCAAATTTAATATGAAATTAGAGAATTACAGATGAAAAAGTAGGCTTAGAAATGAACTCATGGGCCTATAGTCATCTTACACACACACACACACACACACACACACACACACACACACACACACACACACACAACACACAATGGAATTCTATTCACCCATTAGAAAGGATGACTTTTCACCAGTCTTAAGGAAAATGAAAGGCTTGGGAAAATTATGCTAAGAGAAAGGAATGCAGACGCAGAAAAATACAGGTTTCATGGATTCATTCATTTATGGTAGCTAGAAGGTGCCTACAAATCTACAAGTAAAAAAGACAGATTCTACCCCTTCCCAGTTAGAATGGCCATTATCAAGAAAACTAATAATAGCAAATGCTGCCGTGGGTGTAGCCAATTGGTAACCTCCCTGGGCTGGCTTTGAACCATGATCCTCGAGATCTCAGCCTCCTGAGTAATAAGGATTACAAGTGTGAGCCACCAGCACCCGTCTCCAATTGGGAATTCTATTACACTGTTGGTGGGAAGTTAAACTTGTTCCACTTCTCTGGAATGCAGTATGGAGTTTCCTCAAAAGACTAAACATAGATCTCTCTTATGACCCCTTAATTCCCCTCATGGGCAGTAATCCAATAAATAAACAAGCTCACATTAACGCTACAAGCATAAACATGTTCAGGGCCCGGGCCTAGAGTTCAAGGCCTGGAAAAAAATGTTACCACTGCTGGTATTGGATCCCGAAAATATGAACTTTTTGACATAAGATAACAAACCATTCTATTTGCAGTAGCTAGGACAGGATTTAAATGTTGTGGGTGATAAAATGGCTTCTTTGTTGAATGTTAGGAAAAGATGTAGGCAGTCCAACAAAAAGGAGATTTTTTTTGGTCTTGGTCGAGGGGCTTTAAGTCTGGGCTTGTGTACTGTCTCTGAGCTCTTCAACTCAAATGGAGATAAGAGTCTCAGGGACTTTCCTGCCAGGCTGGCTTTGAAAAGCAGTCCTCAGTTCTCAGCTTCCTGAGTAGCTAGGATTACAGCTGTGAGCCTCTGGCACCAGGCTAAAAATGGGGGATTTTTAAAAAAGAAAATCCCCCTCTTCATCTATGTCTAAACCTCAGATATCACTATTAGAACACTTCACCCTCAACTCATTTCATCAGACATTTGTAAATTTTCTCTTTTCTTTCATGTGGGAATACTGCAGTAAATATCAACTCAGCTGTGGGAATGGATCAATTGTATGGTATTTGCTAGCACATAAATCAGCAACTGTTACATCAAAACAAATGAAACCCTCATTTGGAATATTTTTTCTCTTTTTATTACAAATCTGTGCTTGATTCCTTCCTAATGTGATATTGGACCTCGTAACTGAGTGATGACGTTTTCTTTCTCTTCAGCAATTGGCCTTCTCCTACATGTGGTCAAATATTTAAGAATGCAAAGATTTCCATTGATAATTCATTAAGCTAACCTCTAAGAGAATGCACATATCTGGAATTTGGTCTGCTGTCTTGTTCTTATATGCACAGGCTTTCTAAGATTTACTTGCTGTACAAGGAATTGTATTTTCCAATCTTCTTGTGACCAATTTTAGTCTCTCTGATCAGTCTTTTGACCCTCTCTCTGAAGTCTTATTTCATTCTGCCTCATAAAAATATATTAGTTATCAGATAAATGACTCTCAGCTTCCGTATTTTGCCTGACTTCATGTAGGCTGTGATAGTTGCCCTGAGTTGCTGTTCCTGCTGGAGTTTTGTTTTGTTTTGTTTTTAGAGGCCTAGGATTACTATTCACGGTAGTAGCTTCTCTGGACCCCTTTGATCCCCAGGCCTGTAGTCAATGGGTTTTTTCCTAAAGATACAAAGAACAGCTGAATAAATTCCTGTTTTAATTGTCTCAAAATGAGGCAATCCTGCATCCTTGCAATGCCATGGATAATCCAATGTAACCACTTAATAAATGGTCTATCAAGATGGCTTTTCAAGGTTGACTGTAAAAAATGTTCATTTCCAAGTCACCAACATAAAACAGATCACATCCCTGGGAGCAGACTTTTGGAAGGAAGGTACCCCTTCCTTCCTTCTCTTATGATAGACCAAACCATAATATTCTGCAGTTGTGGTCAGCCTTGAGCACATTTTCCTTATAATATTCTGTAGTGTAAAAGAGGACCAACTATCAAAATAAAGGTGAAAATACTTATCTACTACACACTGATTTATCTTTTTTATATCTGTTGTTATTTTCATTACTTCAAACACATGGATAATTTAAACTTGAGATTAAACAAGTGGCAAAATATTGATAGAATAAACATTCAGTTTACCTTCATATATCCAATAAAATACACTTATCCCTTTATGGAAAATTAAGTCCAACTATAGAAACAATGGCGGGGATATAAAATAATCCTCAACTCAGAAATTCAGTCTCTCTATAAATATTTATTTGGTAGAAAACAATAAAATTTAATTAATGAATGTGACTTTTAAGTATCATCGGAAACACTCTTCATATACATAATTGTTTATAATTTTATAGATGTCACCTTGGCAAGAATTTAACATGCATGTAGAAATCAAATTTCCACAATTTAAGCTAGATGAGAGGAGTCAAACTCTGCTGTACTGTGTGGTGTGAATATTACCACAGTGCTGAACCCTTCCACCTAATACCAAGTCATGTGCAATAATTTATTATTTGATGTTAAGATGAGTGCGAAGTAGAAAACACTTTGAATTATTACATTAATTCACAGAAATGAAACAATAATGATGTTATTCATTTAAATTCTAATGCTTCTCAATTTTAAAATTCATGCTATATATTATTAAACTTAGTTTCACTTTCTTTTCTATAGCTACTGAAATTAAAATTATATATTAAACATTCAATATTAAGAAATCAATAAGAAGTAACCTAATTTTAAAACGATATACTATTAAACTGTGATTTGAAGTATAGTTCCAACAAGTTGTGAGGTTAAGAAAACATTACTAGAATTATTAGTAATATTTTATAACTTACCAGCTTGTTATTTGTTTACTAATTGTGTCATTTTTTATTCTTGGTCCAAGTCATCTGTTTACCTTAATTGTTTAGTTTTCTATTTTATCTCTATTGGTTTACTGATTGTACATTTTATTTTCCCTTTTTAGTGACTGACATGAGGCTGAAAATCTGCATGCTAGTTTATTACTTCCTATGTTAAAGTCAAATTACTGCTCTTCACAGCTGTTTTACTCTTCTTTGTATAGTACAGTATTTCCCCACTCACATGTCCTGTATTGCTGCTTGCTATCATGTATTTTATATTTAAATTTTATTGTAAAGTTAATGTACAGAGGGGTCATAGTTACATAAGTAAGATAATGAATTCATTTCTTTTATAACTTGTTATCCCTTCCCCCATTTTTCTCCCTCTTCCATCCCAATGCCCCCCCAAGACTATTTCCAACGTATTGTCTTGTGAGTATCACTGTTGCATAAGTTCCCCCTTTTGTCCTTTGTTTCACCATTTTGCTTTTTCCCTTTCCTTTAACTAGTTCGGATCAACATATTTACAATATCCAGGGTATCAAAATCAAATACAGTTACTACAGAGGATAAGCCATAGGTGTGGAAAACACAAAAGGATAAAAAGAAATCACATATTACATTTAGAACAACAAGAAATAACATATCTTGGAGATCATTTCCCTTGGAATCACCATATACCCTCATATGTACATAGCTATTGAGCTATTCTTCTCATCTACTAAGATTATCCTTGATGTACACAATAATGCTCCCCTATTACACAGTAATTCCACTTCTTGGCATTTACCCAAGTGATCACAAACAAGATCACACTAAAGTTAGCAGAACAATTATGTTTATCACAGTATTATTTATCATAGCTAGGATAAGGAATCAACCCAGATGCTCCTCAGTAGATCAAGGATCAAGAGAATGTCACACACACACACACACACACACACACACACACACACACACACACATTGAATACTATGCTTCCATCAGAAAGAATGATACCACCTCATTTGTAGTGATATGGAAGATCTTGGGAAAAAATCATATTAAGTTATGTAAGCCAGACTTAAAGAAACATAGGTCCCATGGTTTCCCTTATTTGGAATTATTAGTTTACATTTAGGATAATCTCATGTATTTAAATTTGACATTTTGTTCTATGTTGAGCATACAACATTATTGCTACCTTGTTTGTTATTTCTGCAAACAGGCAGGTATAGTTAAAGAATTACGTTCATGTCATCGATTACTGAAGGAAGAACATCTAAAAGAGCAGCCCCTACTAGGAAGAACAACTCCTACTCTTTAGTTTCATTCCTACCTTAGGCCAGTGTTGTCCTCTGTATCCTCATGTTGTACATTAAAATTGTATACTTGGTCATCCTGTATATTTACTATCTTCTACATTGTGACCTAAATGCCCCAGCAATTCCAGTTTGCTTTACTTTAAAAAAAATTTCTCTCATAATGATTGAGTTTGGTGTGTGTGTGTGTGTATGTGTGTGTGTGTGTGTGTGTGTGTAGTTTTACAAATATCAGAAGACAACATTTTTCTTCATTTAGAGTACATCTTTCAGGTCATTGTAAGTTATGCCTAATTGGAGAAATCTCTTGCTATTTTAAAGATGAAACAGAAAAATATATTTGTGCATGCACCACAGTTGCTTTATTAGTCTGTTGTTGAACACTTAACTTCTATTTATATCTGGGCGGCTGTTGTGAACAATGTGAATAACAAACAACTACAGATATATTTTCGAGTTACCCAGAGAGAAATAATCAAATGATTGGTGTGTCAGATGGTATTTCAACTTTGCATTTGTTTAGAAAACTGCAAATTACTTTCTACAATGAGAATACTAACCTGTATTTTGACCAAGAGTGTAGAAAATTTCCTTTTCTCACACTCTCACCAACATTATTACATTTTGAGTTTTTTAAGGGCAGGGTTTTACAATGTGCAGAACCCCAGACTGGCCTTAGACGCAAATCCTCTTACTCCAAACTGCTAAATGCTTGGAATTATAAGCCTTTTCACCACACCTGGTTCCTTTGATTTTTTTTTATAAGAGTTATTATAGTTCTGAAGTAGTATCATAGTAATTTTCAATTGAATTTCTATAATGACTTCTGTTCACAAAGCATTAATCTAGCATAGAAGTGGTATTAAGCACAACTTTGTAAACACACTGGCCCTTTTCAGGACTTTTTGGAAACGTGTCTATTCAGAACTTTTGTCCATTTTTAATCATTTCGTGTTAATCTCATCTTTAATCTCTCTATACAAAATCAATACTTAATTCAATATAGTAGAAAGAAAAAAATTAAGCAACTCCTAACATTTTTCAATTTTCAATAATATTATATTGTTTAAATCATTTTTTGTTTACACTTAAGACTATATAAATTAATTTAGCTAGACCTTTTACAAGGCTATATGTATTTTATTTATTTTTCGTTCATGGCTCTTTCCAAAGCCTGCGTGTCTAATTTTTCTAGGTTTCTTTCAGTCTCATGTAGTTCAGATTTCAAACTGAAGTATAAATGGAAAGAAGCACAAAAACAATAGAGTTCCTCTCATCTGATGATGCCTCTACAAGAATAAGGAAAGAATTCAATCTTCTAAGGACCTTTGATTGGCTATAAAAAAGAGAATTCATTCCTCTAGGTCTTCCCTATTTTTGAAATTTAACTTAAATGATGTAAAACACAATATACTACTCAGAGACTTTTATGTTTTCATCAGTTTTGCACATTTTCATATGGACTTCACTTCAGTCTACAACATTCCTTCATTATTCTGTCCCTGATGTTTTTATACTGTCAAGACATAATAAAATCAGTTTGATTTACAGCATGAGAAGTTATCCACCTGGCTGACTTTGAAGCAGAGCATGGTCAATAGAGAACATGCCTTCTGGTTTCTCATTACATGTAATGGCTTTTGTAATACTGATTGCATTCTATTTAATATTTAAAAAAAAAAAAACTGCTGGCTAGTTTGTGATCATTTGGGTAAATGCCCCAAAGTGGTATTGTTGGATCATAGAGGAGCTCTATGTGGAGTCTTTGGAGGAAACTCCATACTACTTTCCAAAGTTGTTGAACAAGTTTACACTCCCAACAATAATGCATTAAGGTTCCATTCTGTCCACATCCCCACCAGCATCTGTTGTTTTTAGAGTTCATGACTATAGCCATTCTAACTGGGGTGATATGGTATCTCAATGTTGTTTTGATTTGCATTTCTTTTATGGCTAGAGAGGTTGAGCATTTCTTCATGTGTCTATTGGCCATACTTTTTTCCTCTTCAGAAAAGTTTCTAAGTCTTTAGCTCACTTATTTATTGGGCAGTTGTTTGAGGATTTGTCGTTGGGGATTTAATTTTTTTGAGTTCCAGGTATATTTTAGATATGAGACTCTTGTCCATTACCAGCACAACTATGTTTATTGAAGCATTATTTATCATGGCTAAAATATGAAACAAACCCAGATGTCCTTCACTAGATAAAAGGATGAAGAAAATGTGATATATATAAAATGGAATTCTATGCCTCCATCAGAAAGAATGACATTGCCCCATTTGTTAGGAAATGGAAAGACTTAGAAAAAATTATATTAAGTGAATTAAGCCAGGCCCCCAAAAACATAGGTAATAGGTCCCATGGTTCCTCTTATTTGCAAAAACTAGTATATGTCTGAGACAAGCAGAAAAGGTCAGATAAGTTGATGTTAGGTGAAATGAACCCCAAGATAAAGATTCAACTGTTTTTTTTCCTTTATTGCAATTGTTTCAAACATTTATAAGATGATTTCTTTGTTGATTTGTATGTCCATCCCCCATGGTATAACCCATGCTTTCACTGTATTTGTTGTTGGTATAACTTGTGGAGGGGACGGGAAAAAAATCATTTAAATAGGGATGCAGGTGGACTCATTGTAATAATGAGATGTACAAGTCCTTATGTCGAAAAATGAACTTTACATCTTTGGTGGGGGGGTAGAGTTGGTGGGATGGGGAGTGTGGGAGGAGATGGGAAGGGATAGGAACAAGAAGCAAAGAAGGAGGCAACAATGCTTGATAAGAAATATACTCATTACCTTGCCCATGTAATTGTAATTGTTATTCCTAGAAGTTTATGTTAAGTATTTCACAAGTTTTTTTTTCCTCTTAATTCTTAAGAAAACATTTGCTATAATTCTAATATTATTACCATTTTAGTGTTAGGAAATATTGTAATTAAAGGCACTAAGTGCATGGCCCAAAGACACACAGTGGGGAAGGAAATGATTCAAAATTTCAAAAAGTAAGCAATAAAAAAGTAGGTAAAATCCTCTCCATTCCCTTACTCTCTCAACTCAATATTCATGCTGTCCAAGAAATAATAGCATAGCAATTATTGCCCACGGTAATTGTTTTCTGTCACATTTTGTCTTCAACACAGTGTTGGTGACATTGGGTTATCATGCTCAGAGCTGAGCTCATAAATTGAGGTCTAAAGAGAGACAAATTTCTTGTGTTCCACAGTTCCAGTATACATTTTAAAAAGTACTAAAGGGCTGGGAAGGTAGCTCAGTGGTAGTGCGCTTGCCTTGCATGCATGAGGCCCTGGGTTCGATTCCTCAGCACCACATAAGCAAAAAAGAAAAAAAGCTGAAGTGGCGCTGTGGCTCAAGTGGTAGAGCACTAGCCTTGAGCTGAAGAGCTGAGGGACAGTGCCCAGGCCCAGAGTTCAGGCCCCACGAACAGACCCCAAAAAAATATTTAAAAAAAAAGTACTAAAACTAGCCGGTAGCTGGTGGCTCACACCTATAATCCTGGCTACAGAGGAAGCTGAGATCTGAGGAATGTGCTTCAAAGCAAGCCCAGGCTGGAAATTCTGTGAGACTCTTATCTCCAATAAACTACTAGGAAAGCAGAAGTGGCACTGTGGCTCAAGGGGTAGAGCACTCACCTTCAGCTGAAAGGCAAAGGGAGAGCGCCCAAGCCCAGAGTTCATGCCGCATGACCAATTAAAAAAAAAAAAGATTAAAACGTTTAAATACCATCACTTACTGTCTTTTAAGAATCCAAAAATGAAATAAATTCACATATAATCATTCCAAAATGCTTTAAAAGCGGGAGATGATAAACAAGCCACCATGAAGTAAATTTTCTTCTACTTTTTAAATTATTCTGAAAGCCTTGTGCTGGTTGGTCACACCTGTAATCCTGTCTACTCGGGTATCTGCTCAGGAACCTGAGATCTGTGGATAACCTTTGGAAGCCAATCAGGACAAAAAATATTCATGAGATTATTTTTAAAAAATTACAATGGAATTCTATGCCTCCATCAGAAAGAATGACATTGCCCCATTTGTTAGGAAATGGAAAGATTTGGAAAAAATTATATTAAGTGAAGTAAGCCAAGCCCAAAGAAACATAGGTCCCATGGTTTCCCTTATTTGCAATATCTAGTATATGTATGAGTCAAGCAGAAAAGGTCAGATAATGTGATGTTAGGAAAATGAACCCTTACATATGTATTTAAATGTTTTTTTCTTTCATGAATTTTTTTCTAACACATTTATAAAATTATTTCTTTGTTGCTTTGTATATCCCCCCCCCAAAGTATAACCCCTGCTTTCACTATATTTGATGTCAGTATAATTTGTGGAGGAGAAGGGGAAAAACAAGTCGTTTAAGGATACAGGTGGACACGTTGCAACAATGAGGTACAAGTTGTCATGTTGAAAATGAACTTTACAACTTTGGTGTGGGGGGGAGGATGGGGTGGGGGGGGCGAGGGGAGGCTGGGAAGGGATGTGAAGGGTAAACAAAGGAGGAGGCTGCAATGCTTGATAAGAAATGTACTCATTATCTTGCCCATGTAATTGTAACCCCTCTGTACAGTATGTTCACAATAAAAAAATAACAAAAATATTAAAAAAAATTAATGAACTAACAAAGAGCCAAGAATGGAGATGTAGCTTATATAGTAGCTCATCAATCTAGAGAGGAATGGCCTAGCGGGACCTTGATGCACTGAATTCAAACTCTGAGAACCAAAATGCGCAGGCATGCGCACACACACACATACACAAACACACATTTATTCAAAATATCTGCATATCAGTGTTTTGCATTAATTTCTTTGTTAATGATATTATATGGGTAAAATAGGGGAAATATTCTCTTCCATCCCATAACATTTTTATATTTTTTATTGTAAAAGTACTGTACAGAGTGGTTACAGTTACATGAAAAAGTAATAGTTCATTTCCTATCAAGCATTGTTACCTCCTCCTTTGTTTTCCCCCGCCATCCCTTCCCTCCCACCTCCACAAGTACACTCCCCTCCCCCACCCTCCTAAATTGTAAAGTTCGTTTTTCAACATACTGTCTTGTGTGTCACATTGTTGCAATGGGTCATATTGTATCCTTATTTAACCATTTTGTTTTTTCCCTTTCCATCCCCAAATTAGAGAAGTGTATATACAAGATGGAGGTGCACCAACATCAGATACAGTGAAAACAGGGGTTTAACTGTGGGGGATGCACATATAAAAAAATCACATCGTACATTATAAATATATTAGAAACCACAGGAAGAAATAAAACACCACTTTTGTCCTTATCATGGGGTTCATTTACCTAAACATCATCTTATCTAGTCATATGCACATGTTTTTGATCTCTTTTTTTAATTGTGCAAATACCATACAGAGGAGTTACAATTACATGGAAAATGTAATGAGTACATTTCTTATCAAGCATTGTTGCCTACTCCTTTTTTCTGCCTTACCATACCTTCTTTGCTTATCCCGGATATGCATTAGTTTTTGCAAATAAGGGATACCACAGGACCTATGTTTCTTTTTTTTTATATTGTGAAAATGCCATACAGAGGGGTTACAATTACATGCGTGAGTTATTGAGTACATTTTTTTTATTGTGAGAATACTGACAGAGGAGTTACAATTACATGGGCAAGATTTCTTATCAAGCATTGTTGCCTCCCCTTTGTTTCCCCTTCCCATCCCTTCCCACACTCCCCCACTTTCCCCACCCTGTCCTCCTCCCCCCAAAGTAGTAAAGTTCATTTTTTGACATAATAACTTGTACATCTCATTGTTGCAATGGGTCCACTTGCTCCTGCTTTGTTTCCCCTTCCCATCCCTGCCCATCTCCCACCCCCCACACCTACCAACCCCTCCCCCCCAACCCCCCCTCCCCACTGTCCACATCCCTCAACACCCGGCCAAAATCATCTTTTGACATAACGACTTGTTCATCTCATTGTTGCAATGGGTCCACCTGCATCCCTTTTAAAACGATTTGTGTTTCCCTTCCACTGGACAAAGTATACCAACATCAAATACAGTGAAAACAGGGGCTTTAGCTTGCAGGAGGAACATACAAAGCAACAAAGAATTCATCTTATAAATATCTTAGAAACAATCGCAAGAAATAAAAACCATTTGAATCCTTATCTTGGGGTTCATTTTGCCTAACATCAACTTATATGATGTTTTCTGCTTGTAGCAGACACATACTAGTTATTGCAATTAAGGAAAACATGGGACCTATCTTTCTTTGGGCCTGGCTTAATTCACTTAATATAATTTTTTCCATGTCTTTCCATTTCCTAACAAACTGGGTGATGTCATTCTTTCTGATGGAGGCATAGAATTCCAGTACACACACACACACACACACACACACACACACACACACACACATTTTCTTGATCCATTCGTTTACTGTGGGGCCTCGGGTTCTGTTCTGTATCTTAGCTTTGGTAAATAATGCTGCAATGAACACAGTTTTGCTGGTAGTTTTAGTATGGTCTTGTTTGTGATCAAAATGGGATTGCTGGGACTTAGGGGCGCTCTATTGTAGTCTTTTGAGGAACCGCCATACTACTTTCCAAAGTCTTCGAACAAGTTTAAACTCCCAACAACAATGCATTAAGGTTCCCTTCTGTCCACATCCCCTCCAGCATCTGTTCTTTTAAAAATCTAGAATGCTTCACGAAGTTGAGTGTCATCCTCAGTCAGGGGCTATTCTTCTCTTTATTGTTCCAATGTTAGTGTATGTGCTACTGAATTGAGCGCAGAACATTTTTTATACATAAAGTGTAATTGATTTTCTTAAACTAGACAATTCCACAAAAATTAAATTCAAAAGAATTGTCGTGAAGCCAGGCGCTGGTGGCTCATGTCTGTAACCCTAGCTACTCAGGAGGCTGAGATCTGAGGATTGCGGTTCAAAGCCAGCCCGGGCAGGAGAGACCGTGAGACTCCTATCTCCAATAAACCACCAGAAAACCGGAAGTGGCGCTGTAGCTCAAGTGGTAGAGCGCTCGCCTTGAGCTGAAGAGCTGAGGGACAGCACCCAGGCCCAGAGTTCAAGCCCCACAACCGACAAAAAAAAAAAAAAAAAGAATTGTCGTGAAATTTTAGAACCATGTATTTCTTACAAAAGAACACATTTAAGAATAAAGTCAAGTTTGTCATGTCAAAAACAAAATAATACCAGATATTGGTTGTTCAACAGATGTGTAGGAGGAGGAATTCAATTATTCTGTACAAGGAACCTGCCATTATGAACACTATAGAAAGTGTTAAGGTTTGTTAAAAGTTTTAATGTTTTAAATATGTTTAATTTTGGGAATTTGCTCATATATGCCAAAATTAAGACTATTTAGCAGGTTGTAAAACTTTTTCATAAAGCATTTAAGATTCATGGTACATACTACTAAATATGTACATTTCAGAGTTTATAGAAACTTTACTAATGAGAAGTTGCAAAGTGTTTGTGTAAAGAAGCAGATTTAAGACATTAACTGCACAGTTTCTGTTAAAATTTAAAGGCTTCTTTACTTTATATGTTAGTGAGGAACAAATGATGGTATAAGCCATATACAAATGATGAGATGAACCATAAATAATAATCTTAATAATAATAATAATAATCTTTAAAGGCTACTCATAGCCTATAAAATTCTTGTTGAACATCATAGACTTAGGCAGTTTTAAATGTACAGCAATATGAGAAAATAATAAATCGAATATGTAGTACATTTCAAATACTGGAAACAGCGGTAATTGTTTTTTTTATTTTATTAATCATTAATATTTATGTATTGGTTTTCCTTATTTGTAGTATTGTTTTCCTTGTTGTAATATAAAACAACTTTTTGTAAGTCATCATTAGGAAGTACTTTGAGAATGTTCTTGGGATGGCCACACTGTTTTTTATAGGTATATGTGAATTTACAAAGAGCAAAATTAATAAGAACAAAATATTGAATAAAATTTTATCAATTAGAATCTGAATCAGGAGTGTTAATAAATGTCCACACCTAAAATCTTAGCCCTAGACTGAAGCACTACTGTTACAATGTTGAGCACACAAAAGTGAGAGACTGTGTTTTGTTTTGTTTTTGTTGGTCTTGGGGCTTGAACTCTGGGTCCTGGGTGCTGTCTCTCAGCTCTTCAGCTCAAGGCTAGTGGTACTACTTGAGTCACAGCATCTCTTCCATCTTTTTCTGCTTATGTGGTGCTGAGGAATCAAACCCAGGACCTCATGCATGCAAGGCAAGCACTCTACACTGAACCACCCTCCCAGCACCTGAGAGACTGTGTTTTAAAAAATCATCTAAACAACATTTACTTTCTGTTTTGTGTTATATAATGAAATAAAGAATATCTTTTTATATTTTTGAATGGTCATACTTCTAAATTTATATTAAATTCAGCCACTTTATCCTTTTCAAAGTCATGTAATATCTCTGAGAGTTTGCTTCTGTAAAGATTGTTTTTGCATTGATAATTTATTCTGAGTCATTTTTAGGTTTTATCAAAATCACTTTATATTTTATGGTTTTTTGTGTTTTTTTTTAAGTGTGAAAATAACAGACAGAGAGGTTACAATTAAATGGGCAAGGTAATGAGTACATTTCTTATCAAGCATTTTTGCATACTCCTTTGTTTCTCCTTACTATCCCTTCCCATCTCAACCCCCTTACGTCCCATTTCCCCCTCCCCTTTCCCCCAACCAAAGTTGTAAAATTTGTTTTTCGACATAATGTCTTGTATATCTCATTGTTGCAATGGATCCACCTGTATCCCTATTTAAAAAATTTTTCCCCTTCCCCTCCACAAATTATACCAACATCAAATACAGCGAAAACAGGGGTTATACCATGCGGGAGGGACATAAAAAGTAACAAAGAAGTCATCTTATAAATATGTTAGAAATAATTACAGAAAAGAAAAAAATATTGAATTCTTATCATGGGGTTCACTTCACCTAACATCAACTTATCTAACAATTTCTGCATGTCTCAGACATACACTAGTAATTGCTAATAAGGGAAACCATGGGACCTATGTTTCTTTGTGCCTGGCTTAGTTCACTTAATATAATTTTTTCCAAGTTTTCCATTTCCTAACAAATGGGGCAATATCATTCTTTCAGATAGAGACATAGAATTCCATTGTGTTATATATACAACATTTTCTTGATCCATTCATCTAATGAGCAACATCTGGGTTGGTTCCATATCTTAGCTATGGTAATGCTGCAATAAATATATCTGTGTGGTAGCTTTAGTATGGTCTTGTTTGTGATCATTTGGGTAAATGCCCAAAAGTGGGATTGTTGGGTCATATGGGAGCTCTATGTGGAGTCTTTGGAGGAACCTCCATACTACTTTCCAAAGTGGTTGAAAAAGATTACACTCTCACTAACAATGAAGTAAGGTTCCCTTCTGTCCACATTCCCTCCAGCATCTGTTGTTATTAGAGTTCTTGATTATAGCCATTCTAACTTGGGTGAGGTGATATCTCAGTGTTGATTGATTTGCATTTCTTTTATGGCTAGGGAGGTTGAGCATTTCCGCATGTCTTTATTCGTCACTCTCCTTCCCTCTTCAGAGAAGTTTCTCTTTATGTCTTTAGCCCACTTATTTATTGGGCAGTATTTTCTTTGAGTATTTGTTGTTGGGGGATTTAATTTTTTTATTTCCAGGTCTGTTTTAGATATGAAACCCTTTTCAGTTGTATGGCTAGTGAAGATCCTCTCCGATTCGGTGGGCTTTCTATTGATCCTGCTAGCTATGTCCTTTGCCATGCAGAAGCTCTGCAATTACAAGCAATCCCATTTGTCCAACCTTTCTTTCATTTGTTGTGCTTTTGCATTTCTTTTCAGAAAATTTCAGCCTTTGTCAAGGAGACCTAGGGTTTCTCCTATTCCATCCTGTAATGTTTTCAAAATATCTGCTTTGACTCCGAGGTCTTTGATCCATTTGGACTTGATTCTGGTACAGGGTGATATATAAGGATCTAGCCTTAATGTTCTACAAGTGATTAACCAATTTTGCCAGTACCATTTACTGAACAGCCTTTCTTCGATTTTATCTTTTTAGATCCTTTATCGAATATTAGATGATTATGAGTCTGTAGGTTCATTTCTGGGTTTTCAATTCTATTCCATTGTTCCTGAGATCTTTTCTTGTGCCAGTACAAAACTGTTCTAATTACTATGGCTTTGTAGAAGAGTTTGAAATTTGGTATTGATATTCCTCCAACACTGTTCTTTCTGTTAAGGATCGCTTTTTGCAATTGGGGGTCTTTTGTTTTTCCATATGAATTTTTGGATTGCCTCTTCTATTTCCTTGAAGAACGCGGTTGGAATATTGATAGGTATGACATTGAACTTGTAGATAACCTTGGGAAATATTGCCATTTTCACAAGGTTCATCCTTCCTATCGAGGAACATGGGAGGTTTTTGCCACTTTCTAAGTTCTGTTTTGATTTCCTTTTTCAGATTTTTAAAGTTTTCTTCATAGAAGTCCTTCACTTCTTTGGTTAAGTTAATTCCTAGGTATTTTATTTTTTGTGGGGCTATTACAAATGGAAAAGCTTTCTTGATTTGAGCCACACATTTCTCATTGTTGGCGTACAGAAATGCCATTAATTTTTGACGGTTAATTTTATACCCTGCTATTTTTCCAGGTTTGAATCAGCTTGAGTAATTTGGGAGTGGTGTCCGTGGGATTCTTTAAGTACAAGATCATGTCATCTGCAAAGAGGGAGAATTTTACTTCTTCTTTCCCTATTTGGATCCCTTTTATGTTGGCGTATTGTCTTATTTCTGTAGCTAGGTATTCTAATACTAAATTGAAGAGAAGTTGAGAGAGTGGACATCCTTGTCTCATTCCCGAGTTAAGAGGAAATGGCTTTAGTTTTTCACCATTAATTATAATGATGGTTGTAGGTTTTCCATATACAGTTTTTATTGTATTGAGGAACGTTCCATGGATTCCTAATTTTTCCAGAACCTTCATCATAAAGGGGTGTTGGATCTGGTCCAATGCTTTTTCTGCATCTGTTGAGATAACCATATGGTTTTAATCCTTGCTCTTGTTGATGTGATAAATTATATTAATTGATTTGTGTATATTGAAACAGGTTTGCATCCCTGAAATAAATCCAGTATATTGGTGTATGATTTTTTGGATGAATTGTTGAAGTCGATTGGCCAAAATTTTGTTGAGAAGTTTTGCATCAATGTTCATCAAAAAATGGGGCTATACTTCTCTTTCTTTGATGAGTCCCTGCCTGGTTTTGGGATGAGGGTTATGATGGCTTCATAGAATGTGTTCGGTAGTGAACTTTCTCTTTCAATTTCATTGAAGAGTGGGAGTAGTATTTGTGTGAGCTCTATTTTGAAGCTCTTGTACAATTCCGCTATAAATCCATCAGGTCCTGGGATTTTTTTACATGGGAGGTCTCTTTTTGCTGTGACTATTTCAATGCTTGATGTGGGTCCCTTAATATGCTTTAATTCATCTTGGTTTAGTATTTGCATGTTGATAATTGCTAGCAAAAGGTCCATTTCTGCCAAGTTTTCAAACTTATTAGCATAAAGATTTGAAAATATTCACTTTTAATGTTCAGAATCTTGGTTGTTTCTGTGGTGATGTTTCCATTCTCACATCTGAGTTTATTTATTTGGGTGTGTTCCTTCTTTTTACGATAAGATTTGCTAAGGGTTTGTCAATTTTGTTAATTTTTTCATAGAACCAACTCTTTGTTTTGTTGATTCATTCTGTTTTTTTTTTTATTTCTAATTCGTTTAACTCGGATTTAATGTTAATTATTTCTTTCCATCTATTGAATTGGGGTTTATCTTGGTGTTCTTTGTCAAGGTGGTTCAGATGTCTCATTAAGTGGTTGGTTTCAGATCTCTCTAATTTGTTGGTGTAGGAATTCAGAGCTATAAACTTGCCTCTGAGTACTGTCTTTGCAGTGTCCCAGAGGAGCTGGTAATTTGTGTGTTCATTTTTGTGGAATATCATGGACATTTGAATTTCCTTTCTAATCTCTTCCATGACCCCCTGGTTATTCAATAGTGTGTCGTCCAGCCTCCATGCGTTACAAGACTTTTTTGGTGTTGAGTTCTAATTGTATTCCCTTGTGGTCTGAGAGGATGCAAGGTGTAACTTCAATGTTTCTGAGTTTGGACAAGTTTGTTTTGTGACCTAAAATGTGATCTCTTTTGGAAAATGTTCCATGAACTGCAGAGTAAAGCGAGTATTCTGATGCTACTGGGTGAAATATTCAGTAGATGTCTGTTAAATCTATTTGCTCTATGCAGTTGTTTAAATCTGCGGTTTCCCTGTTGATTTTTTTTTTTTTTTTTGCTGATTTGATCTATATAGTGGGGATAGTGGTGTGTTAAAATCCTCAAAAATTAATGTCGTTGGATCTATGTGAGATCTGAGGGAAAATAGTGTCTCTTGGATAAATTTTGGTGCTCTATTGTTTGGCAATTCCATATTTAGAATTGTAATATCCTCCTGAAATAGAGAACCCATAAGTCATATGTAGTGACCTTCTTTATCTCTTTACACTAATTTTAATTCGAGGCATATTTTATCTGATATTATTATTGCAACTCCTTCCTGTTTATGGCAGCCGTTTGCTTCGTAGATTTTATTCCATCCTTTCATTAACAAAATGTGTTTGCTTTTATAGGTAAAGTGTGCCTCCTGAAGGCAGGAGATAGAATTATCTTGCTTTTTAATCCAACTAGACAGTCTATTTCGCTAAATTGGAGCTTTAAGTCTGTTAATGTTGAGAGGTAGGACTGAGAGGTGTTTGGTAGCTCCTGCCATGCTATCCACCTCCTTGTGGGCTGTGAAAACTTGGTTTTTCCTATGGTTCTTGGATTCTCAGTTTGGGTGTGGTTTCTTAGCCATTATTGTGGTCTTGTTGGGTTTCTGTGTGTAGGTCATCTTTAAGTATTTTTTATAGGGCTGGTTTGGTGGAGATATATTTTTCAGTTTTTCTTTGATATGGAAGGTTTTTATTTGACCTTCGGTTATGAAGGAGAGTTAAGTTGGGTACAGTATTCTTGGTTGAAAATTGTTTGTCTTCAGGGCATGGCATACAGCCTGCCAGGCTCTTCTTGCTTTACTTATCTATGCTGAAAAATATGAGGTGATTCTAATTGGTTTTCCTTTATAGATGATTGATCTTTTCTCCTTGACATTTTTAAGAACTTATTCTTGATCTGAATTGGTCCTGTGTAGATTATAATGTGACAATGGGAAGTGCTGTTCTGTTCTGGTCTATTTGGGGTTCTACAAGCATCTTGTATCTGAATAGGCCTATCTTTTTGTATGTTTGGGAAGTTCTCTGCTAGGATCCTGTTAAACAAATTTCCTCGACAATTAACTTCTGTCTCTACGTGCTCCTCTACACCATTTGTCCTCAGAGTAGGCCTTCTGATTGTGTATTCCAAATGTTGAATAGATCTATTAAATTTCTTGGATTTGTCTTGGATAATTGTATGTTCTTTCTCTATAATACCTAGGCTGTCTTCAATCCCCAAGTTTCGATCTTCTGCATGCTCTAACCTACTGTTGTCTTTCTACTTGGTTTATTTCTTTTCCTTCTAATTGGTCGGCCTTGATGGCTTCAAATTCTTTGTTGGAGCCTTGTTTTAGATCTTCTATGAACTTCTTTACTTCCTTAATTTGGTGTTCTCAAATCACTTAGTTGACTGGTTATGGATTACTTGGACTCCCATTCCTGCTGTCGGGCTCCATTCAGCATTCCCTGTGTGGTCGCCCTGAATTCTTTCAGCTGTCTGTTTATGGATTCCATGAATGCCTCTATTGATCTTTGTCTATTCTCATCCTGATGTCACAATTCCTGTGTTATGCTTTGATTAGCTTCCTCACGTTCATGCAATTCCTGTAGTTCCCTTTGACTGTTCTCAGCCTGCTCATGCAATTCCTTTATTTCTCTTTGACTGTTCTCAACCTGCTCACGCAAATACTGTATCAGTCTTTGAGTAGTTTCCTGACATTCACGAAATTCCTGTACTAATGTTTGGTTTGTCTCCTCTCTCTCTCCCTATCACGTTGAAACTGAGTCCTTTGCAAGCTTTCATTCTTTTCATTCACCACGTTTTCCAATAATGTTTGTAGTGCTTTGCAGGAACTCTCCTCCGGATTATTCATTAACTGTTCTGTCACTGGATTATCATGAATGGGAGTTGAGATACCCAGACTTGCCATTTTTCTCGTGTTTTCCGGCTTGTTCTGCACACTTGATATGAAAGTGACACCAATTTTTTTGCTAAAACACTATTTTAAGGCAAGCATCAACCAAAGTCCTGTAGATGCATAGTCAAAATGGCTGCAGATAGAAGCTAGTGTAACAGATACAATCTATTCAACACGAAAAAACTATGCATTAATGGGCTAAGAACAGCAAAGATGAATTTTTCAAATCAGAAATTATTATGTTTAGGGAGAAATGTGGGGAAAAATAGTATTAGAAATATGTGGAGAAGTTAAAGTAAATTTAACCAAGTCCTAATCTCAGAGAGAGAGAGGGATTGGACAGAATGATAGGAGAGAAATTAAAAAGAAGATAATCAAAAATGGAAAAACAAAAATTTAAATTTAAAAAGTGAAACATTTAAAAATTATGTAACTTTAAAGAAGTGATATTGAGAGAAGAAAAGGATAGGATGTCAGGAAGGGATGATAGAAAGGAGACATGAAAAACTAAAAAATAAAAATTCTTAAAATATTTACTTGAAAATTATATGGTATAAAGATATAATACTGCTATTAAACAGTTAAGCCTAAAAGTTTGTGAATTAAGTAATACATTTCTGGATTAATTATGTACACAATGGGGGATAAGTTCTAATAATCGATGAAGGGTATTTATCTGGGGATGAGGCAAAACAGCAATTAAGTCATGCAAAAAAAAAAAAAAAAGAAAGACAAAAAAATGAAAAGAATCAAAAAAAATAAAAACAATTTAAAAAGGACCAAAATGTCAATAGCGATTTTTTAAAAAAGCACACACACACACACACACACACACACACACACACACACACACACACATACACACACACACACACACACACACACACACACACACACACACACACACACACACACACACACCTAAAATAAAAATTAGGAGAAGAAGAAAAAAATGATTAATAGAAAAAAATTAAAAAATTAAAAAAAATGGTACCAAAAAAAGTTGTTTAATTTTCGGGTGTGTGTGTGTGTGTGAGGAATGGGAAGATCCTGTATCTGCCCTGTGTCTGTAATCAGTCTCTTCGTGGAGTCTCTGGTCTGCCTGTGGTGCTTGGTTTTCCTGTGGCCTGATTGATTTCTTACATCAGTTTGTTTGAGCAGTCAATAAAATGCTCCGCTTTATCCAGGATTTTGTGATCCTCCTTCAGGCTGGTTCAGTGGGAGGGAGATCTGCTTTGAGTAT
Source organism: Dipodomys spectabilis (assembly GCF_019054845.1). NCBI lineage: Eukaryota > Metazoa > Chordata > Mammalia > Rodentia > Heteromyidae > Dipodomys > Dipodomys spectabilis. The sequence continues at coordinate 115,163 of NW_024871388.1, read as the reverse complement.
CACGAAAGAGAAAGATGGCTGTTTCCTCTAATTTGGAGATGCTGTGATGAGGCTACGTTCTGGGTAGGGTTGAGGCGTTTCAGCAAACAGTAGCTTTTCCCTGAGGGGCTAGCTCCTGAGATACTCCCAGACCCCAGCCTGGAGCCATTCTCAAGATTTATGTTTATTGAATTTCAATTGATTGTCTAGGCTGCTGTAGGTAGGGGCAGCCTCTGGTTTTGTTAACCCAGTGAAGATAGTCACTCCTCTGTGGGGCAGAACTCTCTCTGCTTGGGCTAGGTGACTTTCTCCTGGGTGGATCTGAGCCTGGAAGCTCAGGTCAGATACCTGTGACCTGCTAAATGACCCTTTTGTTTTCTTCCAAGGCCTGAGTTGGAGCTAGTTGCTCAGCCTGGCCTTTCTCAGTATCAAAGATGATGTCTGGTGGGAGGGGGAGGGGCAGCCTTCCCTCCTCTGCTCCATGAGAAGGAGTGAGGATGTCAGGATTCTACTCAGGCAGGAATCTTTGTTCCTGGTTATCTCTGGTCTGTGATCTGCTCCTTTTCAATTCTTGTTGGTGTTGAGTAGAATCCGCTCACCCACTGCATATGGCGCCTTTGTCCTGGACACTCTGTTGTAGATATGGTGGCTATGGGTGCCACAGATGCTGCCACAACCGTGGCTACTGGCAAGTGCTTAGATCTGTCTTCTTGCCTGGATCTTCCCTCTCTAGTCAAACTCTGTGTACAGTGTTGGCACACTTGGTGTGATTATCTAGGCTAGTACTGTTCACTGGAACACTAAAACTGCTTTGTATGTGAGAGCTTGCTTAGCCTCCAGGTTCTCCTCTACCATCTTCCTCCGACCTCCATGAAACGCTTTATATTTTATGTTGATTGGTTATTATGCAACAAATACCTTCAAATGTACATGTAGTGTCAAAAGATAGGCATATGAATATTCTCGTACAGCTCTTATTTATCTGTTATGCACTTTCACTATTATTTCTCTCTCTCTTATACTCTCTATCATTTCCTCACTTTCTCTTTCATGCTTCATGTCTGCTGCTTAGAATTTCTGGTGGTCTACTATTATCCGTCAGGATCCACTGGTTTGTGGGAACATGATATGGACAATCAGTTACCTTTGCCTTATTGAAGAGTTACAACTGTGATGTGATATTATTATTTGCCATTCTAAATGGTAAAACAACAGATCTAGGAATTCCTTTTCAATTTTATTACTATTATAAATTTTATCTCATAGGAATAATTGGGATGGATAAGATACTTTCAACCTGTGACCTAAAAGTACGTTTCCTTTTACAAACAAACTTTTCCTTTGAGTATCAGTGAGTAACTACATGTAATGAAAACAAAGCTATCCTATGGAAAGTAGACTGAAAAACAAGATAATGGGGAAGTGAGTACAAAGGATACCCATCATAGAGCACAGATCCTCAGGACAGTTTATCATGTACACTTTGTGAGAATGACAATGTGTTAGGAACTATACATTAAATCACTGAACACTTGATATATATATGCAAATATATTTATATATTTACATTTGTTTATATATGCATATATGTATGTGCCCTTATATATGTACACATGTATGTTACTATACTCACAAATACACACATACATATACCCATGTATACATGCACACATGGAGAAAGACACATAGTTACAGTCAACATAAGTTTCACTAGCTGTTGAATATGCCTTAGACGGAATTCATGGAACCAAATATGTTGAAGATGTATTTGTCTCTAAGAGTTCTTTTACCACTCCTCTTATCTCTTAAAACTGGTACGTTTTAAGACATGAGATTCGACTTGCAAAATGCAGTACAAGTGATCGGAATTCATTAGGAAATCTCAGTAAGTAAAGGTCGTATGGTGTCACCCTGCTCCCCATGGAACGCTTGCTCTTGTAGACTCTCAACAACCAAAGTAGCAGGAGAATATCCTATCAGAGTATATACTATCAGAGGAGGGTTGGAGGGAGGATTTGGGTGATGTGAAGGGAAGGGATGGTAGGGGAAAAACAAAGGATTGGGTAACAATGCTCAATAAGAAATGTACTCACTTCCTTCCTTATGTAACTGTAACCCCTGTGTACAGTGTCTTTACAATAAAAATATATATTAAAAAGATACAAGGAAAACTTCTGTACTTATGGGAAGTTGTATTTATCAGTCAATATCAGTAAGGTATTGGTTTTAGGACCACAGGCATATGTTGGATCCTCAAACTTTTTACTTGAACACAGTATATTATTTACATTAGAATGTGTCCACAACCTAGTTCAGAGTAATTGCTATGAAACATTTTACTACATTTTATGTTTGTAATGGAAAATAAAAGTATATGCACTATCAGCAGATACAAATTTTTTCAATTTTTTTTTGTCTTTTTGTCTGCATTTTGTGGATGGAATTGGGAGAGCAATTTTGAAAAGCTCAAATTTCATCACCAAGAGCTGTCTGCAAAATGTAAAACGATTTAATACAGCATCTTGAATAGTATGGAACTCCAAGGAGAAGTACTTGAATTGAGACATTATCAGAAAGTCTAACCACGCAAGGACTTTTTAGAAGCACAGCTGCTAGATTTCTAATGGAGAGCTCTCATAACCCTTTGTGAAACACAAGTCAGAACCTCATTGAAGTGTAGATTGTTTTCCCTCACCTTTCTGTCAAGCTCAGTCATTATCAATCAACATTTAGCTAATCTTGAATAATCCTCTAATAACCAAATGTTGATGGAATGTTCATATGCAGAAAACCTGGGAAGGCAAACTTTTTCCAGTTAAGACAATCTATATTCTATGCTCCAGCAGAGAGAAAACTAGGTAAGCATCTATTTACAACCTTCTGAATAGTTCTGATTCTGCCCACATCAGTTATCTATCCATACCTGTGATGGAGTGAGAGGATTTTAAAAGAATTTAGTGATCTAAAATTTAAATTTAAATGTGGAATGAAATTAGTTCCAATACATCATATTGAGATATTTAGAAACAAGTGAAAAACCCAAAGGTCTATACGATTTTTTTTTATTGGAATTGTAGGGATATTGGAAATTGGTTCTCTATATTTTAAGCAACTTGCAAGAAGAATTGGAAAAACACAATTTACATTCAGAGTAGACTTGTCACACTAATTTTTGTATATTGAATGGCGCACAAGCCTCAACAATATGTAAATGCTATCCTCTTATTTATCTCTAAAATTTTATGCATCTGGTCCATTAACATTAAAATTTCAAAAAAAATTAATTTTTAGCTAATTGTCCAAAGGGGTTTTGCTTCATCATGTCAGTGTTGAATAGAGAATATGTGCATTTCAATGTACAATGCATCTGGATAATTGTCAACCTTTCCATTTTTCTTTCTTCCTTTACCCCAACCCCACATATCCCTTCAAGTTTCCTACTTATATTCTCACTTATGTATATTGAGTTATATGACTGTATTAGTCCACCATTTCCATCTCCATTCTTCTGCCCTACTCCCTTTATGCCCAAATCTCCCTTTTAAGACTGATTTCAACTTCATGGGATTTTGTTAAATATCTCTGCCATTGGTATGTGGCTTTGAGCTTGCCATATCCTCTCTTCCATGTTTGACCTACATAAATGAGGATATTTCTATATTTTTCTAATCTCCGAATGTCTGAGTAAGGTCATTAATCTGGGTATCCTTTTCATTTTTTAAAATTCAAATATAATATAAGCTTTGTTTGACTAGTCATTTTCTAAAAATGAGTGATATTCCTGAACACTAATATTTTGGTACCAAATTGAGACTGTAGTAACCTTGATGATAATAGTAACAAATCTATTTTAAGTAGATTGAGATGCAACTAAAGTATTTTCATTATATTTATTTCTTAGTGATCATTTTTTAATGAATAAATGAGACTTTTCCATCCAGTTTAGGTTAAGAGCGTTAAGTAATGGACTAGATGGTAAGTAAATCCGAAAGTGTTTTAGGCTACAGGGGTTCAGGAAAATGTAGGATCAATGGATACTACAGTATTTTTCCTGATAATAGAATTTGACGGCAAGTTATTTTATAATGGTTCATGTTAGGGAACAAGATAACTTCAGAGGAAGAGTCAGAAAATCTGTGGGAATCAGGGCAATCTGAAACTCATTTCCATAGTGCAAACTGATTAAAACTAGACTATTTTTCTTAAACATTAGAATTGGACTATCATTAGGGTGAAAGTTAGGTTTCAGTTGCAGCTGTGGTTAGTGTTAGCATTAGGGCAATGATAATTTAGTATAAAACTGAAACTATCTTTGAATAACAAGTCATGTTAGAATTAGGATGAATGTGAAATATGAACCTGCTAATTATATTAAGATTAGGATATGTGTGAGGGTTAGCCTCAATATTCCAGTTAAGGTTAGGGTTACAAAAATGGCAAGATAATGAGTAAAACTACAAACTATTTTTAGAGAGATTAGTTGAATCAAAGTTAGGATGAATAAATCTAATGTATTTGTATGGCTTTTAGAATCCAAAGGCTATTAGTACTATGGTTAGGGTTATTGTTCTAGTTCAGGTTAGACTTAGGGTTAGGGAAGGGTAAGCTTTAAGGTAAAACTGAGAGTTTTCTGCTAACATTTTCAAGTAACATAAGTGTGAAATTTAACAAAAACTACAGAGTTTTCCTAATTTTCCTGTTCAGGGTTCAATAGGGTTAAATTTAGAGTTAGGTTTCTAGTAGGTTTAGATATATAGTTAGGGTTAGAAAGTAGAGTATAATTTAAGTAAACCTGCAACTTCTTTTTAGAGATACAGGAGTTCAGTAAAAGTTAAGATCAGTGGAAACTATGATAGTTTTCATGATTTGAAGATTTGAGGTTAATATTCATAATAGGGAACGATTTCAGAGTCCAATTCAGGGAATCTGTAGGATTTGGTGCAAAGTGCAAATAAATCATTTCAAAGACCATGAGTATCTGTTAGGATATATTTTTCATTAATTTTAGGATTAGGTTACTATTATCATCAAGGTTACTCTCACGGTTCTGACCAGGATTAGAGTTAGGATTATGGAAATGGAAGGTTGAGAACTTGAGTGACTTACTTCTTTTGTGTATGTATATGCACTTTTCTAAGGCTAGAAGTCAAGGCTTGGGTTCTATCCCTGAGCATTATGCTGTAGGCTAGCATTCTACCACTTGAGCCATGATTCCACTTCCATCTTTCTTTGACAGTGAATTGGAGATGAGAGTCTCACCGATTTTCCTATCCAAGCTGACATTGAACTGAGATTCCCAGATCTCTGCCTTATGATTAAAGGTAGAATTAAACTCATGAGCTACAAGTGCCATGGAAAGTGCCTGACTTTTATTGATTGTTTTTACTTTTGTTCAAGATCAACATTGAATTCAATATCTGAAAGCATTGCTCATTAGGTAACAAGTTGCCACTTGAGCCATATCTCCAAAAATGATTATCTTAAATAGTTGGAAATCATTAAATTTTCTTCAGATGATATGTATCATTAGTGTTGTTCTAAAAATTATCCTAACCAAAACAGATTTATAGACCCTAGAGGTGATCTGAGCAGATTCTTATGGTTGGCTTCTAATTGCATAATATTTTAGGGACATGATTTTTTAATTATTATTTTAAGTAGCAAAGGAGTTAGTAAACAAGGCAGTTTCTGCGTACAATATACCTTGATCAATGCCAACCCTTTCAACATTCACATCCTTCCTCTATGCACCTCTTCCTTCACTCTTCTTAATTTTGTAGGATATTTACTGGATTACTCTGTGCACTTCCCCCATTTTCTCCTGGTCATTCTTGTACCTTTTCCCCCTTCACCCCTGTTTTGACTAGCCACTTACATATGATCCAGCAACTCTACTCCTAGGCATTTACCTGAAAGATTACAAACCAGGAAATAGTACATATTTCAACACAACCATGCTTACTGAATCAGCCCAGATACCCCTCAAGAGAGAAATGATTCAAGAAAATGTAATACACACACACACACACACACACACACACACACACACAGGAAATCCTACTTACCCTTCAGAAAGAGTATTGTACTATTTGTATCTCTCATTTCTCCTTTCTTCTGCCTGGTATCACATTGTTGTTGTACTGTCCCTGTACTGCAGTAAGTGACACATGCAAACTGATGTAAAAGATTGTCAGTGTTATCGGCTAGCCATAGATTCCTAAATATGAGTTATATGCTCATTCTCTTTGTTTATTCATGCCTTTGAGTAGTGATTGCACAGTTTCATTTGTACCATTTGCTACACAGAAAAGAGATGAACCACGTGTATGTATATATACATATATGCACATACATGTATATACATACATACATGGATATTTGTACACATATGGGTATATATTAAATAGTTGAATATATTTTATATTTTTGAGAATTATGGAGCTAACAAAAATCACATGCATTTTATTTCTTAGTCAATTCTTTCAAAGCCTAAATAACGTTGTCTCCTTTGAATACATAATTTTAAAGAGAATATCACCATCTCTAATCTTTCAGTGGCCTTCAAATTAGATGTTCAAATGAGAAAAAGTTATTTAGGCTTTTTGGTGAAAGAGAAGAGTATTACTAGGGTTCTATTCAGGTGTTCTCTGCTTGCTAGATAGGACTTTATTTTTATAGCAACAAGCAGCTCAATTACTTTTGCCATACTTCTAGTCCATTTTATTTACTTGAAGTTTTGAACTTTTTGCCCAGGTCTGATCTTAGATTGACTGAATGATCTTAGATTGCTTCTTATGTCTCCCACACAATTAGCTAGGATTGCAGATGTGAACCACTATGGCCAGCTCATTTGTTGAGATGGATGTCTTGGCAGTTTTTTCTCTGGCCTGGCCTCATTTCTGCTTCCTGATCAGCTGGGTTTATAGATGTAGGCTACTATACTAGATGTACATGACACATTTTTTTAAAAGAGGTTTTTATTGAAAAATAAAGTATAGAGGGGTTATAGTTACATGAGCAAGGTAATGAGTAATTTTCTATTAAGCCTTGCTGCCTCCTCTGTTTTCCCCTACCCTTCCTTCCTTCCCAACTGCACAATTACTCCTCCACTCCCACCTTCCCCTCTTCCCTGCCTAAATTGCAAAGTTCCTTTTTCAACATAGTGTATTGTGTATCTCATTGCTACAATGGGTCAGCCTGTATCCCTATTTAAACAATTTGTATTTTCCCTTCCCCTCCCAAAGCTAGAGAATTGTGTATACAAGATACAGGGCACTGACACCGAATACAGAGAAAACAGGGGTTATACCATGGTGGAGGAACATACAAAGAAACAAGAAAAGCAGATGTTATATAATAAATCCCTATCTTGTAGTTCAATTTGCTTAAGAATATCTTATCTGGTCATATGTACATACTTTTTGAACTTTTATTCTTGTCCCAGATATATACCACTTATTGCAAATAAGGGAAACTATAGGACCTATGATTTTTTGGGTCTGACTTATTTCAGTTAATATAATTTTTTCCAAGACTCCACTTAGAGCTCACCTAGCAATCCCACTTTTGGGCATTTACCAAATTATCAAAAACAAGAACATACTAAGCTACCAGCACAACTATGTATATTGCAGCATTATTTACAACAGCTAAGATATCAAACGGACTCAGACGCACCTCAGTAGATGAATGGATATATACTTATATACATATGTATGGAATATATACATATATACCTATGTGTATATATATATATATATATATATATATACATATATATGTGCCACACTTTCTTGTATATATATGCATATACATATATACGTACACATATATATGTATATGTATATATCTGTATGTATATACATATATACATATATGTGTATGAATATACATACAGATATATACATACACATATATGTATGCATGTATACATACAGATATATACATACATACATACATACAGATATATACATACATACATACATATATGTATATATATATATATGAATTCTATTCCTGCATCAGAAAGAATGACATCATCCCATTTGTTAGGAATTGGAAAGATGTGAAAAAAATATAGTAAGTGAAATAAGCCAGGCCCAAATATCCATAGGTCCCATGGTTTCCCTTACTTGAAGTAACTAATACAGGGTACCATATAATCATATAAGATGCTGTTAAGTGAAATGAACCCCAAGATAGAGACACAAATGATTTTTATTCCACAAGCTTCTTATCTTTATATAATCCCCCCACATAAATTTGGAAGGGAGTTGTGGCTCAAGTATAGAGCACCACCAGTTAGGGAAAAAGCTTAAGTGAGAAGGTAAGGTTTAACCACAATATCAGAATTTTAAACCACAATATCAGCACTCAAATAAGCTTATTTCTTTCTTTGAGGTTTTTATTAAATTGCTCAGAAAATAGCAACATTATATTTATGTTTAACAGTACTATTAAAATCATGTTATATTCATTGATGTTATTCTTTATTTTCCTAAATTTTACTTACTCATTAATAATATCCAGTAATGAAAAGAGATGAATACTGTTTCTCAAGTTTTTATGACAGTTGAGTATATGAATGATGCATACAAGGAGTTTGTACTGAAAATAGATATTTGAAAGCTCTTCACATAAATAAATGATAGTTGAAGAAGCTGTGGGCATGTATGAAATAAACTAAAGAAATCGCAAGGAAAGATAAGGTATGATTCTGGAAACCACACAATTTTGGAAGAAAAAAAAAGGAAAATATGTAGCTTCTGGTAAGAACTTTGTAACCCACCTATACATTTGATTCCTTATTTCTAGTGGAAGGAATTTCAGTTAACTTTATTTTACAAAGTTAAACATGATTGACATTTAATATTAACTGGCCTCTGTCTCAGGTAAGCTATTATTCTAACCAGGCGCCAGGAACTCATGCCTATATTCCTAGCTACACAGAGGGCTGAGATCTCTAGATCCTAGTTCAAAGTCAATTTGGAGAGGAAAGCTAGTGAGTCATTTCTGTTCAATTAACCACAAGAAAACTGGAAGTGGCACTGTGGCTCAAAGTGGCAGCACTAGCCTTGAGTAATAAACCTCAGAGACAGAACCCAGGCCCTGAGTTCAAGCTCTCTGAAATTATTCTTATCAGGATTTCTCTAACTTGTTTAGGAGAATGTTTTAAACTTAGGGATTTTTTATTTCATTTTGTCAGCATTGATTTTTAAGATGTGTAGAGAAAAATTATTTATAGTCAGAGCTGGTTTGTATTGTTTTGTATTACACATTGCCTCTACACCCAGAGATAAGCAGGAAAGTAGATGGCCAAATCCTGACTGTTGGTAATGTATATGGATATGTGTTTCTTTTAGCAAAGAAAAAAATTATGAGTTGGTAGCCCTTATATATAACACCTTAATAGTAATTATGTATAATTACTATTATTACTAGTATTTTTTTGTCGGTTGTGGGACTTGAACGCTAGGCCTGGGCATTGTCCCTCAGTTCTTCAGCTCAAGGCTTGCAAAAGTGCCAGTTCACATTTTCTGAACCTTAAGTTGGGGATAAGGGTCTCACAGACTTTCCTACAAGTGCTAGCTTTGAAAAGAGACCTTCAATCTCAGCCTCCTTAGTAGCTAGGATTACAGGTGTGAGCCACTAGCACCTGGCAGTACAATTATTTTGAAAAAGAAAAAAACCCACGATTGTATCCTTAAAAATTCACAATATGGCAAGTGTATCTGTAACGTAAGTTGTATCAAGGAACCATCAGCAGCAATCATTTTCAGATCTCACTATGTCCTGTCCAATGCCAGATAATACTTCATTAATTTATTTTACTTTTTCCTAACAAAGTTTATTATGAATGTAAAACAGCACAATTTTCTATTGAGTATAAAGAATTCTTTAGCCCTGGTGCTTGAAATCAGGGCCTAGGCACTCTCTCTGAGTGTCTTTTGCTCAAGGCTAGCACATTTCCAATTGAGCCATAGCACCACTTCCAGTTTTTCTGCTTATGTCATACTGAGGAATCAAATCAAGTGCTTCATGCATGCTACCCTAGCACTCTACTACATTCCCAGTCATTGAGTCTTTTGTTGTTGCTGTTTTAAGATAGCATTTTACTATGTGTCCTTCTGTTGGCCTAAAATTTAGACTGGTCCCAAGCTTACTCCTAAATCAGCCTCCCAAATTCAGAGATTACAGACATTGACCATCATATTCAGCCCACGATTCTTTGTGATACTCTTTTCAGATATAGAAAGAGTTATTCTGTCTTCCTTGGATTGGATGGTTTTTGCTGTTAATCACATTTCTTGTCCTGGTATGTTGCCCCTTCTAGATCAATAGAAATATTTCAGGTTGTGATCTTGAAAATGATCCTTGCCATCCAACAACATCACATTTTTGTGAAAAGCACTAGCTGGCCTAATGAGCATAGCAGCCAGCTGGAGCTCAGCTATCTGATGGCCTTAGGGTCCAACAATGCAATCATTACTGTGCACCTGATGAAAACTGTCACAGATAATTTTGATTTATTCCATACAATTCTCAACTACTCGCCATTCTCAGTTTTGTATGCTTTAAATTCTGTTAAACATTAATTACTATTTCGTCATTCTCACAAGTAACATATATGTCTTACTTTAAAATGTATTCAAACATGCAAAAAGTCATCGTAGTTCTGTCCACCAGTGGCTCATGTTTTAAAACCTAGCTACTTTAGAGGTCAAAAACTGAGGATCCTGGTTTAAAACAGCCCATGCAGAAAATTGTGAGATATTTCTCTCATTAAGAAACCAAAATCCAGGGCTGGGAAGGTGGCTCAGTAGTAGAGTGCTTGCCTTGCATGCATGAAGCCCTGGGTTCGATTCCTCAGCACCACATAAACAGAAAAAGCTGGAAGTGGTGTTGTGGGCTCAAGCGGTCGAACGCTTGCCTTGAGCTGAAGAGCTGAGGGACAGCCCCTAGGCCCAGAGTTCAGGTCCACAACCGGCAAAAATAAAAAAAAAATAAAAATCCAGAAGTGGAGATGTTGCTCAAGTAATAGAGTGTCAGTTTTGAGCAAAAAGACTAAGCAAGAATAATATGTCTACTTCTGACTCCATTATTTACTTATGGAACACTCACACACACTCACACACACACACACACACACACACACACACACACACACACAATTTACAAAATATACACATTCTTCTAGACTCTCCTTCTTGAGCAGTACTCAATGCCATTAACTTAATGCATGTTTTCTCCAAATAATTTTGGTAGGGATTAAACTATACTTGTATTATGATACTGCACTTTTTGTACTTTTTGTTTTGCAATTTTTTGTTACTTATGTAAGAAAACAGTGTTTTGTGAAGACTAACCAGAAATAAGCGTGTCGGTAAATAGGTAGGTGGCAGGTAGACTGAAACTTGCATATAATACCACTTGAAATTTTACTTCTCCAAGTTTAAATATATATACATATGTATGTGTTTAAGACTTCTGCCAAAATTTTATTTCCATTAACAATTATCTATTTGTTCCATTATATAAAGTTAACGTATTGTATGTTTCATAGTAGATTAATATTTATAGAATTTCTTTTCTTTGGAGACAAGATTCTGCAGTTTAGACCAGGCTTTCTTCAACTCCTAATTCTCATGTTTCAGGTTCCTGACTATTGACTGTAACAGTACTTGTGACGGAATCTACAGTCAAACTGTTAGACCTGGAAAGGATTGATTGGGAAGCCATCTCAAACAGCAATCAAAAAGCTGAGAAATGTGCTCTGGGAAGGTCAAACAGTCAAGGGAAGACAAAGGTATGAGTTATTACCTCAAGAGTATTTAAGTTAGAGCTGTTGGACACTAAAAGATTAAGACTTGGAGACAAGATGGATGTCTGCTATGGTTGTAATGACTATTGCTCCCTTCGGCTCTCTAACAAAAAGGGATTTATCATTATGTATACAAACAATACCTCATGTTAATAGTTGTAACCACAAGCTAGATTGATGCCTTAGCTTGTGAACATACCTGTAGGCACTGACCACCTCCCACCCCTGTAGTAGAATGAATATAAAGCATGTTAAGCAGGATTTTGGGATGCAGAAGCTGGCAATGAGGCTGTGGGTCCTCTGGTGTCTTCTTTCCTATCACTTCCTGTGATTTCTCAGATTTTTGGCCAGGTATCCCATCATCTTTGCTGTTCCATGGTTATTGTTAGTTACAGTATTGATATTCTGAACACCTCAAAACAAACTATGGAAAAACACCTCCTTGAACAAGATTCAGAAGTGTATAGGAGCACCTCAAAAGATAGCAAACATCAGCAGTCATCCTGTGATTTTCTAGCAAGAAAGTACAATTCAGAAGTATCTTTATTTTTAATAATATAAAGAGATAGATAATTGTCTTTTTGTATATTTTATACTTGATATTGCATAAATTTTCAGAAAAATATATACATTGTGAAAAATGTTAATTTTTTCATAGGTTACGAAACCACGTCACTGGAGTAATGACCTTAATGTCTTATTTCAGTTGACTGAATCAGATTTAGATGAGTGTGAATTGCCTAATTATGAAGATTTCTCCATGAAACTCAACAACATAGAACGAAGAGTGAGGGTCAGGCCTCTAAGGATTTTACATATGTTAGCGTAATATACACCCACACTGCTCAGCACTAATGGCACATTGTTGTGTCATAATTTTCTTTATATCAGAATTACGCTAGAGCTTAAAGTAGAATGATGGGCTGTACATTTTCAAAGCAAGAGTGATGATCACCCCCTGCAATTATTCTCAGTGGAGAATCCTTCCTATACATTTTACTGACTTAGCTTCTACTCTATGCTTTACCATTATCAGGGAGGGTCACACTGTATCGAGCTACAATACTGCGGCAACCTTAGCTGCCTTTGAATTTTACCTCCAATCTTGATCCCAAGGTCAACTCTGCAACTCTAATCACATAGTTAGTGGTCACCCGAACTTTTCAAGCCTGGTTAAAATTTCAGCTATCATTGCTCATTGCCAGGGTTAAAGATCTCACTACTTTAGATTTATTGTTTATCTTCTTGTATTGCCAACACTGCCTTTGAAGTTGGTTTTTGAAGTAGAGCTTTTAGTTTGCATTTGATTTATGGAGGTGTTAGTGATGCCAGTTGAACCGCATATATTATAAGGTAAGTAATTTGATGTTTTGATATATGAATTTAATTTTGGCAGTTGAGGAAGTGAATACACATCACTCACAAAAGTTTATTTATGTGTATTGGTATTGCTTTATTGTGAGCTTCCTAAAAGCCAGTCATGAGAGAACATGTCCCTAATCCCATCACTTCTGTCACTGAGACAAGGCTTGAAATGTCCAGACCACTTGGCACTTCATAGTGAGAACCTGGCTACAAAGAAGGGGAGATAATAGCAAAAAGAGAAAATGAATCTTCCAACAGTTTTGTTATATGTGCTTTACACGTAGCCATTAAGACCACCATAATATTATTTTTTATGACTTCTTACCTACTTTTTCATGTTCTGAGCTGTTTTATTTATGGATATCTAAGAAATCATGTAAGAATCATATAAGAAATCTATATAAATCATATAAGAAATCATAAAAAGTAGATTGGTAGGGATATATAATCCAAAAGGAATAATTTCAGGAAACAATTATGAACATAAAATATAATGCACACCTAATATTTTCTCTTTGTTGAAAACATCAGCAGTTTTAGTTTATTTATTCTGATAAAAAAGATTATAAACTAAGTTACAATAGTATTCCAAATGGAACACACAACTAGAAATATGAAGGGTAGTACTAAAGAATGCTACTGCTACCACTAATAGAGTAATAATGAAATTTAGGCAAAACTACTTCAGAGTAAAAGCCACAGGACAGCCCTAACATTATTTCTTTGTTTCATATGAAGACAAGACTTTTTTTAATAAAGACAAATTTTCACAGATATTAATATCAATTGGGTATATATTTCTTAAGGCCTTCAGGAAGGATGCTGTGACCATGTTGATGGAAGTTGACTTCTCTGGGACCTAGTACAAAATGTGCAGACACCATTCCAAGCACTGCACCTGCATTAGTGTAATTTTATGCTTATGACAGTTCTTCAAGTTAGGAAATTAATTTTTTTTTATTTTTTTATTATTATCTTTTAGTCAGTCATGGGACCTAAACTCTGGGTGCTGTCCCTCAGCTCTTCAGCTTAATGCTAGCACTCTACCTCTTGAGCTATATTACCACTTCCGGCTTTTTCTGTTTATGTGGTGCTGAGGAATCAAACCCACAGCCTCATGCATGCAAGGCAAGCACTCTACCCCTGAGGCACTTTCCCAGCCCTAAGTATTTTATTAAAAGCAGAAGTAGGCAACAAGGCCAAACAAATTTCCCAAGTACCTAAGACTGACCAGATGTAGACCCATAATTCAAATCCAGGTTTTTACCAGGCATATCTGAGAATATTCTGACCTTTCAAGAGCTATTGAGTAGATGATCTCACATTTTCTTCCTAATTATGGTTATAACGGCAATAACATTGCTACAGAATATAAGTATTTTAAATGAAAGGGTCTGGGTAATGACATTGTAAGTGATTTTTATTCCAAATGAAATAACTGAATGAACATCATTCAGTTTCCACTGTTTATTATTCCAGGAGTAATTGCTTAAGGAGAACAAATGCATGTCAAAGACAGCTGTACTGATGATGAACACAGGCTTTTATCATTAAGTACCTTGAATACACAAGGAATAGTTTGCCATGGATATATAATACAAAATGAATAATTTTTGTGACTAGTTTCTTCCTTGTTGTACCAAAGAAAATTTATTCCCTATTCTAAAACATATATCAATTTAATGGATATTAGTGTTATCAGTATAAAATTGGTGTGCATAATATATGCAATATATTACATAACATAAGAATGATATATATATAATATATGAATAATTACTGATATTTTTTAACTACTATAAATAATACATGTATAAACTGGTTTTAGTATTATACTGTGAAGGATACAAGGAATGACATCTTTATTTAAATACATGTATTTGTATGTTTTAGTCACATAATTTATTTTTGTGCCAGTACTGAGGTTTGAACGATGCTCTGGATGTTGTCCCTGAGCCGTTTCACTCAGAGTGGCTTCATATATCTATCCTCAGATCTTGGCCCCTAAGTAGCTGGGATTACAGACATGAGTCATGTTATATTTTTAATTCCATCCATGGCATGTTCTTACATAATTATTTTTGAATGTTCAATTATATTACAACATTTCATTTCTAAACCAATTAAGGACAAATTACTAATTATTAGATAAAACTATATGTTACATAAAATTCTAAGGAGCATACTTTGCTATAAATTTTCAAAGATATTCCTAGTTTAATTCCTGAACAGACAAGTAGAAAAATTAAGTTATATGTGCATAATATATGTATTGTTATATTACATAACATATAAAGGATATATTCGTAGTATTTGCATAATTAGTGATATTCTATAATTACTATGAATAATATTTGTATAAAACTGGTTTTAATTTAATACTGTGAAAGATACAAGGAATGTCAACATCCCTATCTTGCCTCTTTTTCAACAGTATACAAACTATGCTACAAACATATATCTTCAAGAAAGCTCACCTTTGTAATCACATATGCACCTTCAAATATTCTCCTCATCACTATAAACATCCTCTAAGATTGGCTACACTTATCCACTAGAATCATCCTACAACCGCAAACACTGTTATACTTTCTGAATAAAGTTGCTCCTCCTCATCTTCATCAACTTCCAGTAACTTCAGTGAAGAACATTTTCTCCTGCTTTGCCTTAGACGATATCATCTTTTGTTATTTCCCAGCAAAGAAATTGTGGCTTGCAGGCTTGAGCATTTGTACATTCAGAGCTTCTTTGGTTGTGAATTTTTCCTTTCCTTTCTTGGTAAGAGAGCTGGAATAATAAAAAGCATTTAAGGCAATGTGTTTTAGTGTAAATGAAAACATACTGATTTGAAAATATTAGAAATATTCGTTCTTTTTTATTGTGAAAATACTGTACAGAGGGGTTACAATTAGATGGGCAAGATGATGAGTACATTTCTTATGAAGCATTGTAGCATCCTCCATTGTTTCCTCTTCCCATCCCTTCCAAGCCTCCCCCCACTCCCTCCACCTAATCCTCCCCCCCATAAAAGATGTAAAGTTCGTTTTCGATATGACAACTTGTACTTCTCATTGTTGTAACGGGTCCACATTTATCCTTATTTAAAAGATTTGTTTTTCCCCTTCCCCTCTACAAATTATACCGACATCAAATACAGTGAAAGCAGGGGTTATACTGTGGGGGAGGGACATACAAAGCAACAAAGAAATAATCTTATCAATGCGTTAGAAACAAATGCATGGAAGAAAAAAAACATTTGAATACATATCTTAGGGTTCATTTTCCTAACATCACTTTTTATCTGACCTTTTCTGCTTGACTCCTACATATACTAAATATTGCAAATAAGGGAAACCATGGGATGCCCCTCAGTAGATGAATGGATCAAGAAAATGTGGTATATATACACAATGAAATTCTATGACTCCATCAGAAAGAATGACATTGCCTCATTTGTTAGGAAATGGAAAGAGTTGGAAAAATTATATTAAGTGAAGTAACCCAAGCCCAAAGAAACATAGGTCCCATGAAATGTTAATACTTTAAATTTATTTTTCATTCAAATATAATAGGGGTGATTTTAGTGGTGCATGCCTTTAAATCTAGCTATTTAGAAGGCTGAAAACAGAGGATCATAGTTTCAAGCTAGACTAGTTAATTGGACCACGACACACTTATCTTCAACTAAGAACCAAAAAAGCTAAAAGTTGAGCTGTGATTCACATGGAAGCCTGCCAGCCTGAACAAAAAGGAAAAGTAAAAGAACCTGGGCTCTGAATTTAACTCATAGTACTAGCACACATATTTTATGTATGTATGGTTCCTAAAATATTCTGTGAGTTAATTTGTTGAAACCTGGTCATAGATTAAATATGAGGTGTGAAAAGTATGTAAGTTTGAAATGACTGCCAGCTATTTTGACAAGACAACTAGAAGAGTTATCACTTAATTAAATAGTAACGCGGAATAGATATGTATATAAATATCAAAGCTCACTTTGGGATCTTTTTAGTTTGTTAAAATCAGTAGCTAGTTGTCAGTAAACAGGATGCTATTAAGGACTTGAATTAAAGAAAAAAACAGAGCTGCAGAGAAAAAAAACAAATAATTACATGTATTCAGTGATAACAACCATGAGAATGAACATTACAGAACTAAGCCCTGGGATACACAAATATGTAAAACATGACAAATGAAGAAAAACAGTAATAAGTATGTAATGCAGACTTATATGGATAGGTATTTTTAATGTTTAAGGGCTACGAAGTGAGTGTGTGATGACCTAAAATTTAAGAAATTGGTAAGGGCAATTATCCCTTGGACCAAACATAGCTAATAGTTTAAGTAAAACACGGCCACAATATTGTGTCTTGATTCACCATAGTAAAAACAAGTCAATATTTGGAAAGTTATTTTTTGGACATGTGGTTGGTGTGACAATTACTGACGTTTGTTCAAGTGTCAGTAGAAGGGTACAGTTTTAGCACAATGATAGAAATCTTTCAGGGATCTGGTAAATTTTCCCTCTGTCTTCAATTTCCTTTTTTTCTGAGAACTAAAATATCATTACTGGAAGCCAGTCCCAAATTGTGCCTTTTCCAAGTTATCAGATTCAATCCAATACATGCCCAAATAATAGAGAATAGGAACAGGTCTGCATTGAGCACTCACAGTAGACAGGTCTCTGGACTTTCTCAGGAAGAGCTTTCTGCCATTGTGGGATGGATAGGGGTGGATAATATACAAAACAGACATCATAGATTGAAAGTATTGTGCTAAGTTGACACCTGAGATATTGGATGTTTTAACTGCATAGTATTGGTTTTCATGAATCAGTTAATCAGATTCTTTACACAATATGATATTACTAGACTGTGGAATGCATGTTTATTGCATTTACTTTGTATAACATATTTTGAAATTTGGTATAAATCGTTCATCTTTTTTTTTTTATATGGATTACTCCTAGTTGTCAATAGTGAGGAAATACCCTGGAACTTTGTAACTTGAAGTCTTATGTTGCCATGTATCATATCCTATTTTCCTTTTACAGAGTTGGTAAAAAATTATATGTAATTTATTTTTTATTTTATTTCTTATCTATTACAGAATTTGAACTCAGAGCCTGGGCACTGCTTCTGATGACTTTTGCTCAAGGTTAGCTCTTTAAAACTTCGAGGCACGGAATCAATTTTAGTTTTCAATGATTAATTGGTGATAAGTGTCCCGCGGGGACTTTTCTCAACCTGGCTTTGAACTGTGATCCTCATATTCCAGCCTCCAGATTAGCAAATATTACAGGCATGAGCTACCTCCACCCGGTTATACGTAATTTAAACTGTAGTTTCTGAAGTGTTTCATCCTACATTGAATATTTTTTCTTACGAGCTTTCTAATAAATATGTAATCTATTCAATTTTGAAAAGTACTGTGTACCTCCCACTTATCTGTGGCATTTCTGAAATCCAAGTTTGTCTGTGTGTCAGGGTGGATACTTTTGCCTGTAATAAGTATGTTGAACACATAACATCTGGCTACTTATAGAACAAAGGATGTGAAGCTAGAGTAGCCAGATAAAGAACTTCCAGGACAATTCAATGGCAACTCATGTACTCTCTCTGTAGGTGAATAGGCAGCATAGAAAAGAAATTCTTATATTTGAAAGTGATTGAGTGTGTGTGCACATAGGTGTTCACTTATTTATCTGTTATTATAGTTTTAGATAAATTCACTAGTACAAAACAAAACAATATTTCATATATATATATATACATACATATATATATATATATATATATATATATATATATATATATATGCAATAACAGTTTCCAAAATCCAGGGAACCACCTCCATGGGCATCGCTTTCCTAGGTTGCTCTTTGGGTAATAAGAATGAAACTTGGAATTGTCCTGTGGTAGAGAAATTACTCAGAGATTCAAGCATTTTTCTTTTAATATGTTGCTTGTTCCTAACTCTAAAATTAGGAAGTCTGTTAATATATATGTTATATTATAGTATAATATATTATATATAATGTATAATATATTGTTTATTATGAAATATATTTCATATAATACCTGAGATTATTATATATTTATGAGGAAAAATACAACAAACGTATCAGTCCATACTTTCCTAGCCATGATTAGCTGCAGTACAGTTAGGCACATTACATCTCAACAGGAAAATTCTACTGAAGTTCTGATCACCTTGAGCTATATAAGAATTCCTGTAAAAGAAGCCTCTCCTCGATTATGAGAAAAGATATGTTTGGAAGTTTAGTTTAGTTTTTTTGTTTTGTTTTGTTTTGTTTTTATGGCCATTCATGGGGCCTGAATTCTGGGCCTGGGCGCTGTCCCTCACCTCTTCAGCTCAAGGTTAGTGCTCTACCACTTGAGCCATAGCTCTACTTCTGGCTTTTTCAGCTTATGTGGTGCTGAGAAATAGAACCCAAGGCCTCATGCATACCAGGCAAGCATTCTAATACTGAGCCACCAACCCAGCCCACATTTGCAAGTTTTTGATAAGAGGAATTTGGCATTTGCTTTGCATCCTTGATTAGTCATGAATAGATATCATTTTGCTCCAAATTTTGTCTCCTTGTAGGTTCTGTAAACAGTTACACATCAGCCTCATTCCATCACATATCTTTAAGTCCTTCTTTTATTTCTTTTTATCATTATTGTTTTGTTGTTGTTGCATTTCTGATCATGAAGCTTGAACTCATGGCCTAGGCAGTGTCCCGGAGCTCAATGCTAGTGCTCTACCACTTGAGCCATGTACCACTTCTGGCTTTTTCTCTCTGGACATGCTTTGAATCATAATACTCAGATGTCAGCCTGCAGGGTAGCTAGGATCACAGGTGTGAGCCACCAGTGCCAAACAAGTTCCTCTGTTTTAGATATTATTCTAAAAGCCTCCTATCCAATGTCACTCCTAAGATAGTAAATGGACCTATACCAATAGTTCCTTCACACTCTCATCTCCTGTTATGGCTATGGTGTATCTTTTGCAAATTATATTGAAACTACTTCACTGTTCTCTTCCTAATCCATGATTCTAGATGTGTTAGTAATAATTGCTTAAATTTAGCGGCTATAAACCCTAAATCTCTCAATTATTAATTTCTTTAATTCTTTGAATATGATTATTTTTCAATACAAATATGAGCTTATACTCACCTACTTGAATTTAACCCTTGGCATGAGCAGTGCCTGGGCCTATTCTACCTCAAATGCAAGAGGTTGGCAAAAGAGTAGCCTACGGTATTCCTGCCTAAGAGTCAAGACAAGTAGTTGAGTGCCTAAAAGAAGCAATGCATTCCTGGCATGGGAAGGGGTGGGAGAGACAACAGCCTAGAGAGCAACCTGACAGTCACAACATTTAACAACTTCTCCTTTGGGGAAACTGATCTGCTGCAAAGTGGCAGTGAGATAACTCACCTAGTGAATTTTCATATATGAAGGAAGTTGTCATGTCTCACTACACAACTCACTTTTAGTCAAAGAGAGGGTCATTCTTTTGTGTCCTCCTTAGGCCCAGCCTCATTTTATCTCCATCTTAGACTTTGCCCAGACTCTGTTCCTACCAGAAGGTCCCTGGTGAGGAGGAATGTATGATCTCTTGGCTTTTGATTAGCCCTATGGGAACTGAGGCCACTTTTAATTTTGATCCTGTTCATTTTGACAAGGCTGTGGTGGGTGTTGAGAAAGCTCATTCTCTGAATTGTTCCCTATTACCAAATCTCTTCAGAGAAAGTCAAGGAATGACAGATTCTGCCTGAGGGAGTGAGTTTCTCCTTTTCCAAAGAGGTCAATTAATATCTGATTATGAGTCCCACATGGTGATCCTTCCCCAGATCGTCCGAACAGGAGTGGATGTTACCTCAGACACCAGGCCATCCTCATATTTCTTCAGCTCTTTCTCATGCAACTAAAGGCCACAGGAGTTGAGTTGACAATCAAGAAGAAATGAGAGTAGCAGAATCATTGGCATGGGGAGGAATTAGAAACTCTGGGTGAAAAAAGGGCTCAGAATATCTAGGATCACACATCATTTGGGAATCACATCAAAAGATTAGGGAATAAAAGCAATAAATTGCTACCTAAATTAGTAACTCCACTGCTCTGACTACATTACAAGTGTTCTCTCAAAAGATAGCTGTCCTATTTTAATGAGGAAAAAGGAGCACATTCTTTCCTCACAAAGTTCTACTAAGTGTCTTCTTCCATAAACTAGGTTGTTCTTACCCTATACTTGTCGGTTACTTTCCTTTGCTGGATTCAATCAATGACACTTGAAAGTGTTATCATCTTCAGACATGTAATTACATTTTGTTTTAATCCATTTGTTATAAAATAAAACAAATTTTGGGGAAAATATGTCTATGCTATATTTTCTTCCATGCCATATTTATTTGATGTTATTAAGTACTATTTTAATAGTTTCATTTTTAAAACTTGAGGAAAATGTTTTGTTACTGTTAGCACTAATTAGTTGCACCTTTTTTTGGTATTTTTCCATATCTGTATATTTGTTATTAAGCTTCTAACATTGTATTTTCCCCCTACTGTTGCCTTCTTAAAATTGGCTCAAATTATAAACTCTATATGATGATCTGTATGTGTTCATTGATATATTTAAATTTTTATATAATATGCATATTTTATATGATATTTTCATCCTATTGTAACTGCTCTGAAATCAATACGGAAGTCCTTCATTAAAGAAAAATCACAATACCACAAAACTCATTGAAATTAGGATTAGGTATCTATCCAAAAATATTTAGCAATGATATAGTAGAAACATCCACTTCTCCTATACCAAAACATGTTTATAGCTATGAAAGGTGTATTTTCTTTATTCTCTCTTTATGGAACATCCAGGTTGATTACACAGTTTGGTTGCTATGAATATTGCTGCCATGAACATGTTTGTTCATATTGATTTATATTCTTTCAGTATGGATCCAATTTGCAATAATGGTCTTCAAGATATGTGTCTTTTTTGTATCGAGTAAACTTCCATCATGATCTCCATATGGGTTGCACTAGTTTACAATGCCACACCACCAAACACAGTTCCTGATTTATTTCAACCTCTCCAGGAGTTTGTTTATTTGTGTGGTGATAGCTATTCTGGTGTGTAAGATGGGATGGCAGTGACTTTCCTTTTTATTTTCCTATGTATTTCCTATGTGGATAAGAATCTCAAACATTTCATTTATTTACTAAACACATTGGTAGTTCATTATTGATCAATGTCTTTCTTTTTCTTTTGGTATTTGATCAATTTTTAAGTTTAATAATATTTGATTTTTCCCATTCCAAATACTCACTTTAGTAAAAAGATTTTTTTTTTCATTACAGTGTTGTATTGCTTGGATATTTAGATTTTGTGAAGGCTAAGAGAATTTGATATTGTTCTCTCAGTCAAATTATAAGCATGTAAAAATGAAGTGAAGTTCTTTCTGCACATTTTCTCTGGTACAAATTTCTCTGATTTAAGAAATGTATATTTTATGTCATACTGGATGCCTAACTAAGTCTGTGTGTGTGGATGATTCAGTAAGAATTGCAGAATTCGCCACATAGATTTTGGAGCAAAGGTAACAGCTGGTAACAGGGCAATGATTCAGAACATAGCTGAGGCTGAAGCTGTGATCCCTTCTACCTGTGTTCAGCCCCCAATCTCTTGTAATACACCGCTCACGTCCCATGCAGCGGTTTCTTTTTCTATCCGAAATGTTTCTGGAGCTTCATGTTGTTCTTGCCTCCTAGTATGCCAACATGAGGGGAGTGAAAGCAAGCAAGGCAGATGTGGCAGAGGAATTTATTTTTAAAAATTGTGTAAATACCATACAGAGGGGTTACAATTACATGGGAAAGGTAATGAGTACATATCTTATCAAGCATTGTGTCGGCCTCCTTTGATTCCCCTTCTCTTCCCTTCCCAACTCCCCGCCCCCACCCAGCGGTCCCTCCTCAGACCCCCGTCCCGCCAAAGTTTTAAAGTTCGTTTTTCAACATAACATCTTGCACATCTCATTGCTGCAATGGATCCACCTGTATCCCAATTTAAATAATTTGTTTTTTTCACTTCTCCTGCACAAAGTATGCCAACATCAAATGCAGTGAACACAGGGGGCATACCATGGTGGAGGGACATACAAAGCAACAAAGAAATCATCTTATAAATATGATAGAAACAATCACAAGAAAGAAAAAAAAAATGAGTTCTTATCTTGGGGTTCATTTCGCCTAACATCAACTTATCTTACAGTTTCTGCTTGTCTCAGACACGTACTAATTATTGAAAATAAGAGAAACCATGGGACCTATGCTTCTTTGGGCCTGGCTTACTTCGTTTAAAATTTTTTTGGTCGGTTTTGGGGTTTGAACTCTGGGCCTGGGCACTGCCCCTCAACTCTTCAGCTCAAGGCTAGCACTATCCCACTTGAGCCACAGTGTCACTTCCAGCTTTTACAGTGTCACTTCCAGCTTATGTGGGGCTGTGGAATCGAACCTAGGGCCTCATGCATGCAAAGCAAGCACTCTACCACTGTGCCACCTTCTCAGCCCTGGCAGAGGGTTTTTATCTGAAGATCCATCACACTTGGGAGCTTCTGGCTGAAAACACCAGAAAGACAAAAGTGAAGAAACACTTAAGAGAAAATGTAAAACAGAAAGCCACAATGTTTAACCCTAAAACCAGTTTCTAGGATAAGGAGACTCAAGAACTGGTGTCACCTGAGGAGAAAGAGGAAATATTCAGGAAGAATGAGAAGGAAATATTCAGGAAGAATGGGAGGGAATAGAGAGAAAGAGACCTAGACTACCTAGAGCTGGGACCTCAATGTGAGCTTAATTTTAATATGGGAAACCAGACCCAAGGACGCAATACCTTACAATTTTGATTACTCTCTCTCATGCTACAAAGCCTATTCCAGATCTACTTCCACTCAGCATGGTGTCCATTCTGGGATCCAGACTGATTCCTGGAGGTTCCCAGGGGATGGAAAGAGTGAAAACCAAAGGGCTAAAGCTCAGAAAAGACACATGCCATCACTTCTCACATGTCATTTGTCAAAGTATATTCTACAACCAAGCCTGGAATCAATGGGGATGGGAGTAGATATTGAGAGCATTATAATAGTATCTACTATTATTATCATATAATAATCTAACATCTATTGTTTCATCAAAGGGAGAGAGATAGCATTTCTCCCTTTTTAGGAGTATGGGACAGGGCATTCTATAGAATGTTCTTCAATTGGGGGCTCTCTTCCGCGGACCGGCTCTGTCAGGAGGATGGAGGATACCTAGGGGAGGAACCTGGAATAGGGGGGGAGATGGCAAACAGACAACTCACACACATTAGGAGTGGATGCTGAGTGCGATTTAATGAAGAGGACAACAAACTTTTATAGCAAATGTCTCCATAAGAAAGGACAAAAGGTTACACAATCTTGCTCCAGGACTTCATTCTTGGGTGGTCACCAGCTGGTCGCCTGAAAGGCACTTGTTTCCAGCTTATCTCTAAGAAATATAATGGGTTTCGATGTTTGTCACCATCTAACCATTACCTTATTTCTATAGAGGCCTAGATCTAGCAAATCTCTTAGTAAATAAAAGAGAGTAACAGGAAGATTTTCTCCTAAGTAGATATCTCAGCAATTGCCATACATTCTTTCTGTTCTAGCCGCACCTACAGCTTTTTGTAAATCTCTTACAGACAGTTCCTTCTGCTGAAGTGACTTCATGAAACCCCCAATACTTTTATATTTACTTATGACTTGTCTACTCGCCTCCTTAAGAGGGGTTTCAGGGTAGCACTTAACTCTGGTGAGTTAGTCATATTTTTAAGACACTCATCAGATGTTGGAGTCGTCAACCCTCTTAAGAAAGAGCTTTGAATAAAGGAACGTTGAGCACGAGTAAGTACAATGAGCAGCAGAAACAGTAAAAGATTAATAAGCACTCTTATACAGTGAAGAAAAGAAAAGAAAAGGAGAAACACATCTTTCCCAGGGGTTTGCCAGCTTTTCCAGGAGTAGGCCTCTTTGAAGCTCTATTCTCCGAGGTAGACTTCGGTGAAGTCCCAATACTCAGAGATAGGTCTCTGTAAAGCCCCATTCTCTGAGGTAGACTTCAGTGAAGTCCCAATACTCAGAGATGGGTCTTTGAAGCCCCATTCTCAGGTCTGAAAGCTGGTTTCCCATGCTAAGCAGACTCCACTGGAGTAGGCGTGGCAGCTCTCTGAATCTTTTCTCCCAAGATTGTGGCTATGAAGTTTCGGAAAGGAGAATTACAATGGAAAAGTGAGTTCTCAAGCTGGGTACTGATGGCTGACACCTATATTCCGAGCCTGATATCTGAGGATTATGATTTGAAGTCAGTCTGGGCAGGAAAATCCATGAGACTAATCTCCAATTAAACAAAAAGAGCCAGAATTGGATTTGTGGCTCAAATGTTAGAGCATTAGCTATGAGTGGGTGGGGGGGGACAGAATCTTGGTCCTGAATTTAAACCCAGGATTGGGGGATGAGAGGAAATGTGTTCTCAGTGCATGAAATCAAGGGTGTATGGTCAACATCACTATTGATGTTAACTTTGTGGTAGAGTTGATCAGTTTTATTCTGGAAATGATTTGTTCCACTCTTCTCTGTCCTGTATTCTTTAAAAGAAATAGCTTTGAGCAATGTATACCTAAGATGTGTGGATTGCACTGAAGCACTGGTTTCATTTTTTTCTACTTACAAAATGATACATAAGTAGTGTACAAAGGAGTTTTAATTTAATATGTCGGTTTGTGAGTACATCTTGATCGATGTCATCAATTTGATCATTCTTCTCTTCTCTTTTTTGATCTTGTCTTCTCTATCTCACCCCCTCCATTTACGTGGTCGCATTTTCACACATGTACATTGAATATTATGACTGTATTCTCCCACTGAACCAGTTTGGCAAAGAAATTTCTTCATTGTACAGGTAAAGAAGATGAAGAGGACTACAAGCCCAAGACAGCATAGCTATTACTTTGCATCGAGATTATTTGACTTACAAAATCTTCACCAAAAGAAGCATTATAAAAAAGAACATGGCCAGGAACTAGAAGCATCTATCTTTGTGTGTGTGCTGGTTTTGGCGCCTGAGTGGTGTCCCTGAGCTGCTTTGCTAAAGGTTAGTTCTCTACCACTTGAGCCACAGTACCACTTCTAGCATTATGGTAGTCAACTGGAGGTAGGAATCTCATGGACTTTCTATCTTGGGCTCATTTTAAACCACAATCTTCAGACCTCAGTCTCCTGAGTAGCTATGATTGCTGGTGTGAGCCACTGGCAGCTAGCAAAACATCTATTAGTTGTCTCAATTAAACATGTGGAGCAATAGGTCATTTGATACTGGTGACACTCAGATAATGATTCCTCTACTTGTTCCTTTCTGGTGTTATTACTAGTGTGATAATGCTTGCTCAGGTTTATATCATTGTGCAATCATTGCTCCATTTTGTTCAGTAAACAGCTTTTCAGGACAGGAGAACTGTGAGAGGAGAATATGGGATGAAAATTTTATCTGTACTTCTTGTGGCCTGGCAAAAGCTTCTCAGAATGTTTGCAAGCAGAAATAAGAGTCCACTTCAGCCGAATAAAATGAAAGAGACACACCTGACACAGAAGCAGTGCCACAGAAGGACAAACGGGAATACTCATCCAGGCTCAGAGAGAAGCATCAGTATGAGTTGCTCAGGTGCATGAAAATTTGTGAAGATTGTCTTTCTAACCATGGAGAGATCATTCAATGCTGGCATTTACAATATGTTCCAGGACTCATATCTGTTTAGGTCTGTTTCCTCTGAATCATCTTTGATAAAGACAGAAATGAGAATGTAACAATGGAACCTAATTATGTTTTCTGAATGAGATTTCATCTCTTTCACAAATCAAGTAAGGGTTGTAATGAATGACTTTGATTTCCTGAGAGAAATTCATGTTTGATTCCTTGTTTCTATTAAGCTTATCAACTGAATAACTTTACATTTGTAAGCTGTTATTATAACAAATATGAAATAATTTTTTTTATTTTTATAGGAGAAACCCAGTTTCCTTTTCGATAGAAAATATTTATCTGGCTTCCAACCAAAATCTTTACATCTCAGCCTCCAGAGTACGTAGGATTGCAGGCATCAGTCACCTCTCCTACCTGAGACAAATATTTTTGGTATGGAAAATCACTATGATATAGAACATGAGGAATGAAGAATTTAGACTAACAAGGAATATTTTGAAAACATTAACAAAACTGAAGTTATCACAAACTTGCCTGCTTCAGTGAGGAGAAAAATGAGAAAGAAGTTACAGAGGCAGAGAACTGGAGACTAAAGAGAAGTGAGTGAATAGTTCTTTGTTAGAAGAGCTACTGAAGATTTCTTTTTAAGAAAATTCAGCTTGATATAGTGGTACATGTCAATAATTCTAACTACTTATGAGCTAGACTCTGGAAGGTATAGGAGGTTTGCAGTTGGTATGGTAAAAGTATAATACTGAGACTTCAATATTTAAAACACACTGGTGACACATGGTGATAAGAGAGGCAGAATTAGGAGGGTCATGGTTTGAGGCCAGCCTAGGCAGTTAATAAGAAACTATCTGAAAATCAATCTAAAGCTAAACAAAGTGCTAGGTGTATGGATCAAGAACAATTATCCAGCAAGTTTGAGGCCCTGAGTTCAATCCCTTCTCCTGAGAAAAAAAGACAAGAAAAAGGAACAAAGATTATAATACAATTTTCAAGATATTTCCTTTGCAACTTTCTGCTATAATTTCTTTCTTCAATTGCCTTAAAATGTTTACAAAGTCACTTACACAAATGACTACCATCATTTGGGGAAATCACAAGGAAGTCTTTGCAACCAGCTTTGTAACAGAGCAATTTTGTCAAGAAGATTTCAATGAGCTGAAAATGAGATAATGGGCTCACGAAATTGCACTTTATAGCTATGTGTCAGAATGTGAGGAGCTCATAAAGAGGATTTATTTCTTAAGAGAAGACGAGGATTAAGTTGATTTATCAACTTGAAAAATTACGGTAAATTCTGTTGCTATTTGGGATACAATTTCAAGCAAGGTGTTAAACCAATAAAATTATGGTTGAGATTTTTATAAAAGCTGTAAGATAATTTTTTCATTGATTTTTATAGAAGCTATTCAACAATTGTTGGATAAATCACAATAATGCAAAAATGTGTTCTGTGTCATCTGATGGTATTACCTATCTCATCATCTAGGGTTGGAAGAATGTTATCTTCATTTTAAAAATGCAGAAATGGAGGCATGAGGAGAGTTGGTGTGTTTCTGAAGGCTGATGTGTAAATGACAATTGAGATTGAGCAGAACCAGAATCCATGGCTCAGATTCAATTCATGATTTGGAAACCCCGTGACTATACTAATATCTAAAACTCTTGTGCTAGCTGGGTGACATTTTACATGTTTCTTAGAGTCGTCATCTGTTTTTGAGAATTAAAGAATGTACCTTGGGAAGGTGGTTCAGTGGTAGAGCACTTGACTTACATGCCTGAGGCCCTGGGTTCGATTCCTCAGCACCAAATAAGCAAAAAGAACAAAAGCTGGAAGTGGCATGTGGCTCAAGTGGTAGAGCACTAGCCTTGAGCTGAAGAGCTGAGGGACAGCTCCCAATCCGAGTTCAGGCCCCACAAATGGACCCCCCCCCCCAAAAAAAAAGAATATACGTTTTGTGTAGTATTATGCACAGAACATGAAACAAGAATTCCCTGTATTCTGAAGTTCTTTATGTATTTCCCTTTAAATTGTTATTTTTAAGACTCAAGATAGTGAAATTATTAACATTCTTTACATTCCAGAAAGCATTATTTGAACCCATTTGGAAGAATTTCTACAATAGTATTGTAATGTATGGGTTTTTGATGTGCTTATTTGCCTTCTCTCTGTATCTGCTTAATTGGGTTATTTATTGTATGATTCATGTATTAAGAGTTCTTTATATATTATGAATAAAAGCTATTTGACAAGAATTTTATATTTTGCTTCATTATATTAGCAAAAATGTCTGCTTTGTGTTTGAATAGACTACGGTTTTATCTGAGGATGTGCAGGACAAGAATTAAGTCACATAAAGAAGAACGAAAGAGAGGAAAAGGTGAAAAGGATAAGAAAGGAAGAAAAAAGAGCAGAAGTTCAGTATAGCTAAACAAAAAAACAAAAAGATAATTTAGAAAGAAAAAAAAGAGAAAGAAAACAAAAAAAGAAAGAAAAACACACTCACATATCCCTAAAATAAAAATTATAAGAGGAAAAAAAGTTACTGGAAAACAATTTTTTTTCAAAAAAGGCAAAAATTAAAGATTAAAAAAAGTTTTAGAAAAGAGAAAAAAATTTTTTTTATATAAGGTACCAAAAAAAAAAAAAAAGAAGAAGAAAAAACTTCTTTGATTTTTTTGGGAGGGGTGGGAAAAATCCTGTATCTCCCTTGTGCCCGTAACCAGCCTCTTGTTGGAGTCTCTGGTCTGCTTGTGGTTCTGCTGCTTGGTTGGTTTCTTAAGTCAGTTTGTTTGAACAGGCAGAAAAATGCTCTGCTTTACCCAGGATTTTGTGATCCTCCTCCCAGGCTAGTTCAATGGGAGGCAGATCTACTTTGAGTATCACCAAAGAGGGGGATGCAGTGATGAGGCTAGGTTCTGGGTAGAGTTGAGGCCTTTGAACAAACAGTGGCTTTTCCCGGGGGCTAGTTTGTGAAACACTCACAGAGCCCAGCCTGGAGCCATTCTCAGGGTTTCTGTTTACTGAATTTCAATTGATTGTCCTGGCTGCTAGAGGGAGGGTCAGCCTCTGGCTCTGATTACCCAGTGAAGAAAGCCACTCCTTGGGCTGGCGCAGGAGCTGGGTGACTTTTCCCAGGGTGGAGGTTAGTCTGGCAGGTCACGCCGCCATTAAGTTCTTGTGACCTGCTAAATGACTCGTTTTATTCCAAGGCTTGAGTTGGAGCTAGCAGCTCCGCCGAGCTTTGTCGGTATCCAAGATGGAGATCTCCAATACTGGGGGGTGGCCTTCCCTCCTCTGCTCCCTGAGAAGGAGTGAGAACGTTAGGCTTCTACTCATGCCGAGTCTAGCTTCCTGAGGCGTCTCTGGTCTGTGAACTGAAGGATGAAGATGTCTGTTCCTTGTCGGTTCTTGCTGGTGTTGAGTAGAATCCGCTCGCCTGCTGCTTCTGGCTCCTTCATCCTGGACTCTCTGTGGTTCAGGTATGGTGCCTGCGATCGCCGCTGCCACCGCTGCTGCTGATGCAGCAGCAGCTGGCAAGAGCTCAGATGTGTCTCCTTGCCTGGATTTTCCCTCTCTGGCCTGACTGTCTGTCCTGTGATGGCATACTTGGTGTGATCTCTGGCTTAGGACTGTTCACTGGAACTCTAAAACTGCTTTCTATGCGAGAGCTTGTTTAGACTCCAGCTTCTCCTCCGCCATCTTCCCGGAACCCCTATGTGTTTGAATAAAAATGGATGACATCTTTGCCTGATTTCAGAGCAACTGGGAATACTTTCATTCTAATGCAGTACTCTTTATCAGATCAAGAAACTTCCCATATAACAATTTTGACAAATTTTTACCATTCTGCTAGTTTGAAAAGATAAGATTTATTTTAGAGTTACAGCAGGGAATTCCCCTGTGACCAGTCTCCTCTACAGGAATGGAACCCCTCTTTGCAAATTGCTGATCATAATGGAAGCAAATTTTTGTTTGTTACCAATGTCAATTTTTTGACCTATATACTCAGGATGTTTTCCCAGGAAACAAATCCACACGTAGAAATTAGATCATCACAGCTGTTTGAAATGGCATTAGCAATATATATTTGTATTATTGATGTGCCATATCGCTATATAAAACAGTTTGTCACATAACAGTTTGTGAAAGAACAAACAAATGAATAACCTAGAATCTGGTATGGCAGTAACCTCTAGATGATTTTCTCATATTTTCAGACTTTTCATAAACATAAATAATAGAAGCCAAATAGCTACTCTGAAAATAGAAACGTGGATAGTCGCAGTTCAAGGTCAAACTGGAAAACATACAAGAGACCTCCATCTCAATCAATAAAATCTGGATGTGCCAATGTGTGGATATCATCCTACCTATTACTGGACATACACCTAGGAAGTTCAGTATCTAGGTAGCCTAGGAATAAACAAATGCAAGATTCTATATCAAAAACAATCAAAGCAAAAATTACTGGATGTGGCATGAATCAAGTGGTAAGGTGCCTGCCTGGCAAATGCAAGGCTCTGAATTTGAACCCAAGTACTTACCAAAAAATATTAAAAGTAAACATTATGAATTAATTCTCTAAATAATGTATCTGTAATTATTGTATATTCATATAGACTTGATAAAATTATATTGTGGTTAATATGTCACAAAATAAAGTAACTGAAGTCTCCATAAGGTACTTGTGAAATATTAATGTAGTATTTGTGATGTATAATAGAAATACTTAAATAAATTTGAAAAAGCTTTCAAGGGAATTATGTGTGTTCTTACACATCATAAAGATCCATACTAACCTCAATATAATTTAATGATATCTAGAAAACAGAAGTCAATATTGAATGTTTACATTAAAAACAAGTTTGCTCCCAAACTTGAGATGAAATATACCTTGCTAATTAGGAGGCAGAGATTTAGAAGACTGATATAATGGACAGTTTTGACAAAAAAAAATTCATAAAAAACTAAAAAACAAAGAAAGCTAGATATAGTGTAATTTTCCTGTTATCTCACGATGTGGAAGCCATAGGTAAGAGATCATTGCTCAAGGGAGGCTTCGCCTGAGAAATAATCTAAAGTGGTTAGAGCCTTAGCAATTTCAAGCACCAGTAGTGCCAAAGGAAAAAGAAAAGAAGAAAACAGAAAATGAAAGGAATGGATAAAAAGAAAATATTTTCTCTTCATTCTTGATTTCATTTCATTGGATACAAGAATTGACAATATTTTGTTTACTGTTTCAGGATTCAGGCCTCTCTAATATAAAAGCATTTATTTCAAGTAAATATTGTATTATTACTATTTATTAACTTATTATTAGACCTTTAGGTTTGGAGATTGAAATCATGGCTTTGTATATATTAGTCTCATTCTACAACTTAGCTGTACCCAAGCTCTCTTGTATAGTTTTGAAAATTGTTTATGAATTCTTCAATAGTTAGCTATTATACTTTTCATCTTATATTTTCTCTCCCACCTTTTCCCCTATGTATTTTATTTTATGTGTTGAAAACTCAATTTTATCTTCTAAACTTAGAAATTTGCTTTTGAGTTTACAGAGAAGTCAGTTATTTGTGACATCTTTTAAAATTATATATAGATGTAAGTATTTCATATATATGATTGATTCTTAGAGTTCATTGCAATAAGCAACATTTATCTGTTCATATGCACATAGCTATTGAGCCATTGCGATCCTCTCCTAAGAATAGCTTCCCTTGTTCTTGCCATGTGAATGCTTAGAGTGCTGTTAATCATATACAAGTTTAATTATTTGTCTTTTACTATCTATTGGATTAACTTGTAGATTTATGGGCATATCTAGTTATTAGAAATGAGGAAAACCATGCAGCATATATTTAATTGGATCTGGTTTATTTCACTTAATAGCATTTTTCCCCCAGTCTTTCCATTTCTTCAGAATGCGGTAATACCATTCTTTCGCATGGACGCACAGAATTCCATCAATGCAACAGAATTCAAGATCCAGAAATGAATCCACTCCTATAGGCACATAATCTTTAATAAGGAAGACAGAAACACAGGATGGAAGAAAAACAGCCTCTTCAAAAAATTGGTTTAACTGGCTGTACACAGAAAACTGAAATTAGATCATTTTATATCCTCCTGCACCAGAATCAATTCCAAATGGATTGAAGAGCTCAATGTAAGTCCAGATGCCTTAGGAATCTTACAGGAAGAGTTAGGGGAAACATGAGGGCTCCTTGGAATAGGTCAAAATTTCCAAAGTAAGTCTGGATAAATGGGATTACATCAAACCAAATCAATCATTTGTCAGACTCAAAAGCCATGAAAAAAAAGAGATAGTGTAGCACAGATTTATTAGGTAGCAAACCTACAGATAAGAGCCTCAGCCAATGGTAAACTCTTTGTCCCTTTTCTAACTAGGTTATTTATAGTGGGTTTACATGAATATAAGTGTTTTCTGATGGGGATTAGTCAGAAAACAACTAATGCTAAGACAGAGATAGTATGTGAAATGAGTTGTAGCTGGAGAAAGGGAGGCATTAAAGCAGGAGTGTCTAGTTCAAAGACTTGGCTTAGTGCCAGCTAAGTAAGGTATAGCTGCACAAGGGAAGAGGGGTAAAACAGGAGTGGTTATAAACAAAAGCACTGGTCTGAAGCCTCAAAATAAGGACCTCAGTCTGTGTGGACCAAACAGTCTCTAACAATAAGTTTTATTTAAATTAACAAGCACGATTTTCAACTTTGCAGAGTGGGATGGTACATAGTCACAGGCAATTTCTCCTATGTCAGGTAATCCAGTCTACTCTTTCACATGTTACCCAGTAGCCAGGTTTCAACGCAAATGACTAAAATGAAATTGTGGAAATGAGGCTGTGACTTTTCCCTCTCATGAATCAAAATTATGTCAAATGATTTCTGTCTTCCAGATGTTTACACATTTCTCAGGATCTTTTTTTACTATTTTGTCTTCATTATTGATAATCATAGTACATTTTGTTGTCGTTGTGTGTATATGTCATTTTTAGGGCTTGAACTAGATGTTTAATGGTCTCCATTGTATTTTTTGCTCATGGCTGATGGCACTCTATCCTTGAGTCACATGCTCACCTTATGTTTCTTGCTGGATAATTGGAGATAAGTTTTCACATTTTATCTGTTTGGAATGACATTGAACTAAAATATTCAGGTCTCAGCCTCCTGAGTTCTAGGATTATACACATAAATGGCTAACACCAATTTTGCTTTACTCTTATTTTAATTATGTGGTAGAGGAAAATGGAAGTATACTTGTGTTAAGTGTGCAATTTTCAAATACAAGTTTGAATCAACTTGATATAACTGTTATTAATTTTAAAGTTAAATCACTGAGTGTCACACATTACCACAGAAATATAATTGAAAACAAAAAGCATAATTGTTTTCTTAAATCAATCAATGAAACCATAAATTACTTTCACTTTACAAATCATGTTTTATTTAACTTAAATTAGCAGACTTCTTTGAGTAAAAGTAAATATATTAATTGTATACCACAAGAAACAAAGTTATTATAGTTAAGAATAAATATTTCATCACACCCAGAAGATACGTTTTAGTATATTCTCACTAAAAAGAAACGTTACATGCAGAAATTAATGGATATGATGGAGCTTATCATTACACAATATATAAATAAATGGGATTACCACTCAATACTTTAGAAATATGTAAAAAATAATTATGTATCTTGGAGCCAGTAGCTCATGCTTGCAACCCTAGCTACTAAGGAGGCTGAAAGCTTAGAATCATGGTTCAAAGCCAGCCTAGGCAGGAAAGTCGATGACCCTCTTATCTCCAATGAGCCACCAAAAAACTGACAGTGGCTCAAGGGTTAGAGCACTAGTCTTGAGCTAAAGAGCTGAGGGACAGTGTCCAGGCCCAGATTTCAAGCCCCACAACTGACTAAAAATAAACAATTAAAATAAATATTTTGATATAAATGTTAAAATATCTATTCTAAAATTTTTAAATCCTCACTAGATATGCTAGTTTATATAAATATAGAGAAGTTTTTTTCTGGATTTAGTTGTCATTAAATTTTGTAAATCACATATTTGTCACTCAATTCATATTTGTATGTTTATATACTTATATACCCTAAGTATAATTAAATGATATGTGATAGGCAGTGCTGTTTTAGGAATTTCACTTGGCTTTTTAACATTAACCCTTCTACCCTAAAATCTATATACCCTCCAACCTTATCAGAGATTTCATCTCATTGGAGCAAAAAAGTATAAGCTATAATCATTGTTTGGAACAACTGTAACATTTTACATGAATTTCACTTAGTTTAAGATCCAAAACATTCAAGTCATCTTAACCATGCCAATAATAGCAAAATGTCTTCTGAGCTTTGCAGTCTCTTAAGAGATGAAAATCTTTAATTATACATCTATTTTTTTTCTGCCTAACATCTTATATCTTAGGAAGATCTTTTTGGGTAACCCTCTGTTCCTGACTAGAAGACCGCAACAAAGGCAATATGGAAAATACTTGAAAACAATTAAAAAAGCAATCACAGATACTCCTCTAATCACCAGTTTCAATGAGAATATACATTAAAGTAACACTTTTTTGTTGCATTTAAAGAGCAATAATTAAACTTTAATTAGCAATGAAGAAGATAACAGAAAACTGTGTTTGAAGACATCTTGACTTTGAACAATTCAATATAAGCATAATGGATTTATCTTGTTTTTCTATGGAGTTGCCAAAATAATAGAGACCAACACCCAAAGGCAGGAAAACACCTAAGCCAAAGCAGTAAACTTTTGTCTATAAAATAATCGTGAGGGTGTGACTCTTCCAAAGTCAGGCTTGCAAAGAGGAAAGTGTATTTGCTTTGGAGGGAACAATAAAAAATATAAAAATCCTTTATTAATGTTTTACATATCTTGACTAGAACTTCTCATGTTGGAGAAGAGGAAAGGTATGAAAAATTTCAAGATTGTTTGACTATTCCCGAAGATCATTCTTATTTATCAGCTATAGCCTGGGTTACGCTTAGTATCATGCTTGTTTAAATTTAGAAGCATTATTTGTTTCTGGGTTATAAGCCGCAAAGCCTTGAGTATTAATAAAGGTCATTTCCTAAGAGGTGAAAGTTGCTGTGTAAACAAACCTAAAATATCAAAGACAGCATAGTGGAAACTATTTTCTAGCCATATGACAATCTGTGGTGTAGATTTTGTTTCGTATTGTTCCAGGGGACTCATTTTTGTTATCTTCTTTTTCACCATCTAGTGTTCCTATAATATTCTATACCATTCTCTGATGACTATAATTTTACTGGATTCTCTAATTTCTCTGTTTCTGTTTTACCTTTTTTAATTACTTTAGAAACTCTAACTCAACATGACATAAATTATCTTTATAATATTAGCAAACAGATTTCATTTCCATATTCTTACCCTAGCCTTCTACATAATTTTGGTACTTAGTGATCCCCAAATGTGAAAATAAAGATAGGGAGCTTCTTATTTAGATATTATTTAGCATTTCAAGACTTCATTAATTCAAGGCCCTTAGTAGTATGTACCTCATACATGTATACTAAGCTGGTGGCAACTTTTTCTTATTCTCAGAAACTAGGAAATATGGTGTCCCTGTAGTTTCATTAGGAAAAGGATGTAGTTGAATTAATTTACTAAACCAAATCTGCTGTAAAGTATTTCTACAAGTTATTTGGCTTAAATAATCCGTATTTACCGTTTTACAGTTCTAAAGGACAGAAATCTAAAAGAAGTCTCACTAGATTAAAATAGAGACACCCACAGAGCTAAAATATTTTTCAAATGATTCTAGTGGAAAAGACATTTATCTCCTGTTCTGCTTCCCAGAAATTCAGAATCTGGGTTGTTATTTTTTCCTTTATCTTCTAATGTAGGATCTTTACATCTTTCTGATGGTTCTTACCTAATCATGTCCCTTTTGAACTACACCTGGGACTTTTAACTACCTTTGAGTATACTTCCCCCATATGATAATTATTCAAATTTGTTCTCCTTGGGTAATGAGAGGTTATTATTTTACAAACATATATATAATGCAAATCTACATTTGAAGGATTAGGTATGTGGGAAAGACAGATATTCTGTGAAGGTATTTTGCTATGTACAATGAGTGTGTAGCATTCTTTCTATTATAACCTGTTATCCTTTCATTAACCTGAATAAGATATTTCTTCAATGAAATATGACTAGAAAAAATTTAGTCCCTGAAAGCAATTAATCCTGATTAAAACATTGTCATGTACTAGAAATCATAAATGCCTGAAGCAGTTCTGGCACTATCACATTTTATATATTCTGCATACAATCTTCTCTTTTCAAGAGCATTTGATTGTTATTATTTTGGAATTATGGTTAATATTTATTTGACTGCTATTTTTAAAGAATGCATTACCCAATGCTGGTTCTCTTTTTCTAACTTTTTTGGGTCTAATCTACTTTTTGAAAGAAAGGCAGCCATTTGAATTACATGAACTGCTTATTGAAGTTGAATCCGCATGGAGAGGAAAGGAAGAAAATTGATGACTTTGTGGGTATATCACATTAAAAATGTATCTGCAAGCTATTTATCTTAAAATCGTCTATTTTTCATTATATAAGATTCTGATATAATTTAGTCTCCCAACTCACACATTGTTAATGAAGTCTTATTTCATGCCTCCCAAAAACAAACACCAAATTACTATTTATTTTTAAATTATCATTTATTTAAAAATATATTTTTAAAAAATTAGTCGAGGGAAATGGTTTATTAGATATTTAGAGTCATGTTCAGACTCTAAGGTGAAAGCCAGAGAGGGGAAAAAATCCTGATTTTATTCTTCCTTGAGCCACTCTGATTTATTTCATCTGTTTCTGAAAGAATGAAATTCTTGATTTGAAGCCTTTTGCTTGATATCCACAATGAGTCATTCTTCCATTATTAATAGAATTTGGAGAAAGGATGAGAATTCACACTAGAAATAGGAGAAGAGGGAAAGAGAAGAAGAAATCTAGATATTATAGTCTTCCTCATCACAATCACAAGGTCTGGATAATGATAATGGATATTAGATACAATGCTCTAGAGTGATTAAACACATCTATAGAAAAGATAACCCTACAAGTGATCACATGGAGAATGCTTATTTATAAAATATTATAATAATTTCCTACAGAAAATGTTATCTATTTGTTAAGTTCTTGGTTAGGATTTGTTTAATTCTGGTGTGCTATAGTCAACTATCATAATGGTATACAAGGATGGTAAGAAACTAACAACTTAATATCACATTCTAATATTAGCTTAATTCTGCCTGTGTTATATGTATGAGGCTGTATTTGAGTTTTGCTTCAATTTCACATGCTATATTCTTCCAGTATATAAATTGAAGGAAGACTCCCTCTGAAATATGCTATTTTTATGGCTAAGGGAAAACAAGTCAGCTTTTAGACACAGACAATGAGATAGAAATCTTCCCCTAGAAATAATCTTTCTCCAATTCTGGTTCACTTTTGTAAGCTGAAATAACTCACATAACCCATTTTTACATTGCAGGTAGAGGTAAATCTCACCTACAGAAGCTGATGCAAGACATAGAGTAATATACCAAGATATGCAACACTTGAGATAAAGAGAAAAAAAAGAGAACTCTAATACAATCAATCATACTTGTGCTCACATGTCTCTGCAGGAAGGAAGGTATTATGTACCTTTGTTTCTAAAACTACTGAGATCTTCAAATCATGTCTTTTATGCTTGGATGTTACAGGAATTAGAGAACATTTTGATACTGAGACAGCATAAAATCTTGAAGAAAGTTGGACTAATCATTTCAATACTACCTTTTGTTCTCCAAGAAAATAAACCATTTTAAAGACAGTACTTTATAATTTCTTACCTAATATCTTTTATTTTCCAGAAATGGATTTTGTTAATATATGTGACTATCCAACAGAATAAATATCTTCATTTATATGCATCTTGTGCAGACAGCAAATCAATTAGATGTAAGTGTGAGTTCATCAGTAGCACTTTTTCAAACTGCAAAACTTCGTTTAAATAGAGATACAGGTGGACCCATTGCAACAATGAGATGTACAAGACGTTATGTCGAAAAATGAACTTTACAACTTTGGTGGGGGAGGGTGGGGGGAGGATTGGGTGGGGGGACAGGGGGAGGATGGGAAGGGATGGGAAGGGGAATCAAAAGAGGAGGCTACAATGCTTGCTAAGAAATGTACTCATTATTTTGCCCATGTAATTGTAACCCCTCTGTACAGTATTTTCACAATAAAAAATAATATAAAGAAGAAAAATAAATAAATAAAACTGCAAAAAATTTGGACAAGGAGATAATACATATATTTTTTCCATCATCAACTACCAAATCCTCCTTCTTCCTTCCTAAGAAACACACCCAATTAATAAAAAGTCATAGATATTTTGCTCTTGATCTTGAAAATGAAAGCAGAATGTTATGGATGTCTGAGATGATAGTTAATAGTGTTTTACATAGTAATGTCACATGCAACAACCCTATGAATCCTGCAGGTCTTAACACTACTTCCTTAGTGATGTAATAGGAATGTCAGCTTTACTGGATGTAGTATTGTTTCCACTTCCTTTCCTACCACCGGACCTAAATTATAATACATATTATGGGTGTGTTCTCTTCTTTTTCTGATAAGATTTGCTAAGAGTCTGTCAATCACTTTGATTTTTTCAAAGAATCAACTCTTTGTTGTGTTGATTCTTTCTGTGTTTTTTTTTATTCTAATTCATTTAATTCTGATTTAATTTTAATTATTTGTTTTCGTCTACTGCATTGGGGTTTATTTTACTGCTCTTTTGCAAGGAGGCCCAGATGTCTCATTAAATTTTTGGTTTCAGATCTCTCCAATTTGTTGATGTAAGAACTGAGAGCTATAAACTTGCTTCTGAGTACTGCCATTGCTGTTTCACAGAGGAGCTGGTAGTTTGTATGCTCATTTTTGTTGAATAACATGAACACTTGAATTTCCTTTCTAATCTCTTCCATGAACCAATCGTGATTCAGCAGTGTGTTGTTCCTGGTCCTTGCGTTGTTACAGGACCCTCTTTGGTGGTTTTTAGTGTTGAGTTCTAATTTTATTCCCTTGTGTTCTGAGAGAAAGCAAGGTATAAATTCAATGTATCTGAATTTGGACAAGTTTGCTTTGTGGACTAAAATGTGGTCTATTTTGGAAAATGTTCGATGTGCTGCTGGAAAACCATGTATTCTGATGCTGCTGGTTGAAATATTCGGTATGTGTCTGTTAAATCTAATTTACCTATGCAGTTGTTTAGGTCCGCACTTTCTCTTTTTAGTTTTTGCCGAGTTGATCTATCTAGTGGGGAAAGTGGTGTGCTAACGTCCCCAACAATTAATGTCCTTGAATCTATTTGGGATTTGAGGGAAAGTAGTGTTTCTTGGATAAATTTGGGTGCTCCGTTGTTTGGCGAAAAGATATTTAGAATTGTAATATCCTCCAGAAGGAGATATCCCTTAATTAGTGTGTAGTGACCTTCTTTATCTCTTCTCACTAGTTTTAATTTGAAGTGTATTTTATCTGATATTAGTATTGCAACTCCCACTTGATAATGGGGGCCGTTTGCTTGGTAGATTTTGTTCCAGACTATCATATTGAAAATGTTTTTCTTTTTATGAGCAAGACGTGAATCCTGAAGGCAGCAGATGAAGGATCTTGCTTTTTAATTGAACTAGACAGTCTATGTAGCTTAATTGGAGAGTTAAGTTCATCAATGTTGAGAGATAGGACTGAGAGATATTAGGGAGTTCTTGCCATTTTATCCACCTTCTTGGGGGCTGAGGCAACTGAGTTCTTCCTATGTTTCTTGGATTCTCAGTTTGGGTTTAGTTTCTTGGCCTTTATTGTGGTCTTGTTGGTTTTCTATGTGTAGGACATCTTTAAGAATCTTTTGTAAGGCTGGTTTGGTGGAGATAAATTGTTTAAATTTTTCATTGCTATGGAAGGACTTTCTTTGACCTTGGGTTATGAATGAGAGTTTAGCTGGGTATAGTATTCTTGGTTGATATTTGTCATTATGGCATGGCATACATCATTCCATGGTCTTCCTGCTTGAATTGTCTCTGCTGAGAAATCTGAGGTGATTCTAATTGGTTTCCCTTTATAAGTGATTGATATTTTCTCCTTGACAGCTTTAAGTATGTTTTCCTTGGTCTGAATTGATCCTGCGAGGATTATACTGTGAGAGGGGGATGTCCTGTTTTGGCCATGTCTACTTATATTTCTAAAAGCTTCTTGTATCTTAATAGGCCTATCTTTTTGCATGTTTGGGAAGTTCTCTGCTAGGATCCTGTTAAACAAATTTCCTATACAATTAACTTCTGATTCTAGGTGCTCCTCTACACTCATTATCCTCAGATTAGGTTTTCTGATGGTGTCTTCCATGTGTTGAATAGATCTATCGTATTTCCTGGATTTTTCTTGAATGGTTGTATGTTCTTTCTCTATAATATGTAGGCTGTCTTCAATCCCCGAGAATTGATCTACTATCAAGACTTTCTACTTTGTTATTTATTTCTTTTCCTTCTAGTTGGTTGGCTTTGATGGCTTCCAATTCTTTGTTGGAGCTTTGTTTTAGATCTTGTATGAACTTCTTTACTTCCTTAATTTAATGTTCAGTGTTTATTCTCAAGTCACTTAGTTGATTGGTTATGGTTTTCTTGGACTCCCATTCCTTCTGTTGGGTTCCAGTCAGCGTTCCCTTTGTGGACTTCCTGACTTCTTTCAGCTCTCTGTTTATAGATTCCATGGATGCCTTTAGTGATCTTTGTGTATTCTCATGCTGCTCTCTCAATTCCTGTATCACTCTTTGATTAGCTTCCTTATGTTCACTCAATTCCTGTAGTTCTCTTTGAGTGTTCTCAGCCTCCTAACACCATTCCTCACTTTCTCTTTGTCTCTTCTACGCCAACTCCTGCAATTCCTGTCTATCTCTTTGACTGATCTCAGCCTGCTCACACCATTCTTTTATTTCTCTTTGAGTGTTCTCAAGCTGCTCATACAATTCCTGTATCAATCTTTGAGTATCTTCCTCAGGCTCATGATATTCCTGTATTGACCTTTCGTTTGTCTTCTCTCTCTCCCTATCACGCTCACATGAAGTCTTTGCAGGTTTTCAATCTTTTCATTTACCATGTTTACCAGTAGTGTTTGCAGAGCTTTTTGGGAACTCTCCTCTGGATTATTCATTTTCTGTTCTGTCCCCTGATTACCATGAGTGGGAGTTGAGATACCCGGATTTACCATTATTCTTGTGTTTTTCAGGTTTGTTCTGCCCATTTGGGATGAATGAAACACCAGTTTTGTGCTAGAACACTATCTTAAGGCAAGCATCAACCAAAGTCTGTAGTTGCAAAGTAAAAAGTCTGCAGATACAATCTAGTTCAACAGATATAGCTATTCAACATCAAACAACTATGTATTAGTGTGCTGCGAACTGCAAAGAAGAATTTGGCAAAGCAGACATTATTAGGTTAAGCGAGATATGTGGGTAAAAATAGGAATAGTGGGATGTGGAAATGTAGAGGGAGAGTTAACTTGACTAAATACTAATATCTAAGCGGGAAATAGGTTGGATAGAATGATAGTAGAGAGAGAGAAAAAAAGAAAAAAGGGCAAGAAAAAATAGAAACAAAAATTAAAAATTAAAACTGAAACACATAAATTATGCAAATTAACAAAGTAATATTCAGAGAAGAACGAGGATAGGATAAGAGAAGGGGAGGGATAGAATGAGATGTGAAAAACTTAAAAATAAAAATGCTTAAAATATCATATAGGTACATAGAAGTAATACTGATATTAAGGAATTTAAATCTAAGAGGTTTTGAACTGAGTAATAAATTTCTGGATTAAGTGTGTACAAAATGGGGGTTAATGTCTAATAATCGACTATGGGTATATCTGAGGATGAGCAGAACAGCAATTAAGTCACACAAAGACGAACGAAAGAGAGGAAAAGTGAAAAGAATGAGAAACAAAGAAAGGAAGGAAGAAAGAAAGAAAGAAAGAAAAGGATCAAAAGTCTGTAGAGCTAAACAAAAAAATGAATGAAAAGAGAAAAAAGAAAAAAATCACACACACACACACACACACACACACACACACACACACACACACATACCCTTAAAATAAAAAGTATAAGAGCAAGAAAAAAGGAGTTAAAATATTTTTTAAAGATAAAAATTAAAAAGTTTAAAAAGTTTAAAAAAATT
This sequence comes from Dipodomys spectabilis, assembly GCF_019054845.1. Classification (NCBI taxonomy): domain Eukaryota; kingdom Metazoa; phylum Chordata; class Mammalia; order Rodentia; family Heteromyidae; genus Dipodomys; species Dipodomys spectabilis. The sequence goes on along the minus strand of NW_024871388.1, from coordinate 71,889 downwards.
ATAAAATGTACAAAAAAAGAATTCTTTGATATTTTTTGGTGGGGATGGGTAGATCCTGTATCTCCCTTGTGTCTGTAACTGTCTCTTGTTGGAGTCTCTGGTCTGCTTGTGGTGTTTGATTTTCCTGTGGCTTGGTTGGTCTCTTAAGTCAGTTTGTTTGAGCAGGCAGAAAAATGCTCTGCTTTACCCAGAATTTTGTGATCCTCCTCCCAGGCTAGTTCAATGAGAAGGAGATCTGCTTTGAGTTTCACAAAAGAGGGATATGGCTGTTTCTTCTAGTTTGGAGATGCTGTGATGAGGCTAATTTCTGGTAGGGTGGAGGCCTTTTAGCAAACAGTAGCTTTTCCCTGGGGGGCTAGCTTCTGAGACACTGACAGAGCCCAGCCTGGAGCCATTCTCAGGGTTTAAGTTTACTTAAGCCTGAGGAAGATACTCAAAGAATAGGAAGGGGCAGCCACTACTGGGGCTGGTGGAGCTCTCTCTGCTGTGCTGGGTCACTTTCCGCTGGGTGTAGCTGAGCTTGGAATGTCAGAATTGGTTCCTGTGACCTGGTAAATGACTCTTGTTTTCTTTCAAGGCCTGAGTTGGAGCTAGCTGCTCAACCAGGCCTCTGTCAGTATCAAAGATGGAGATCTCTGGTAGTGGGGAGGGGCGGGATGTTCTTACCTCCTCTGCTCCCTGAGAAGGAGTGATGATGTCAGGCTTCTACTCATGCCAGATTCTTGGTTTTTGGGTCGTCTCTGGTATGCAATCTGCAGGATGAAGATGTCTGTTCCTTGTCAGTTCTTCCTGGTGTTGAGTAGAATCAACTCACCTGCTGCATCTGGAGTCGTTGTCCTGGACTCTCTGTGTTGCAAGTATGGCAGCTACGGTCGCCACCGCAGCCACTGCTGCCACAGCGGTGGCTGCTGACAAGTGCACAGATCTGTTTCCTTGCCTGGATTTTCTCTCTCTGGCCTAACTCTGTGTACTGTGATGGCACACTTGGTGTGATTCTCTGGTTTAGGACTGTTCACTGGAGCACTAAAACTGCTTTCTATGCGAGAGCTTGTTTAGCCTCCAGCTTCTCCTCTGCCATCTTCCTGGAACTCCTGTATGTATTTTTATTTTGTCAAGCACTGAGCTTGAACTCAGGTAGTGGCAGTTCTGCCTCAGGTTTGATCACTCTAGGCTGGGGTGCAGCCACTGGACCCATAGCCGAACCTGGGTTCCTGGGTCCCAATGGCTGACAGGAAAAAAAATTTAATGCAAAAGAGAAAAAACCCTGGCAATTTGCAGATGGCTGTCAATTTTACATTTTTTTCTTTTCTATGTGACCATACTGGTTCTGAATGACACGGTTGAAAAATGTTGGTAACCTGGCATTGCTGAAAGCTGGCAGGTTACCAGGGAAGCCATAGGCCAACACAGCAACATAGGCCCTGTGTTTGAAGCCCGGTCCTGACCCCTAAGAGATCTAAGAATCTCATTCCTAGTCATAGGAATACCGATGGAAGATTATGAATAGCAAGGTTGAACTAGTTATTTCTGAATACTACTATACAATTAGAGTGATTTTAGGAGGCCAATTGATTTAATGAATGCTTTTTGACACATTCAAAGAATACTATTAATTACATGTATGCTATAGTTTCAGGAGAGTGGTTGATTTAATTAATAATTCATTAAGGCTGAAAACAATAAAATTAATTACATGAAGGCATAATAAACACCCAAGAATTGGAAGGAATGTAGCCTATATAGCTGAATAATGTGTAGACATCTCCTGCACTCTATAATGATCTATATTTATTTGTGTACTACAATCTGCATATCAATGTGTTCTTATTTTGTCAACTCTTAGGGCTCAATCTCAGGTGCTGGAAATTGCTAGTCAGCTTAATATGCTCCAGGCTGGCATGCTAACACTTACCCATTAATGAATTGGGCTTTGTAGACTGTGAGTTCAGATGTGAGAAGTGGAGCGTGAAACATGTTTTCTTTTTCTTTGAAAGTGCTCGGTGACAGGTAGGATGTATAATACAGATGCAAATCTATATGCAATGTAATAGGATGTAATAAATGTAAAAAATGTCATAGGTGGAAGAATTGTCATTACAATAAATGAAAAACAGATTGAATTAGTAGGGAATCATTCTAGGATAAAATTAGACACAAAAATTATAGGATGTGGATTAAGTTTAATATTTTATTAAGCATTGCCAGAATAAAAATTTCATGGAAACACAAATACCTAATAATTGGTAGTAACACACGATGCATAATTTAATAATATATAGGAATATGTCTCATTCTATAAAATACATAATTATAGTAGGAATGTACGTACATATGTGATAAACAATAACAGGATATTGAGTAATTTTAATTAATGCTTTAGTAATTGTTAACTGGGACACATCATTAAATGGAGACGTAATTTAATACCTAATAATTGGTAGTAATACTATCTATAATTTAATAATATGCAGACATCTCTCTTTTTGTGTATATAATATTTTTATACAACAATCTCTATCTATTTATATCTCATTCACTCCTGGGGCTCAGTGGTTGAATGTTCACCGAGGAAGCATGAAGCACTGGGTTTGATTCCTCAGTGCACATAAACAGAAAACCCAGAAGTTCTGCTGTCTTTCATTCAATTGTGTGCTAGCCTTGAGCACAAACGCTTAGGAACAGGGTCAAAGCCCATACTCAAGCCCCAGGACTGCCGCCAAAAAAAAGTAGAATGTTTTAACTGCAACTATAGAAGGGCAAGAAGGGCAGGACTTCAAATACCTCATCACAGGGTAATCTAGGAGTCTGGGGCTGACAGCTTCCACCTAACCTGACTTAGCCAGATGTAAACTGCTGCAACCCAGCTCCATGGGTTATCCTCATCATCCTGGTTACCCTGGCTTATCCCCATATCCTGGGTGCTCAGGGCCTTTAAAACTTGGCAGGAAGTCTGCTAGAACCTTTGAAATATGGCTTGAAGTGGTAGAGCTCTAGTCTTGATCAAATGTTATTAGAATAGTATCCTCATGTTTTGAGTTCAAGCCCCATGGCTAACCCCCTCCCCCCCCTAAAAAAAAACACCACACTAAACCATTAGATGTGAACTTGTGTGGTTTGTGAACTGTTCCTCAAAGAATGGTGATATTGATAAAAGCACCCTAATTCTAATGAAAGCTTGTGGAATAGAGCTAGGTGCTGAGTCATTCACAGGGTGCAGTTTGCTGCATCCTGCATTGGGTGCTGTGTGCTGAGTCTTTCAAAGGATGCTGTGTGCTAAGTTATGCAAAGAGTGCAATGTGCTGTGTCCTTCAAAGGGTGCATTCTTTCTTCGGGTCCTTATAAGATCTCCACAACTGAGATGATTATGCAGACAAGAATATTGAGGCTCATTTAAGTCCCCATGGCAGGGACAAAGATGTATTACTGAAGACTAGTAAGTCGTCTCCTGCAGACAATTAATTGTTTTGTTTTGTGTTTTCTCAGTCATGAACCTTGAACTCAGGGTCTAGGTGCTGGCCCTTACCTCTTGGGCTTATGACTAGCGCTCTAACACGTGGAGACATGGATCCCTTTATAGCAGAGGCCACAGCCTAGGGGTCTATAGCTAAGGTCTGTCATCCTGCCTTCTCAGAAAGCTGAGATCTGAGGATCTGGGTTCCAAACTATCCCAGACACAAAAGCCTATTATCTCCATGAGCCTATTATTTCCAATTTACCACTAAGAAACCCGAAGTGGAATCTGGGTGCTTGTTGCTCATGTCTGTCATCCTAGCTACCCAGTAGGATGAGATCTGAGGATCATGGTTCAAAGCTAGCCTGGGCAGGAAAGTCCTTGAGACACTTAGCTCTGATGGACCCCCCAAAAACCTGAGGTGGTGTGTGGCTCAAGTGGTAGAGCACAAGACTTGAGGAGAAGAGTTCAAGGACAGTACCCATGCCCAGATTTCAACTCCTACAACAATAAAGAAAAGACAGAAACAAACTAACAAACCTGAAGTAGAGGGCTGGGAATGTGTAGAGTGTAGATTGCTTTGCATACATGAAACCCTGGGTTTGATTTCTCAGGACCATATCACTAAAAAGAAGCCTGAAGTGTCTCTGTTGCTCAAGTGGGAGAGGATTATCCTTGTACAAGAGAAAATAAGAACAGTGCTGAGGACCTGAGTTCAACCTCCTGTGCACACGCGGGCTCACGCACACATACACACACACACACACACACACACACACACACACACATGCACACACACACACACACACACACACACACACACACACGCTCACAGACTAGAAGTGGTGCTGTTAGACAAAATGCTAAAGCACCGGGCTTCTACACTGAGCTCATGGTCAGCACCCCAGCCCTGCTTTCAACCCGCAAACCTAGACAGCCAGGGCCCAACTTGGAGAGGTCAAATGTTTCAAATCCTGAAGAGCTTCAACAGCCCTAGATGACAGGAAGCTTTGTGATATCAGATATGTGCTTGGATTTCCCAAGCTTCCAGAAACCTAGGAGAGACATCATAGGCCCATCATCGTCCTCAATGAAACATTTCATGAGTTTCAGTGCCCCAGTTGTCTGCCAGAAGGACTGCTGAATTATATTGAGCACTGTATCTGAACACGGGAATATAGTCTCACAATGGCAGGATAAGTGCACAGGACTTGGCCTGCCACGGGAGATGGCACAAATGGCGTCCTGTCAAACCAGAGCACTGGGGAAAGAAATAGATTGGGATAAAATTAGACCTTTATCCTGACCTTCAGAGCCCACTCACACTCATTCTCACAATTTGACACAGATGGAGTTGTTTGTTACATAGCTGTACAGAAGTGAGGCCTTTTGTCTGCCTGTCCAGACAATGAGGGAGACTTCTTCCAGCAGGCCTGGGATGCAGAGAAACCCTCAGGCTATACTGGGAACAGTGAGGGGAGCCGCAGAACATGCACTTTCATGAAATCAGTCTCTGTTATGAAATCATTTTATTGGATACAAATTTTCTAGCTTGGTGCCATTCATCGTAACTACTCTGGAGCTTCACCTATAGGAATACATACATACATACATACATATACAAAGATATGGAGGTACAGGTTATTTTTGAGGGGGCAGGTCCTGGTGTTGAACTATGAGCCTAGGCATTGTTCCTGAGATCCTTTTGCTAAAGGGTAGTGCATTAACCTTGACTCAAAACCCCACTTCTGGGTTTTTCTGTGATCTCTTAGAAATAACATTGTCATAGACTTTCCTACACTGGCTGGATTCAAACTCAGATTCTCTACATCTCAGACTCCTGAGGAGCTCAGATCACAATGAGAAGCCACTGGCACCTTCTTTCTTTTCTTCTTCATTTTTTAATCTGGAAACCTGAATGCTTTACAGGGTCATACCAGTGTTATGAATTTATAAGTTAACTACCCAATGTCCTTTATAGCTGCTTTCTCTAAGAAGGATTTTCCTTCCTCATCTTACCATCTGTTCATAGGTTTGAAACCAAAAGTGAGAAATGAGTGTCACAGAATTTCTGTGCAAATGTCCACAGGACATGCCAGCTTTGTCAATTAGCATTGAGCTACAGCAATTTACTGTCTCAAGATGGGAGGACCAAAAGCTAGAGGGATCCTTATATTGTCTGCGTTGCTTCTTTTGCCTATAAAATGATCTAAAAATTAGGAGTGTTGTGTGTCTCCAACCCTAAGTATCTAGAATATACTAGAAGCATCTTCATGCATCACTTTTCTAGTGTCTCTCGAGATTTAGACTCCAGGTTTGTGTGGAGGTGCTCCTTGGTGAATCCCTGAGGATAGCCGCTTGAAACCTTTTTGAGAGATCACCCTTCAAAGTCAGCCTGAGCAGGAAGTCTGTGAGATTCTTATGTCCAATAAACCACCAGAAAACCAGAAGTGGAGCAGTGGACCAGAATGTAGAGATGGAGCTTTGAGAGAGAAAGCCGAGCAGAAGAAACAGGCTAGACCAGGATGGAAAGCCTGGGAGGCACTTATGTCCGATTAACGACCAGATGGCTGGAAGTGGAGCTGTGGCGGTGGTAAAGCCTCAGCCTTGGGAAAAACAGCTGAGGAACGCATCAGGCCCTGAGTTTAAGCCATGGGATAGCCTCAAAATCGTTTTCAAAAAGAGAAGGCCACGTTTATGAATCAGTGCCCTACTTACTTATGTGTGTATATTACCTCCCTGAGTTCAAACACACTGTATGCAATGATGCTTCTCTTATTTATTTATTTATTTATTTTTTAGATATGATCCTTGCGCCTACTGCATCATCCTCCTCTTGTCAGACCCATTGCTTTCTCTTCCAGGGTTCCAGGCCTGTGTCCTTATATGATGCACACTGAAGATCTCAGCAGTCTTTATTTACATTTTATTATGAGGACAATGCAGGAACAGTAACAAATCAGGCAGGGGTACACAAGATAGGGTTTCTTAGAAGTAACCAGTCTTCAGAAAATTAAACTTGAGGAAGTAAAATGGTAGCATACTTATGTAAAAACTACTATTAAGAAAAATATGAGGGGGCTGGGAATGTGGATTAGTGAGAGAGTGCTTGCCTAGCATGCAAGAAGCCCTGGGTACGATTCCTCAGTAGCACATACACAGAAAAGGCCAGAATTGGTGTTGTGGCTCAAATAGTAGAGTGCTACAGACAGTGCCCAGGCCTTAAGTTCAACCCAAGACCTGGCAAAGAGATACCTAGGTAGGTAGGTAGATTGATAGGAAGAAAGAAAGAAAGAAAGAAAGAAAGAAAGAAAGAAAGAAAGAAAGAAAGAAAGAAAGAAAGAAAGAAAGAAAGAAAGAAAGAAAGAAAGAAAGAAAGAAAGAAAGAAAGAAAGAAAGAAAGAAAGAAAGAAAGAAAGAATAAAAGAAAGATAGTTTAATCTTTGGACGTCAGGAGGAAAGAAGGGAACACTTCCCAGTTAGGAGACCTTTTGCAGTGTGCCTTCACATAACCACAGAGCAGGAAGACTGTCTCTTTCCCACTTCTCAGGCAACCAAGGGCCCCAGAGTCAAGAGGGCAGAGCTAGGTTCTAAATAATGTGCTTGGAGACAAAATAGAAACAGTCCTGCCTCTAGTTAGTCTGGGGATTTGCATTAATTATGTGGAGAATGAAGGAAGGAGAATGGACTGGCAGAGGTAGAAGGGTCTTCAAATCTGATAGATGGAGAGTAAAAACCAACTCCCTAAGACCAGAGAGCAGGGTTTTTCTACTCTGTTCCTCCCCTCTCCCCCACTAAACTGGCTCTCTATTGGTAACCTAAAGGTAGCCTGAGTCTCCCTTCACATGAGAGAGGAAGGTTAATTAGTCATTGTTTGAAGAGGCCGAGTAAAGCCTGACCCTGGTGTAACTTTAACAAATGTTACAGGTTTTCCCCATTGCTGGTTGTGCCTGGAATAAATGAAGTGGTTTTGCAGCTCACTTCCCTGCTGGGTGTGTACGTTCTGCCTCCTAATCCTGTAGGCCTGGTCTCTGCACCTAGCCTGGATTTTGAAACTGTTTTCTGTCCTTCAATAACAGAGTTACACTGGAGTTCTTCCTGCTAACAGAGCTAGGGCTCTGAATCCAGGATAGGTCAATAATGGTTCTTTCCTTCTTCTATAGCTCGAGTACTATAAGAACATTTAATGTGCAAGTAAATTCTCATCACCAAGGGAGACACACGAAGCTCTTGAATATCTGACCTTTCAGAAGTGCAAGTCATTTTGTCATAGATTTCCTGCCGTGGCTGGCTTCACCCTGTGATCCTGAGACCTCAGCCTCCTGAGCTAGGGTGATGGGCATGAGCTACTTGTGCTCTGCTAGGTTCAGAACTGTAATGACATTGACAATACAAGTCAACTGCTTATCACAAAGGGCTTGTGGAGCATATTAAGCCTTTTAACCTTGGACCTTTAAGAACCCTGTAGGACACAATATTACAATGCTACAGTCTGAGAGGATGGGCATATGTATGTGCTACACTTGAACCTTGAGCTCTGAGTCCAATTCTGGTGTACATCAGTGTTCATCTTCCATAGAATGTTCTCGTAATTAGCAAATAGGAAAAGTATTTTAATTAACCCTCACTCTTTTTCCAGTTGTGTGTCTCGAACTCTAGCCTGGGCACTGACCCTGAGCCCTTCAGCTCAAGGTGAATACTCTAGCACTTAATCCAAAATGCCAGATGGGTTCTTTTGGTGGTTCACTGGAGATAAGAAACTAACAGGCTTTCCTTTGGACTGTGGTCTTCAGCTCTCAGCCTCCCGAGAAGCTATGGTTCCACTTATGAGCCACTGGCATCTGGCCTATGGTTTTAGACAGTCCTGGGCTTGATTTTAGGGCCTGGGTACTCTCTCTGAGCTTCTTTTTCTCAAGGCTAGCCACTTGAGCTACTCCATAGCTTCTGGCTTTTTCTGAGTATGTGGCACTGAGGATTCAAACCCTGGCATTCATGCATGCTGAGCAAGCATTTTACCACTAAACCACATTTCTAGCCCCACCCTCACAATTTTATACCTTACTTGCCTATCCTCAAGAAAAGGCTTCTGAGTATAAATCATCTAAAGAAAACCCGATAGAAAGTTTCCAAAGATAAATAAGACAAAGCTCATACTTGTGAGAGACTCTAATCATGTGAAGACTGTGACAAATGCTTCCATTTAATTATGTATTATGTTTCAACACTTAATAAAATATTAATGAGAATGAGTCAATGTCCTAAATTATTGGGTATAATTTTATAATAGATGTGCAAAATGTAATAAATATTATGTGTATAAAAATACTAAATACAGTAATCAATAAATAAATAAATCAAAGAAAAATAAAATACAAAATCATTCTTTTTCTGTGGGGGTCCGGTTGTGTGGCTTGAACTCTGGGCCTGGGTGCTGTTCCTCAGCTCTTCAACTCAAGGCTAGCACTCTACCACTTGAGCCACAGCGCCACTTCCGGATTTTTTCTTTTTGCTTATGTGGTGCTGAGGAATCAAACCCAGGGACTCAGGCATGCAAGGCAAGTGCTCTACCACTGATCCACCTGAATCATAGATCCACCTGAATCATAATATGAAATTAACATACATATGTAAGTATATATATCATATATTACACATGTATAGAGATATTTTTCCATTTTAGGGCCTTCATTCAGGCCCTGGGAACTCTAGCCTGAATTTCTTTCCTCATGGACAGTGAGCTTCGCCTTCACCCATGATGCAAAATTGTTACCTGGACGGTGAGCTCAAATCCTAGCAATGGCAGAAATACTGGTCCCAGTTCCAAGACAGTGACTTAATTTTTTAATGGAAGCAGTTATGTTTATTCAGTTCCATACTGAACATTTTAAAAAGTGTAGAATTTTGTACAGCTATTCACTCAGAGATCCTTCCCTTTCCTCCAAAATACTTCTCTGAGAACTACATTGTTTGTCTTTGTTCGTTTTTTATTGTAAAAATATTTTACAGGAGCAAGGTAATGAGTAAATTTCATATTGAGCATTGTTACCTCCTCCTTTGTTTTCCCCCTACCATACCTTCCCTCCCATCTCCACAACTACCTCCCCCTGCTTAGGTCAGTGACTTAGTTTTCATTTTTGGTTGGCACAAGGTTTGAACTCAAGTAGTAGCAAATCTTCCCTCACATTGCTACAGATTTACCAAGACCCTGAGTTCAAATCCCAGGCTAGGAAAGAAAACTAGCAGAAATTCCAAACTAGGTAGCTTTATTTTTTTAATTTAGTTAAATAATTATATTTTCTTTATTCTTTTTCTTTTTTTTCTTTTGGCCAACCATGGGGCTTGAACTCAGGTCATGGAAACTCTGCCTCAGCTTATCTCTCTCTGCTTGGGTGCAGCCTCCAGAACCATAGCTGATCCTAAGATCCTAGGCCCAGGGGACTTTCTAGAAAAAAAAACTGGAAAGCAGAAAAAGTGGCAACCTTCAGGGGGCTGGGGTTTTATTATTTTTTTCTTTGCACAGTGACCATCCTGGGTTTGAATGACATGGCTGCAAAGTAGATATGACTTGCCATTGTTGATGGCTTGTGGGCTATCAGTGAATCCATAGGACAACCTGTGAACATAGGCCCTGGGTTCAAATCCCAGTCCTGACACCAATGGCAGGAGAACACAAGAGACTCATTCCTATGCATGGGAATATCCATTGAAAGAGTAGTTCATGCATCCGTCTAGTCTAAAATTGGATGCAATAGTCTTAGAATGCTGATTGATCTTAATGTATAATTTATTAAGCATTAAAAGAACAATATTCCTTCAATGGTGGTATAATAAATACCTAAGAGTTGGTAGGAACGTAGTAGGTGTCATTCAATCATAGATAGATGAGTCTGGCACTCTTTAACAATATATATTTCTTTGTATATCACCGTCTGCCTATCCATGTATCGCTGTTTTGGCCAAATCTCAGCGCGTGGGAACCACTTAACAGCTTCATTGGCTAGGGGATCCCATCCTCAAACTCACCCATTCATGAACTGGGCCTGCTAGGCCCTGAGATCAGATCCTAGCACTGCCAGGCATGATGGAGAACACATACATCTAAAATCTAGATTCTATGTGATAGGATGTAAACAATGTAATAATTGGTATAAGTGTCATCAGAGTCAATAAAATAAGTAGTAAATAAATTAATAAAACAAGAAATAAAATGAATAAACGCACCAAACACAATATGGACTGAACATCTGAACGGAAGTATAAATCCTATCCCTAATATGTATATAAGGAGTAACTTTTCCAGGACTGAGGCTTGAATTCAGTCCCCCTAGGAGGAGGGAATGGTGGGAGATCCTGAGATACTTGTTTCTGGACCTAGGAAGAGTCATGGCATGCGATCGATCTCATCCTTGAATGAGTAGTTTGTGCATGATGCGAGTAGGAAATGATACGCAAGACTCATGGGGTATAGATTATTTGTAAAGAAGAGTTAATGAGGCATGACAATAATCATCACAGACATGAAATGAATGCATCAGAAAATACCCAAATATAGGTACACACAGATTGGATTCCATCACAAGTCACCATCAATCCTATACAAATATGTACTTATTTGCATTCTACCTTCTACTTATGAATGGATGACTATTGTGCTCCCCACTCTCCCCCCAGGGGGGCTCAAATTCAGGTACTGGAAATGCCTAGCTCCTTTGTCGCTCACAGGCTGTTGTGCTCATATGGACCCATTCACCAATTGGGCCTGCTAGGTCCCGAGTTCAGATCCCAGCCCTGCCAAAAGATTCATCTTGATGTAAGACGCCAATGGTTGCATATGTTTTCCTTTCCTGAGCAAGTCTTGGGTCTCAGCTAGGATGGAGAATGCATGGGCCACCCTGTGGTCATGGGAATAAGTCGTTATCCATGTCATCGCAGTTATACCTGTCATTATATACATGAGAAAATACACAATAATCCATGAATAGCATACAAAATAAACACAATAAGTACAATCAATGCACGATGCAGTCCCCACACGGATGTGAATATACATCCCATGTTTAAATGATGCATTGAGCACTATTTTGGCCTCCCTGTGGCTCGATCTCAGTTCCTGGGAAAAGGCCATCTCCTTAGTGGCTCAAAGTCTGGTGTGATCACGTGGACCGATTGGGCAGTTGGGCCTCCTAGGCCCTGAGTTCGAAGCCCAGCAATACCAAAAATTCACCCTGATGTGAGAAGCCAGTCATTGCACCTGTTTTCCTGTGCTGTGCAAATTCTGAGTATCAGCCAGCATGGAGAATATATAGGCAACTGATGTCAGCTTATATTTCCATAATTCATTCATCTGCAATAACAATTTGCAAGACTGGAGATGTGAAGCACTTAGACATGATTTTATTCTCCTTCATTTGGAAGATTAATCTTTAGTCAAAAGGAATGTTTAAAAATGGCCTAGAATTTATTCCTACCAGTTTTTATAAATGGCTTTGTACAATGGTATGTGATTATTTTACTTTACATAGGATAATTTTTTCTACTACCTATAAGTATTGGAAAAAGAAGAAAACTAAAATTTGCTACTTAGAGGAATATGATAGAAATAGAAGACAGATTTTATGTTTGTCAAATCTCTCATCAGTACCCATATTCAAGACTTAAAGTCATATTTCTTACTATGTTACACAGATAGGGAAAATATATGATAAGGCAACACATGATAAGGCAACTATTAGTGACTTTAAAATGTACCTTATGTGATGAAATTTACTTTATTAGCTAATATTTGGGTTTGAATTATGGGAGGCTGATCTATATAACACATTTCTGGAAGGCACCAACTGAACAACACAAATGGTGGGGGGTAGTATTTCTGCACTTTAATGAATGGTTGAACTTGTTTGGTATTAGTGCTGGGTACGTAAATCAACTCTATTGTAACTTGCCCCCTACACTTGAAAACCTTGTAATGTCACTATCATCTACTTGTCAAGTGTTATTTTGGTGAATATGATTTTTAAAAGTTTATTTGAAAAGGAATATACTTTCAGGAGATTAAATGTAGGTTACATTGGTTTGAGAATGACATTTTTATACTACAGAACCAAGTTTTACTGAAGTACCAGTGTTTTGAAGCACTAAGGGTCTTCTCAATTAATGTTTTTCTAAATTATATTTGACCTCTAAATCAAGTTTTCCTAGTCTTGGTTGACCAATTATGATCTATCATTCCAGAAACTATTTTTTTGGCTGCACTGAAATCTTTTATTCATCATTAGGAGAAAGGTATTAAAAATAACCTTGTTCATTTGTGATTTTGTTCACTCATATGGGCTGGTCATCTGTAAATTGAAAGTTTGAATTACAGTAATTTCTCTCAGATTTTGTGATCTCATCTTTCATTTTAAGTTGCCTTGCATTTCACAATTGATTACTGCTAATTCTTGTAAGCAATTGGGGCCCTGAAATATTATAGGAAATGAGAAATTGAGATGAGTCTTTAATTATTTTCTGTTGGCATGTTGCATGGGCCTATGTGAGAAGTCAAAGTCATGCCCTTGTTATCTGATGATGCAGATAACAGGGACCTGTTATCCTAGGACCCGTGGGTCCTGCAGAAGAATAATAGCTTTTAGACATCATATCAGCAAAATTTGGGTATAATCAGTAAGAATGCTTCAGAAATATGGAGAAAAACACTTTGGGACCAGCAAGTTAAAACAATAAACAGAGCATCAGAATAAAATCCCTTATAGATTAGCAGAAAACAATACTGTTATTTTACCATGTGTATTCAGAAGACCACGAACACTTAGAAGGTATCACAAGTTTATACTGAAGATATTGCATTGATACTTTTTATATTCTAATATATATTCTAAACCTAATTATTTATATCCAATATATTTATGGGAATAAATGTCAATATTTTTGTCAAATTATCAATTCTAGTAAGATTCACTGTATGAAGTTTAAAATCAGCACATATAAATATAAAATATATAAGTACATATAATATAAAAATTGTTTTGCATTGTTGTGTTGTGTTTAGGGAATCAAAGGCAACTCTGTTTTAAAGCATTAATCCATTATCTGTACCTCAGTTTTTGGTAGAGTTAGACTTAAAGCTTTACCATTTGTAGATATGCAGCCTGGAGGCAAGAGGAAACACTTTGATTAAAACATTACAAATTTAAGGCCTAATATCGAGGAGAAACATACGGACTTCTCCAGGAGCTATTGCAATATTTGGTGATAGAATGTCAGTAGTGTAAGTTCCTGCTTGGTTGGATGATAGACAGGTCAGGACAGTAGGTAATCATGCATATGAACATTTTTTTCACTTTCTTGGCTTTAGCTACTTTTGAAATGATACGTATAATAAACAATTATGTTTTGATAAAATACCTTCCATTCTGAACAATTCTGTCTGAACTGTTCATCTCTCTATGATCCCTTGTAACTAAGATTATTTTTGTTCCAGTAAGACAATCCATGCTGTCAGGGTAAGATATTCTGGTTGGTCTGTTCCTACATGGAAGAAAGGTAAGGGTTCAGGGTCAACGTCTAGTGCATTGCGGTCCCTGGGTAAGGGTCACAAAATCACCAGGACACAGGGGATGCAGTGTGCAAACAGCAATTGCCACTGCATGCTGTGCTTTATTGTTAGTGGGTATTTAAAGACTAGCAAGCATAATCTTTGCCAAGATTTGGTCAGAAAACATTCACACAAAAATTTTCCACAAATACATTTTTACTTAACCTATGAGAGAATGTCTAGGTATATTATTATCTAAACTATTTTAGAGCAAGCTCAAACCACTTCTTCAATCTCAGCGAAATACTTGACCAGCTGTTCATCTATGCTTAAGCAAGCAGAAGAGCCACTTCCTCAGCTCCCAGGAGTCTGTGACATGTTTTGAGATAGGGAGAGGGAACATTTTCCCTCTGTAGCCTGGCGTTCCAAGAGTTTTCCTAATCCCAAACACAGTCCTCAGATAATCCCGAGGCTGGAGCCTGCATCATTCTGCCCCCTCAACATAGACCCTGAGTCTTCACAGTTCAGGTAGACATTTGTCCCAGGAAGACCTCATTTGGGAAATTTTAACCTGCAGAAAGTTAGAAGTAGCTCTTAAGTAAGGCTTACTTTGAATCCATTAGCTCCACAAAGCTAACTCAGTTGATAAATAAGTACTTGAAAAGCCACCACCTTTGGACTTAGCTGTAAAGGCTTCAAAGTATGATCAAATTTAAAATGAAAATGACAATATAGTCATTGACCAAAAAAATTGTAAATGTGAGCAATAAACCAAACTATATAAGTTTTTTCCACTGTACACAGAAATTTAGAGAAATAAGATCAATAGCATTTTTAGGAACAATAAAGGTTCCTTGGTACAAATAGGCAACCATGGATATATGTCTGTATAAAGATTGTATCATTACGTACTTAAATTTAGAGGATAATACATGCTTCAGCAGCAGGTCTACCCAAATTACAACAATACAGAGATTAACATGGCACTTGCACAAGGAGGATATGAAAATTTGTGAAGTTTTCCATATTTTTTATACTTCTGATGCAAGAAATGAAAAGCAGTTATTAAAAAGTTGATTACAAAAATACAAGTGTAACAATACATGTAATTCATAGAATTAAAGGTTAGTTTGACATCAGTGCATTAAATTTTCTCCTTAGAAAGGCCTTTACATAGCATAACCTTTACAAAACTTGAAATTAGATAATATTGCCATTTTATCCCAAAGAAATAAAATAATATAAGAAACTACAAAAAAAGGAGTCTTAAAATTCTTGTATATGGAATGCAATCTGCAAGGTCACATTTATTAATGAGTCTATACATTATATTACAATGTAGAATTCAAAGTATTATATCTAGGAGAGAATGATATAGATTATGGACATTACACAAACATAGATATACTTTTTTCAGAAAAGCACCCGGAACATCTTTAGTTTCTATACTATTCATTTCAACAGAAAAGTTAAAAATATTTCTGATTTAAAAAATCACAAACTCTGCAGAAATCATTACAGATGTATACAAACAACTCTTGAATATATTTTGATATCAAAGTCATGCAATTCACTTGGAAGAATACCATGGAATACATAAATTTTTATAGTAAGATATTGCTGTTTTTTTGTATTGTGAAAAAAATTTGTAGGGACACAAAAGATGGACTGGCATTTTTGAAATTTAAGAAACTTAACCAAACCATTACGACTTAGGAGAACAATTTGTACAGCCTTCGACAACTTCAAAGAGGTAGTGATACATACTTATCTTTTGGCAATATCAAATGCAGTTTCTTCAAAGTTGTTCTTCAGACCTGGTTTGATATAGTGGTTCAACAGAAGGAGATACAGAGTATCTTTGCTATTTCTATTCCCAGCAGCAAGATGCAAGGAGGTCAAGAGGCCTTTAGTTTGGGGATTGGTATCTGCATCATGATGAAGTAATAAAGAAGCCATTCTGGTATTATTCCACATATAAGTACTGTGCAGGGGTGTCCAGCCATTCAGAGTTATTGCATGAATATCTGCCTTGAGCTACCAACTCATGGACAATGTCTAAGTGTCCACTCTTGGCTTCGCGATGAAGAGGGGTATACTCATCCTCATCCCTAGTATTCATCTGGGTGGCCTTTTTGGAAAGTAGTGTTCACACCACAGTAAGCCGATAAATTTCGGTATCCCAAAGAAGAAATTTGCTTGGATCCTACTCCATTTTTTTCTTGCAATTGATACCATTCCTCATTTTTTCATCTTGTTCCTTGTCTTCGTCAGACTTGCCTAACCAGAGATTTTGAGTACCAGTGGGAATGAGGTGTCCATGTATTTCCCCAATAGTTCACATTGGTTGAACTGGTCGGAAAAAACTGGTGAATGTTCTGCATATGTTTTTTCACCATGATTTATTTTCTCTTTTTCCATTTTTACTATTCTAAATTATTCTAACTGGAGAGTAGTGAATTATAGGGAGCAGAGGAAAGATTTTCCTCAGTATTCAAAGGTAAAGACTGAAAATATGGACCAGTGGTTTCTTCATTTGCAGCTTATTCTAGGAATGAGAAAATAGGAAACAATGCCTTCTATGTAAATGATTTGGGAAATACCATGTTAAAGTGTAAGAGAACTCACTTCAACATATGGGATTTAAGAGCTTTCTAGTAGCTTTCTAATGTTGGTATCCAACATTAGAAAAAATGTATAATGCATTAGTAAAATAGAAGTCCTTTGTATGACTACCTAAATTCTTTTTTTTTTTTAAGACACTTGTTTTCATCTAAAAATAGGCCTATCTATTGTCTTCAGGTGATTTTGATGATTGAAGATGCTTAATGAGAAGTCAAAATGTATTAGTAGTCCTTTGCTATCAATTAAATTTCACTTTTTCTTCTTGGAGAATATAATGATCAAAGCAATAGTTCAGAATCAGCAAGCAATAATTCAGAATCATGCTTCAAGTGCCAGTGAATCACCAGTAAGTAATCCTCGATTCCATTTTCCACAAAGTTTTTTTACAGATACAATCTGCCTGCCTTCTCTAGCTGCTTTCCTAGCCTGGATCTATTACTTCATTTTACAGGAAAAGTATGATTCAACTGATTTCAGTCAGATCTGTTAGTAGAATTATCAAATATTGAGATTCTTTTTTTTTTAATTAGTTGTGGGGCCTGAACTCTGGGCCTGGGCACTGTGCTTGAGCTCTTCAAATCAAGGCAAGCACTCTACCACTTGAGCCACAGCACCACTTCTGGATTTTTCTGTTCATGTGGTGCTGTTTTGGGAAATGGCAGAGCAGAAAGTGAAATGATGCAACCAAAAATATAAAAGCAAAATAAATTAGGATAACTATGGAGCAATCATATTGTCTATGAGAACCATAAAACAGAGAGAGGAAAAGAGATCCAGATGTGCAATGACCTAGCTAGCCACAAAATCCATGCTTCTACTCAATTTACAGAGCAAACAAGTTTTTTTTATTTTTTAAAAAAGATGAAATAGAATTTATGTATTTACTTGAAATTAGTAAATACATTGTTAGTCGCCTACATAAAGAGACATAGCTTTGACTAAATTACAGATAAGAATCTTAATCCTTGGGCTGGGAAGGTGGCTCAGTGTAGAGTGCTTGCCTTGCAGCTTACTACAGTGCAGACACTACTTTCCAAAAAGGCCACTCATATGAATACTAGGTATGAGGATAAGTATAATCCTCTTCATCGGGAAGCCTAGAGTGGACACTTAGACATTGTCCATGAGTTGTTATCTCAAGGCAGATATTTATCCAATAACTGTGAATGGCTGGACACACCTGCACAGTGCTTATATGTGGAACATATTGCAACAGCACACACACACACACACACACACACACACACACACACAAATCATCAGATTTCTTCTTAAGGATTTTTTGTGTATGGTCTTAAGAAGAAATTTACATTACTAACTTGAATTTCTGACAGAACAATATAATCACTGTACATCTTGCTTCTATACTCTCAATATTAAATTGCTATCTAAGTATGTGCAATAGATGAGTATAGGAAAAAGTAGGAGCCACACTGGTGGCTCATGTCTTTATTCCTAGCTAATCAGAAAGACAAAATCTGATGATTGTGGTTTGAAACCAGACCAAGAAAAATAGTCCATTAGATTATGGTTTGAAAGTAACCAGCAAAAGCTAGAAATGGAGCTCTTACAAGCGGTAAAATGCTAGCCTTGAGAAAACTAAAACAAAATAAACAACAAATTCTGAGACAGAGCCAGGCCCTGAGTTCAAGCTCTAGTATTAGCACCAAACTAATGAATGAATGAATGAATGAATGAATGAATGAACTAAAAATAAATTAAATGGTCACATGTGGAGAGACAGGGAAAATGTAACCACCGTGGTGAGTGGATTATGTATTATTTTGTAATAAGGCAAATTATCATTTTTCCTAATCACTAATATTTTTTGGACATATTTTGTTTTTTTTTATTGTGAAAATACTGTACAGAGGAGTTACAATTACATGGGCAAGATAGTGAGAACATTTCTTATCAAGCATTGTAGCCTCCTCCGTTGTTTCCCTTTCCATCCTCCCCACCCAATCCTCCCCACCTTCCCTTCTCCCCTCTCTACCCCACCCCCTGCACGAAAGTTTTAAAGTTCGTTTTCGACATAACGACTTGTACATTTCACTGTTGCAATGGGTCTACCTGTATGGACATAATTTGTTTCGGTAAAACATGAGTGTCTTCCAGTACTTCGAATGCTATTAGAACTTAAGTCTCCTTAGAATTAACATATACATCTATGACAGTTAGGGAGGACAAATAGGCCTGTATTATATTCAGATGTTCTGAGATTTCTTCTGGTGCATTTTGTTTTGCTTTCACATAGGATACCTAGTGAAATATCATAATAATTTGGTCCTCATATCCCTTAGGTTCTTTTCTTTTCTTTTCTATTATTTATTTTTTTTTGTTTCTTTTGTGAACATACTGTACAGAGGGCTTACAATTACATGGGCAAGATAATGAGTATATTTCTTATCAAGCATTGCAGATTCCTCCTTTCTTTGCCCTTCACCTCCCTTCCCAGCCTCCCTCCGCCCCCCCCACCCAATCTTCCCACCCCCCGTCCTCCCTTCCCCCCCTCACCCCCCCCCCCCCCCGCACCAAAGTTGTAAAGTTCGTTTTCGACATGACAACATGTACTTCTCATTGTTGCAACAGGTCCAACTGTATCCTTAAACGACTAGTATTTCCCCCTGTCCTCTACAAATTGTACCAACATCAAATATAGTGAAAGCAGGGGTTATACTGTGGGGGAGGGAGATACAAAGCAACAAAGAAATAATCTTATAAATGCGTTAGAAACAAATGCATGAAAGAAAAAAACATTAAAATACATATTTAAGTGTTCATTTTCCTAACATCACATTATCTGACCTTTTCTGCTTGACTCATACATATACTAGATATTGCAAATAAGGGAAACCATGGGACCTATGTTTCTTTGGGCTTGGCTTACTTCACTTAATATAATTTTTTCCAAGCCTTTCCATTTCCTAACAAATGGGGCAATGTCATTCTTTCTGATGGAGGCATAGAATTCCATTGTGTACATATAAACTTTTTCTTGATTCATTCATCTACTGAGGGGCATCTGGGTTGGTTCCATATCTTAGCTTTGGTAAATAATGCTGCAATAAACATAGTTGTGCTGGTAGCTTTAGTGTGGTCTTGTTCGTAAACATTTGGGTAAATACCCAAAAGTGGGATTGCTCGGTCATAGGGGAGCTCTATGTGAAGTCTTTTGAGGAACCTCCATACTGCTGTCCAACGTGGTTGAACAAGTTTACATTCCCACCAACAATGAAGTAAGGTTCCCTTCTGTCCACATCCCCTCCAGCATCTGTTGTTGTTAGAGTTCTTGATTTTTGCCATTCTAACTGGGGTGAGCTGGTATCTCAATGTTGTTTTGATTTGCATTTCTTTTATGGCTGGGGAGATTGAGCATTTCTTCATGTGTCTATTGGCCATCATTCTTTCTTCTTCAGAGAAGTTTCTCTTTATGTCTTTAGCCAACTTATTTATTGGGCAGTTGTTTCCTTGAGGATTTGTTGTAGGGGGATTTAATTCTTTAAGTTCCAAGTATATTTTAGATATGAGACCCTTGTACGTTGTATGGCTAGTGAAGATCTTCTCCCAATCTGTGGGCTTTCTATTGATCTTGCTAGCTAAGTCCTTTGCCATGCAGAAGCTCTGAAACTTCATGCAATCCCATTTGTCCAACCTTTCTGTGATTTGTTGTGTTTCCTGGTCTCTATAAAGAAAATTTCGGCCTGAGCAAGGAGACCTAAGGTTTCTCCTATTCCATCCTGTAATGTTTTCAGAGTGTCTGGTTTGACTCCGAGGTCTTTGATCCATTTGGAATTGATTCTTGTGCCGGGTGATATATAAGGATCTAGCTTTAGTTTTCTACAAGTAGTTAACCAATTTTGCCAGCACCATTTACTGACGAGGTTGTCTTTCTTCCATTCTATTTTTTGAGCTCCCTTATCAAATATTAGATGGCTATAGGTCTGTAGGTTCATTTCTGGGTTTTCAATTCTATTCCATTGGTACTGAGGTCTGTTCTTATGCCAGTACCAAGCTGTTTTGATTACTATGGCTTAATAGTAGAGTTTGAAATTTGGTATTGATATTCCTCCAGTAGTGTTCTTTCCATTGAGGATCGTTTTTGCTATTAGGGGTCTTTTATTGTTCCATATGAATTTTTAGAATGCCTCTTCTATTTCCTTGAAGAACAAGGTTGGAATTTTGACAGGTATCACATTGAATTTGTAGATAGCCTTGGGAAGTACTGCCATTTTCACGATGTTAATCTTTCCAATCCAGTTACATGAAATGTTTTGCCATTTTCTAAGTATTGTTTTGATTTCCTTTTTCAAGATTTTAAAGTTTTCATCGTAAAGGTCCTTCACTCATTTTTTTAAGTTAATTCCTAGGTATTTTAATTTTTGTGGGGATATTACAAATGGAGTTACTTTCCTAATTTCAGCCACACTTTTCTCATTGTTGGCATACAGAAAAGCCATTGATTTTGGGGGCTTAATTTTATACCAGCCTACTTTGCCAAAGTTTTGAATCAGCTTGAGTAATTTGGGAGTGGAGTCGATGGGATTCATTAAATACAAGATCATGTCATCTGCAAAGAAGGAGAGTTTTATTTCTTCTTTCCCTATGTGGATCCCCTTTATGTTTGGATCTTGTCTTATTGCTGTAGCTAGGCATTCTAATACTAGATTGAAGAGACGTGGAGAGAGTGGACATCCTTGTCTTGTTCCTGAGTTAAGAGGAAATGTCTTTAGTTTTTCACCATTAAGTATAATGCTGGCTGTAGGTTTGTCATATATAGCCTTTATTGTATTGAGGAATGTTCCATGGATTCCTAATTTTTCCAAAACCTTCATCATAAAGGGGTGTTGAATCTTGTTGAATGCTTTTGATGCATCTATTGAGATAACTATGTGGTTCTTATCCTTGCTCCTGTTGATGTGATGAATTATATTAATTGATTTGCGTATATTGAACCAGCTTTGCATTCCTGAAATGAATCCTGTATGATATTGGTGTATGATTTTTTGGATGAATTGTTGAAGTCGATTGGCCAAAATTTTGTTTAGAAGTTTTGCCTCAATGTTCATCAAAGAAATGGGTCTATAGTTTTCTTTCTTTGATGAGTCCCTGCCTGGTTTTGGGATGAGGATTATGATGGCTGCATAGAATGTGTTCGGTAGTGAACTTTTTCTTTCAATTTCATTGAAGAGTTGGAGGAGTATTGGTGTGAGCTCTGCTTTGAAGGCCTTGTAGAATTCCGCTGTAAAACCATCTGGTCCTGGACTTTTCTTACCTGGGAGTTCTCTTATTGCTGTTTCTATTTCAATGCTTGATATGGGTCTGTTAAGATGGTTTAACTCATCTTGGTTTAGTTTTGGAATGTCAATATTTGCTAGGAAAAGGTCCATTTCTGTCAAGTTCTCAAACTTATTAGCATAAAGTTTTGAGAAGTATTCCCTTATAATGTTCTGAAACTTGGCTGTTTTGTGGTGTTGTTTCCATTCTCATCTCTGAGTTTATTAATTTGGGTGTGTTCTCTTCTTTTTCTGATAAGATTTGCTAAGGGTCTGTCAATTTTGTTAATTTTTTCGAAGAACCAACTCTTTGTTTGGTTGATTCTTTCTATAGATTTTTTTGGATTCTCATTTATTTAATTCTGATTTAATTTTAATTATTTCTTTCCATCTACTGGATTGGGGTTTATCTTGCTGCTCTTTTCAAGGAGGTTTATATATGTCATTAAATTGTTGGTTTCAGATCTCCCCAATTTGTTGATGTAGGAGTTCAGAGCTATAAACTTGCCTCTGAGTACTGCCTTTGCTGTGTCCCAAAGGAGCTGGTAATTTGTGTTCTCAGTTTTGTTGAATAGCATGAACATTTGAATTTCCTTTCTAATCTCTTCCATGACCCACTCGTGATTCAGCAGTGTGTTGTTCAGCCTCCATGTGCTACCGGCCTTCCTTTGGTGGCTTTTGGTGTTGAGTTCTAGTTTTATTCCCTTGTGGTCAGAGAGAATGCAAGGTATAATTTCACTGTTTCTGAATTTAGACAAGTTTGCTTTGTTGCCTAAAATGTGGTCTATTTTAGACAATGTTCCTTGTGCTGCTGAGAAAAACGTGTATTCTGATGCTGCTGGGTGAAATATTCGGTAGATGTCTGTTAAATCTTGTTGATCTCTGCAGCTGTTTAGATCTGTGGTTTCTCTGTTTAGTTTTTGCCGAGTTGATCTATCTAGTGGGGAGAGTGGTGTTTTAAAATCTCCAACTATTAATGTCTTTGGATCTATGTGGGATTTGAGGGAAAGTAGTGTTCGTTGGATAAATTTGGGTGCTACATTTTTTGGAGAATAGATATTTAGAATTGTAATATCCTCCTGCAGGAGAGAACCCTTAATTAGTATGTAGCGACCTTCTTTATCTCTTGTCACAAATTTTAATTTGAAGTCTACTTTATCTGATATTAGGATTGCAACTCCTGCCTGTTTATGGGGGCCATTTGCTTGGTAGATTTTGTTCCAGCCTTTAACATTGAAAATGTGTTTGTTTTTATGGGCAAGTTGTGACTCCTGAAGACAGCAGATAGAAGGAACTTTTTTTTTAATCCAACTAGACAGTCTATTTCGCTTAATTGGAGAGTTAAGTCCGTTAATGTTGACAAAAAGGACTGAGAGGTATTTGGGACTTCCTGCCATGTTATCCACCTTCTCCGGGGCTGCAAAAATTGGGTTCTTTCTATGGTTCTTGGATTCTCGGTTTGGGTGCAGTTTCTTGGCCTTTATTGTGGTCTTGTTGGTTTTCTATGTGTAGGACATCTTTAAGAATTTTTTGCAGGGCTAGTTTGGTGGGAGGTATTGTTTCAATTTTTCTTTCCTATGGAAGGTTTTTATTTGGCCTTCAGTTATGAAGGAGAGTTTAGCTGGGTACAGTATTCTTGGTTGATAGTTGTTTGTTTTTAGGGCATGGGATACATCATTCCAGGCTATTCTTGCTTTGCTTGTCTCTGCTGAGAAATCTGAGGTGATTTTAATTGGTTTTCCTTTATAAGTGATTAATCTTGTCTCCTTCACAGCTTTAAGGATCTTTTCTTGGTCTGAGTTGATCCTGTGTGGATTATAATGTGACGGTAGGATGTCCTATTCTTTTCTGGTCTATTTGGAATTCTAAAAGCTTCTTGTATCTGAATAGGCCTGTCTTTTTGCATGTTTTGGAAGTTCTCTGTTAGGATCCTCTTAAACAAATTTCCTAGACCATTAACTCCCGTTTCTAGGTGCTCCTCTACACCCATTATCCTTAGCCTTATCACTAATATTTTATTTGAACTTTATTGTACAATAAACCCTGAATTTGCCTTGCCTGTAAATGTGTGTGTACATGTGTGTGTGTGTGTGTGTGTGTGTGTGTGTGTGCGGTTGCAATGTTGCTTGCCAATGAGGACAGAGAGAGGCTGAAAAGAACTGTGTTGCAATGTTGTTATTTATCAGTGTTCCGTACTGTCATTTCAGTGGAACCACCCTTCTGTACATTTTATTCGTCAAATAATAACATCATCATAATTAAAGCATTTACAACATTAAGTTATATAAAATAGATCACTTTCAGCTCTTTGTATATGTTAGGCAAGAAGATACACATATATTTAAGTAGTAAGTTATTGCTATAAGATGACTGTCAGTACAAAATATGTATTTGACCTCTTAAATTGGCTATACTTTTAAGATATACTCATGGAGTGAGTTTGACTGACTTGACCAAAGAGGTATTACACTCTGGTTATTCCTGTGAAACTCAAGGTGGATAAACCCTTTCCGGATTTCTGTTGAAAATAACTTTCTTTATAAGATAGTATCTATTCACACTAAGAATAAATCACGTATTTTTTAGGTTTGAATACCCGATCATATTGACTGAAAAACAGTATTGTGGATATGTTTGTTAGATATACATTGCAAAAACAAATAAACAAAAAAAGCATGTGTGTTGTATTTTACATACAAAGGTTTCTTCATTAATAATTCTTTTGTGGGACTAACTATCACAACTTTAACAAATAAGGCTTTTTGAAGATCTTTTCCAATATAAATAACATCCAAGAGCAAGTCTTGCAATTTCTGAAAACCCTTTGAATACTTTAGTGTTATTTCATTTCATTGACTATACAGCTAAAGACATTTCTGAAATAAACATTATTAAAATCTGAAAATGCAAGTGGGTATATAGGCTTTTTATGCATCATTTTATCAAAAGACAGGTTTTATGAAACTAAAATATATAGAACAAAAGAATGGAAGTGAATTACGTGAGCTAATTTTTAGTATAACTTTGTTTTCTATTAGCACAGTCCTTTGAATGTACATGATGAAGTTAAATTATGCCCTTTGTGACACTATGCTTCAGTTATTTTTAGAATCTTTGTAGTTATAAGAGTGAATTTGTAGTATAAATAAATGTCTTTGGAAATGATTAGGATTAATCTTGTGTTTTGTTTCCTACTCCCAAGAAAAAGAGTTATTTTCAAGTGTTAACAGTTTACAATTGAATCTTCAGTATCATAAGAAATTTTGAACAAATATCGTAGTATTGATGTCTTTTTTTTTGGGGGGGGGTGTCTGGTAGTGGGGCCTGAACTCTGGGCCTGGGCACTGTCCTTCAGCTCTTCAGCTCAAGGATAGCGCTCTTCCACTTGAGCCACAGCGCCACTTGCGGCTTTTTTCTTTTCTTTTTTTAATATGGTGCTGAGGAATCAAATCCAGGGCTTCACGCATGCAAGGCAAGCACTCTACCACTGAGCCACCTTCCCAGCCCTTTATGTCTTTTTAAAACAATTGTATTCCCAAGTAGGAGAGGCTTTAATTCATTAATGATAAGTCAGACTGCATTTTTGGGTACATGAAAGGTAAAATATTTATCTAGGGTCAAAGGTGATTTTTATATGTCTTACTTTAATAGCATTTTAAAGTAGTACCTTTCTCTCAAAATGTTGGGTATAAAAAGCAATCAAAATACTTCTAATGGTAAACAAATTAGTTGAGCTACACTGTGGAAATGATTGGTCCATAAGACCTGCAGTCTGTTTCCATCAGGAATTAGGGAGGTCATTCTTTCAGTAAGACAGTGTTAAACAGAGATAGGGTCCCCAGGCAGTGCAGTGTTCAGTGAAGGGATAGAATATGATTTCTGCTATTTTGACCTAGAAGTCAAGAATGTTATACTTTAGCACTTCCTTTCACCAGGGAGGTATGCACTGATTATGAACTTTGAGTATTCATATTACAGTTCCTTATTTTCTAACAAAGATAAAATGAAATATTATGAGTGTACACAATAATTCTGGGAAATTTTCCTAGAATTTGTAGACTAAGTGCTGGTATTTTAGTCATAAAATAGAATGAGGTTAATTGATACAGTTGGAGATGAACCTCAGGCTAACACTTACCATGTGTGCAATGTTGTACTAGTAATTCCAACTCTGAAGACTTCAATATCATCATCTGAGGAATAAAAATGTAAGTCGTTCCACTTTATGGAATTATTGTGAGGATTAAATTAGATACCATTGGTATAGTACTTGGAAAAACAATCAATGATCATTTGGCATATTCTACCTGTTATTTTATCATGTGTTAATTCTAACATTTTTACTGTGATTTTTATTGTGTCTCTTTATGATGTGCAAAGTGATGTATTGATATTCATTGCATTGATCATTTTTCTGTCACTAAAAGGAAAATACATGCAAAGAAAATTTCTGAGGAGGAAACTAATATATTGACTCATGGTTTAAGAGAACACAGTTTAAGATCAGATGGCTCCATTGTTTTTAATTATATTTTTATTATCATAACTAGTTGTACAAGGGAATTTACATTCAATAAATAATGCTTTTAAGTATAATGGATCCTTATATAACTTTTCCCTGTCTTTCTAAACCTCACCACACGTTAATTTTTTCTAGTTTCATACTATCTGCATTGAATATCATGTCTTCACTTTCTTCCTCCATAACTCTTTATATTCTTTCCCTTTGACTTCCCCTCACATCTTCAAAGTGATAGTTTCCTGGTATTTATTTTGGTGGATTAAAAGTTCAATTTTATAAAAAATTACATCTTTTAAATACTCCTCTACAAATAGCATGATTTGGTTAATATTGCTGTGTAAAATTGTATAAAGTTCTAGCTTCCAAATATGAGACAGAACATGGGTCTTTTGTGTGTCTGGCTTTGACTTCGTTTATTTAACATATTTTTAGATCTATCCATTGCTTTGCAAATAACGTAACAGTCTTCATAATGGATAAGTACATTCCACGTATGTATATATGACACACTTTTGCCAACCATCCCTTCGCCAAAGGGCATCTGGGCTGTTTCCATAACTTGGCTACAGTGAAGAGTGCAGTAGTGAACATGGTTGTGAAAGTGATTTTACTGTCCTTTTGGAAGAATTCATCACTATCTTTCTGGGAGCAATCCTCTAGCCAGTTTTCCAGAATAAGCACATCCCTCCCTTCATCTCCATCACAACGTATTGCAAGTCCTCAAAAACACACTACCCCATACAGGTTGCAATAAGCTAAAACCACACTGTGCCCATATTCTTTCAATACATTTTTAATAATTACATATAATTTAGTGAAACCTTCTATGTACTTTCCTAATGTGGGAATGAGGGACATAACAACAGAGTAAAAGTAAGAAATATGTAATTTAATTAGTTATCATATTTAAAATGTTTTTCAGCTCTAATAGCCTCACTTACTATTATTTTAATCTTTATTTGATTACTTCATCTAGCCCCTAAATTATAACAGGTGAGTTAAATACAAAGGCAAAAAGTGTGGTTTGATTTTGACACTCATGTTTGAGGATGCACAATATGGGCAAAGAGATGGATTGGAATTAATAGCAATTATCCATTTTGTTAAAGTAGAGATGGTTTTCCCAAACTGATTCTCATAATTCATATTCCATTCAACAAAATAAAGATGTAACAATTACCTTTGTTTTGCTTCTTATTAACTTTTGTTTCCATTATATTTTTAATGAAGGATGATTTCATAAATCTACTGTAGATGCAAAAATATTTTAATATATTTCTAACTGTATGCATTGATCTATACATACACACATATATTACACAGGTTACAATCATAATTTATAGCTTCTGTAACTATACAATTTACTAAATTATTAAAAACATCGACGGCTCATGCCTGGAATCAGGATTACTCAGGAGGCTGAGATCTGACGATCTTGGTTTGAAGCCATCCTGGGCAGGAAAGTCCATGAGCCTCTTATCTCCAAACAACCAACAGAAAATCAGAATTGGAACTGTGGCTCCAAGTATTAGAGTGGTAGCCTTGAGAGAAAAAGCTCATGGACAACACCCAGGCTCTTAGTTCAAGAACTACAATCTACCCCCAAAATCTATTTAATTTACACCTGTGTAAGTAGAGTATTTCCATCACCCAAATGCACATCCATGCTCATTTGCAAGGTAACTCTGTTTTGTCTGAAGTACGACTAAACATTATCACTAAAGGAGCATTGGAATGTGGGTTCATTCTATCTCTCTAATGGATTTTTTTCCACTCAAATACTCAAGTGTTACAATTGTTCTAATTATTTAAAATCATATCTTTTTTCTTTCATACTCCTCATATTAGAGTTTGAATTGAGTGTTTTGTCCCCTTAAATGTGTGTTCTTACCACTTTGTCATGCCCCCAGACCTATGTTATCCTGATTATTTTTCAGCTAGAAACTGGCTTCCTACTTGTGTATGAACTTGGTCTCAGTCCACTTGATGTAATTCTTCCTGGAATTTAGAACAACAGGTGCATGGCATTTTGTACAGAACTTTCTGTTCATTCTGGGCTTTTGCCACTATACTCACAACATTGCACTCCCATGTAGTCACGAATTTCATAAGCTTGTCATAGCTGATTTTTTTAAATCTTTCATTTCCTGCAGGTTCTTGAGTACTGAATTAATTTGTGTTTTCTTGGTTTGTTTGTTTCATTTGAATCTATGTGTTGAGTTGTTCCTCACTTTTCCTTTTGTTTCTTTCCCTCAAGTTCTTACCTAAAGAAACCAATTCTTCTTTCTCAAGATAGGGTGAACATTATTTATTCCAAAGCAATTTCCGTATCTATGAATGGTATACACATGCTAAACACTCAGAAGGGTGTTTTTATTTTCACGGCAGTCTTTGTCATACACAGACAGATCATGAAATATATGAAGAACATAAAACTACAGATGAATGCCAGGAGGAAAATAAGCTATTATTAATTGTTTGACAGAGGTTTCTCTTCTAGTGAAAGAAATATATTACTTGATGCAGGATTTCACAAAATCATATTGCTAGGAGGAATCTAAACAATCATCTAATATTATAAACTTGCGAGTGATGAATTGACTTCCTGAATAATTTACTTTTGGGTCAAATAAAAGCAGGCTTCCAAAAAGAGAGTAGATTTTAGAGAAATGATGAATTTTCTGTAAATAGGTCCTTAGCTGATTTTGTTAATTTGTGAACTAATACAGGGAAATAAAGTACAGCAAGATAAAAAAATAAAAACTTCACATTGAAATACTCATTTGTGTTTGTGTATGTGTGCATGCATGTGTGAGTACACACACGCACATGTGCATGTGCTCATGCATGCATTCATCATTCTTGAGGCTTGATAGTGCCATGGAAACTATTCCTCAGCTTCTGTGCCCAAGGATAGTGGTCTACCACTTCAGCCTCTGCTACAATTCTGTTTTTTTTTTTTTTGAGATAATCACTTGTATTTTCATGATTGAACAGTGGTCTTCAGATCTCAGACTCCCGAGTAGCTAGCTCTGCCTACTCAGCCTCTGAGTAGGTAGTTAAAATTCTGGCTGTCCTCTATGCTTCACTGCTCTTTTATACTTTTCCTGAGGCATACACAAGACTAAGTCATATATATATATCTAGTTGCTTTAAAATATTCTTACTGCTTGGCAACAGGGGATCGCATGTGTACTCTTAACTATTTTGGAGACTTGAGAACAGAACGCAAACAAAAAGTTTAGTGGACTTACTTCTCAATCTATAGCTGGGTGAATTGGATCATTTCTACCAACCTGCACTATCTAGAGACTACGATTGGAAGGACTGTGGATCCAGGTCAGTCAAGGTAGCAAGCTAGACAAGTTGGTGTGCAACTCTGATGCCATTGATGATGGGAAGGCTAAAAGGACAGATGGATGCATGTTCTTGTGGAAAGGGAACCCCGGCCTACAAGAAAAATATACACCAAATTGAAATCCCCACATTTTCCCACAACCAAAATAAGTATATACATTAACATCCAAAAACTTAATACAATCTGTTCTTTGCTCTAATATCAGCTTTATCTGATTATCATATGATGTGACAGAATAATTTCATTAAACTTATGATAATTTAAAAAGACCTAGAAAATTCTTTCTCACTTATTAAGTGCAGATGAATGGCAAATTGCCTCATTTCTTACTTATTTGACTACCACTATAAATTCATCTTATGATTATTATTAATAGTAATATATTCTGATTTATTACTTTACTTTGTAACAGTTTTTAAACTTTTTGCTTTTCTGTTGAGGTTGAAGTATTTAAATAGTATCATCAAAGTATATTCCTTGGGTATTTAGGGAAGTTTTTTACAAAAATTTTAACCAATGGCTTCTAAGAATTCTTAATTGGTATATATATATTTTGGTTTATTTTTAATTTCAATTTAAATTTATTGTAATGGTAAGGTACACAGGGGTTAAAGTTACATAAATGAGGTAATGAATACATTTCTTAGGGAAGGAACATTGTTATATCTTCCATCGATATTTTTGTACACTCAAAACAAGAACTACTGATGCTTTTGCTGTTGCTATTGATCAATGGGTACTTTTGCTTACTTTGTTCATGCATTTTTTATTATAAAATTGATACACAGAGCTTTTCCACTTAATTAAGTCAACTAAAGAGTACACTTCATTTTCTTTTCTTTTTTTTGGGTGGGGGGTCCGGTTGTGAAGCCTGAACTCTGGGCCTGGGCCCCGTCCCTCAGCTCTTCAGCTCAAGGCTAGTGCTCTACCACTTGAACCACAGCGCCACTTCCAGCTTTTTCCTTTTTGCTTATATGGTGCTGAGGAATCGAACTAAGGGCTTCATGCATGGAAGGCCATCGCTCTACCACTGAGCTACTGTCCCAGCCCCTACTTCATTTTATTTTCTAATTTTCAAATTTTGAGCTTAAATGTTTCCTTTTGTTTCTTTAGGGTAATTCTTTTTTCAGAGTTGTAGGATCAGTTAATATAATTTTGCATGATTTCTACACATGTAAATTATTCAGTCACATATATTTTGCTTTTAAAATATTTAACATGTGGCTATTTGAAATTATTTTCTTAATTTTTATATGGTTAGTGAATTTAAATACATTTATTTTCTTATATTTATAAACATATTTGTCCAGGTAGCAAATATTTAATGTATTTTCAAGAAGCACTTACTTTATTAAGAAAGTCTTCATTACCTGATCACTTTTTGGAAATATTTGTTCTTGAATTTAAAAAAAAGTTTGAGCTCGGCATGGTGATTTGTTGCATCCATTTTCTAGCTATGGTGGGAATTGTAAATAGGGCTTGTAATTCGGGAGAGACTGGGAAACTATGAGACCTTATTATAAAACTATTCAGAGTGAACTGATTAGAGATGTAGCCATCGCTAGTGTTATATAGAGCACCTCGCTATCACATTCTAAATCTTGAGTTAAAACACCAGTAACATCAATCATTTGTCAAAATAAAAAGACACTTGTTTCAAAAAGATTATTATTTAAAACTTATTTGCAAAGGTTCTCATGTCTTCTATTAATTTTCGATTTACTTAATCTATTAAAATCCAAGTATATTGTGACTATTTTATTTCTACTAAACTTTTAAATAGTACGAGCAATATTATGATTTCATATATTTATATACTTTTACTGTTTGTGATAATTTCCTCCGTTTAATATAATAAAATCAATATTCCAAATGTGTTTATGTGGTGTGTGTGTGTGTGTTTGTGTGTGTGTGTTTATGTCGTTTGTGTGTGTGTGTGTGTGTGCTTTGTGTGTACTTTGTAATGCTTGCGAGATCACACCATTGCTTCACATATGCAAGGCCAATGGTATACCACTGAGCTATTCTGGCTAGTTATAATCCAAATAGTATTTTAAACCATGACTTTCAAAATTTCATTCCTAGTATGCCCTTTCAAAATTATATATGATAACATGTGATCCATATTCTATCCACATTAGCAATTTTTATTGTTATTTAGAATATTTCCACTGCCTTTCCACTTCCAAACTCTTGTGTTTGTTATTGATAAAGGTTTTACTTTGCTTCTTCTGTCTCTTCATTATTTTTCCTTTTAGAGTTTAACTATTCTTTCTCTTATTTCTTTGGAAATTAATTATCATATTCCTATTACAATTTCTTTACATTGTAACAGGTATATACAATGCTTTAATTTCTATTTTAATTTTTCCCATTTTCACTGACGTTTAGTACAAACTATTAGATGGATTAAAAAGAAACTTGTCTCAGGAAACGTTATTTTTCTCCTTCTCTTCTCTGAAGTCTTTCTGTTTTTTGAAACACAATAGCAATTACATATAGCTCCTATGTGGTACATCATTGTTTCCCCTCTCACTCTCCTCCGTTGTACAGCTCAAGTTGTTATCATTCAGCTTTGTTATGTTACAGTGTTATCTAAATCGTAACTCATTCTTGAATTAATTTTAGTTGTTTCAAGTATTCTCTGAAGACATTTTTCTATATATAATATCTGAGGTCTTGTGTTTTTACAAGGTAAAAAATATGAGTCACTTTCAAACATGTAGATATCTCTGTAGAATATTGGTCCACCTGCTCAATAAACTCATATGTAAATTCAAGGAATACAGGTCAGTTAGAACAATCTTGTAAAATGGTGTAGCTTCAGCCTTCATACTAGCTTTGAATCTTTTTACCATGTTTAGTAGTAAAGACAACATAGTTCTACTACAAGAGCAGACACATAGAAGAATGTAACAGATTTGTCAAAAATAAATTCTCAGTTTATGTTCAATAGATTTTGAAAACTATCCTATGACTTTACGAAATAAAAAATAGAATCTTAAATGGGTGTATTGGCACTATTTTCTCTCGAGATTTAAAGAATGATCTTAGACTACTACCTCAATCCTTTTTTTGTTTCTTTTGTTTTGTTTTTTGTCACTCATGGAGCTTGAACTCTGGGATTAGGCGCTGTCCATGTGCTCTGCAGATCAATGCGAGCACCCTACCACTTGAGCCACCGCACCACTTCTGGCTTTCTAGTGGTTTATTAGAAATACGAGTCTCATGGACTTTCCTGCCCGGGCTGGCTTTAAACTGTGATCCTCAGATTTCAGACTCCTGATTAGCTAGGATTACAGGCGTGACCTACAGGCACCTGGCCTACCTCAATCCTTATACAAAAATTTAAAATAAAAAATGATTATCAAACTAAATGTGAGATGTAAAAACCTATAAGAGATAAACGTAAAAATTCATGACATTGTATCAGTAAAGGTTTCTAAATGGAAAGCATTAGTTGCTAAAGAAGAGCAAGAATATACTGAATTATATCAAGTGATAGCCTTTCATAATTCAAAGGACACTATAACTGAAGTGAAAACATATCCAACAGATAGAGGTAACATATTTGTTAATGCTAAAATGTGAATGCTACAATGATTCTTAATCTTAAGTATTTTTATATCTTCTAATTCTATATAATTTTTCCTGAATAGGATATTTCTTTAAAGAACATGTGTAAATTAATAGTCAATAAGAGGAGCATATGAAATAAGTTCCTCTTTAGTATCTTAGAAAAAAGAAAAAGAAAAATCACTAGTATGACTCTAATATAAAAAGATGACACAAAATATAGTAATGCATTTGTGGAGGAATTGATAAACTACTCATAGTGATCCATTTGTATAATGCTGCAATCATTTTAGCAAGCAAGTTTTCAAGTCTCAAAGGTCAAAAAGAATTGTATAAGATCAATTCATTATACTTCTATGAATGTATTAAAGAGAAGTAAAAAAAAAAGTATTTGGACAGGGAATTGTAGTTCATTGACAGTGCACTTAAATAGTATGTGTGAGACCCTGGAAAAAATCCCCAAAATAAAATTTTGAAAATACACACTACAGAGGTTGTATGCTGGACAAATTCTAGTAACAGAACTTTTTATCTATTTTAATGTCTGTTCTCAAATTTTTAGCATTTCTATTAGAAGAAATGCAAGTTTGTGAAAATTAGGCTTTGAAAACCTATGAAGGTACAATTCACTTCCAAAGCACTAAAGTGTATACAATAAAAGGAGATAGTATATTTCAAGTGAATTACATGTCAGCAAATAAACTATTGTTAAAATTTTTTCACACAAAATGCAGAATATCTAAATAGACGTTTTTGGTTTTGGCTAAAAACTCTGTAAACTACAGCGCTTAAAACAAACATGTGATTTCTGTTTATTTTAAGGGTTTTTTTGTCCGTTATTTTGAGTTTATACAGAGATATCTCAATCAAGAGAGTATGTGATAACTGGAATACCTAGGAATTATGCATCATATATAAGTAATTGATAACCTTTTCTGGACGAAACGTTTAGCAAATGACAGAAGACACAAAACTATGCATCTGCATTTTATGAAAGCCATTGGAACATTAAAGTAGGATAAAGTCAAGTAAATATTTTGCATGTATTCTATTGGTCTCTCTTTAACTTGAAAGTTATAGATTATGTTTTTTTATATTCTATTGGGACAATGATCTGCTGTCACTTATTTTTTCTCTTCCCTTTCTTTTGCTCTTCCACTTACATAATTATTATTTAAAGAGACATACTTGACCTTGCATTTCTAAATACCTCAAAATTATCTGAACTATTTTATACTTCTGGCAGCCTCCTATATCTTTCTCAAAGGAAATATTTTTGACACTACCATTTTTATCCTCTATGATATTGGATATCTTCCTGCCTAATTCAGTGCAAGATATACATGAGACTCACCCAGATGTCTCAAAACTCGTACCACCATAAAATCCTATCTTACTTAGAAATCATGCTTTTAGAATGTCTGGGGAGGTGGCATCTCTCATTTTTGAATGACACTAAGTGATACTTATATGCAGCAATATGCCACTCAGTAGATGAACGAATTGACAAAATGTGGTTTATGTATGCACGGTGGAATTCTATTCTTCAAATTCATACGGAACTGGAAAGACTTGGAAAAATCCTACGAAGTAAAATAAACAAGACACAAAGAAACAGATTCCGTGGTTTCCTCATTTGTAATAAGTAGGAAATGTCTAGAATATAAAGAAAAGAAAAAGAAATGTGATCTTAGCCACCACTTTATTGCTAGTATAATTCCTGCTCTCTCGAAAAGGACTTTTTTCCAGTTAAGTCCATGGTCTTATATCTGACTGGATTGGAACTAGAATTATTCTTCCATTCTACTTTTTACAAATTTGCATGATTACCTATCATGATTTAGAGCTAGTAGAAGAAAGAGAGTGGTCTCATCCTTCATGTTCCACTTAGTAGTAATGCTTTCTCTATGTCACTCCCATAGATCTACATACTGGCCTTGGCTTTATTATTTCAACGCTGTCTTATTTGCAGAGTCTTCTATAGAGTATGGAACCATTATACTTAAACACAGAACTTCTCTTTCTCCTATACCTATTGTTTCTCCTTCTGTTAACTTATGTACACTTGGGTAATAATGCACAACACAAACACTGACAAAAAATGTTTCTGAGAACCTTCTTCCCACTTAAAATTGGTCTTAATTTACAGAGCACTTAGGAAATTTGAACTTAATGTACTCCAGGATAATGTTTTTTTTTCATGTTTTTTTATGGTGAAAATGGTGGACAGAGGGGCTAGATTTACATAAGTAAGTTAATGAGTATATTATCTACCGAACATTGTTACTTCCTCTTTTGTTTTCCCCCTGTCATCCCTTTTCTCCACACTGCCCCAACTCTCCTCTCCCATCCCCAACTAGTAAAGTTCATTTTCAACATAGTGTCTTGTTCATCTCATTGTAACAACAGGTCATACTGTATACTTCTTTCAGCATTTTATTTCCCTTCCCCTCCCCACATTAGAAAAATGTATATGAAATTTGCAGCTCACCGACCTCAAATACAGTGGAAACGGGTTATACCATGGAGGAAGAAAATAGAAGAGAACCAAAAAAATCACATAATACATGGTAGATACATTAAAAACAATAGTAAGAAAGAAAAAACAAGTTGTGTCCGTATTTGGGGTTCATTTCACTTAACATTGTCTTATACAGCCATATGTACGTGGATAATATTTTATAAGCCATGTAAATTCCATATTTTCTCATTACTAAGTTGTCTCTGAAACACGTGTTACCTCGTGTCTAAAGATGCCTTTGTGCTATCTCAATTAAGCCAGAAAACATTCATTTTCCTGGAGCAATACCATAGATTGTTACCGGAAGTAAGTAGAAGGAACTTTTACAGGAAGTAGAAACTGAATCCAGGAGAGAAATTGAACATAGAGAAATGACAAAGTTCAAGTTAATTTGTGCTCTCATTTTTACTGTACAAGAATATAATCCAAGGCTTGAAGGTAACTGTGTCCCTATCTTTTTCGAGTGTGCACTTTAGCCATAAAACTTGTCTGTAAACTTCTAGTTGACAGTATTACAAAAGGAAACAATATGCCATTTGAAGGCCAGCATGGAAAAAAAGGAAATAACATTGTTTTACAGTGTTCTACTACAAAGAAACAAAGACATGGAGGTTTTAAAGTGTCTTATGCATGAATATTTAACTCCTGAAATGATTCTCTTGTTGCAAAAGTCAGATATCCATTCCTTTATTCTGGTCCTGGATTCCAAAAAGCAGGATCCAGTGAGTATGATCAGCAAAAAGAGCCTCTTTTCAAAGCAGTGCTTTAAGGATGGTCTCAAAGAAATATATGGGGTTTTTTGTTTATTGTTTGTTTGTTTAGTTTGTGTCGCTTCTGGGGTTTGAACTCAGAGGCTGGACCCTGTCCCTGAACAGTTGTCTTTAATGCCCACCTGCCCCCAAAGCTAGTACTCTACTGCTTCAGCCAAAACACCACTTCTGGATTTTTGGTGTTTAATTACAGATAAGAGTTTGAAAGACTCTGCTTCCTGAGTTGGCTTTGAACTAAGACAATAAGAAAATCAAGTCACATCAACTGTATGGACTTCTCTCTTGAACCAAGGAATATTAGATGAAGTTTATTATAAAGGTAATATTTGACAATTTTCAAAAGAAGAGAATATGTGCAGCAAAGAAGCCATAACTTAAATAACTCAGCAAAAGTAGGTGCAATGAGTCATATTGGAAAATTTTTTCTGCTTGGGAAGATTACTATTGACTTCGTAGTTTCTTTTGGGGAAACTTCAAGTACATTTCACATTTTCATTGGTCGTGGGGCATGAACTCTGATCCTGGGCATGTGCCTCAGCTCTTCAGATCAAGTTGGGTGCTCTGC
The DNA here is from genome assembly GCF_019054845.1 of Dipodomys spectabilis. Taxonomy (NCBI): domain Eukaryota; kingdom Metazoa; phylum Chordata; class Mammalia; order Rodentia; family Heteromyidae; genus Dipodomys; species Dipodomys spectabilis. The sequence goes on along the minus strand of NW_024871388.1, from coordinate 34,691 downwards.
CACTTTAGTTACAGCACCACTTCCGGGTTTCTGGTAGCTAATTGAAGATGTGTCTCATGGACTTTCCTGACCAGGCTAGCTTTGAGCCACAGTCCTCTGGTCTCAACCTCCTGAGTACCTAGGATGACAAGTGTGAGCCACCAGCACCCGTCTCATATTTGCATGTATGTGCACTTAATGACACTGTAGACAAATAATGGAAATTTGAATCAAGTGATGATATTGCAGCTTTTCAGAAAATTTGAGGTAGCAATAAATATGTCATCCTTATCCATGTTGTTACATTAATGACTCATGAGCCATTGGACTCTTAATTTAGCATCCTCTGAGGTCTGCATCGGTGGACTTAGTATAATTATAGTAGATAAATAGAGAAAGACTGAGATTTTTAGAAAGCAAAGGAGATCAGATATGAAAGAACCACATAGAACGGGATAAAACTTATCTCACAGAGATTAAGAACTAGCCTAAGTGATTTAGAATGCTAAAGGAATGAGGAATAAGCTTACTTGATAACTAGTTCTTTAATAACCAAATATGGTTCCCTAGAACAGTTTCTGGTATAATTTAGTTATTATTATCATTTATTTCTTGCATCTGGATTTATTCCTTTACTTCTATCACAACTATTAATTAGCTGGTGCATTTTTGGTGCCAAAACTGACCAAAAATTTTCCAAATCTCACTTAGACTTAGATTAATCCTCACCTGATATCTAAGCACATTCTTGACATTAATTGTCATGACCTACTAACAAATTTTTTTTTTCTCAACGCAGTCTTCTAATATAGGTAAAGCACATGAATTAAGAACTATTGTTAGGTCATAGTTGGAAGGAGCAATAATATATTCCAAGTATAATTTCTTTATTTGGCATTTACTAGTTAAATCAATTTTTTTGCCAGTCCTGGGGCTTGAACTCAGGGCCAGGGAACTGTTCCTGAGATTTTTCTTGTTTTGCTTAAGGCTAGCACTCTACCACTTGAGGTATAGCACCACTTCTTTTTCTGTTTATGTGGTACTGAGGAATTGCACCCATGGTTTCATGCATGCTAAGCAATCACTGTACCATGAAGCCACATTCCCAGAGCCTTAAATGACTTTCTTAAGATGACTTTGCTTTTTCATTCCATTACTATGTATTATAATTTAGGTTAGGTGGTAGAAAAGGAAGTGAAAAACAATATTAAGCCCAGTAAGCCTGACATTACTGTCACATCACTAAGGAAGTACAGTGTTAATACCTTTAGGACTCATAGGGCTCTTGCATGTGACATTATTAGTTTACATTATTACATAATATTTTACATTATTATGTAAAAAAAATTAACAGTCATCTCCAACATCCATAACATTCTGCTTCCACTTTCAAGTTCAAGAGCCAAAAATTTAAGCCTTTTTATTGATTAGATGTGTTTCCTAGGAAGGAAGAATGAGGATGTGGAAGGTGATGTTGGAAAAATATTTATATTGGCTCCCAGTCCACATTATTTGCATTTTTAAAAAGTATTACTGATGAACTCCTACATCTTCTTGACTATGCTGTCTGCACAAGATGCAGATAAAGGAAGACGTTTATTCTGGTGGATTGTCACATATATTAACAAAATCCAGTTCTGCAAAAAAAATTGCTAGTATAAAGTATTGACTATAAAATGGTTTCTTGTCCTAGCATAACAAAATGCAGTATTGAAATGATTAGTCCAGCTTTCTTTGAGATTTTATGCTGTCTCAGTATCAAGATGCTCTCTAATTCCAGTAATATACAAGCATAAAAGATCTGATTTGAAGATCTCAGTAGTTTTAGAAAAAAAGGTACATAGTAGCTTCCTTCATGCAGAGGCATGTGATGGCATGTATGACTGATCGTATTGTAATTATCTTTTTTTTCCTCTTTATCTCATGTTGCATATTTTGGCATATTAATCTGTCCTGCATCAGCTTCCTGTAGGTGAGATTTACCTCTACTCTGCAATGTCAAGATGGGGCATGTGACTTACTTCAGCTTACAAAAATGAACCAGAAGTGGTGAAAGGCTATTTCTAGGGGAAGATTTCTATCCCATTGTCTGGGTCTAAGAGTTAACTTCTTTTCCCTTAGCTATAAAAATAGCATATTTCCAGAGGGAATCTTTTTTCAACTTATATACTGAAAGAATATAGCATGTGAAATTGAGGCAAAATTCAAGCACAGGAAGAATTAAGCTAATATTAGAATATGATACTAAGATATTAGTTTCTTACTATTCTTGTATACCTTTTTGATAGTTTCCTACAGCACTTCAGTATTTTAGAAATACTAAACAAGTACTAAACAGATAACACTTCTTGTTTGATGCTATTACATTTATTACATTTATTTTTTAAATAAATAAGCATTCTATATATGGTCACTTGAGGCGTTAACTTTTTCTATAAATGTGTTTAATCACTCTAGAGCACTGTATCTAACACCCACAATCATTATCCAGACCTTTTGATTGAGATGAGGAAGAACAAAATATCTAGATTTCTCACTTCTCTTTTCCTCTTCTCCTTTTTCTAGTGAGAATTCTCATCCTTTCTCCAAATTCTCCTATTAATAAAGGAAGAATGAGACATTGTGCATATCAAGCAAAAGGCTTCAAAGCCAGAATTTTATTCTTTCAGAAATAGATAAAGTAAATCAGAATGGCTCAAGGAAGAAGGAAAACATGATTTTTTCCCCTTACTAGTTTCAACAATAGAGTCTGAACACAACTCTAAATATTTAATAAACCATTTGCTTTGGCTAATTGTTAAAAATATAGTGTTTTAAAATAAATAATTTTAAAAATTAACAAAAATTTAAATATATAGTAATTTGTTGTTTGCTTTTGGTAGGCATGAAATAAAACTGCATTAACATTGTGTGAGTTGAAAGGCTAAATTTTATCTGAATCTAAACAAAATGAAAAATATATGATGTTAAGATAAATAGCGTTTAGGTACATTTTTTACATGACATTCACACAGGGACATTTTTTTCTTCTTTTCCTCTCCACACTTCAATAAGCAGTTCATGTAATTCAAATAGCTGTGTTTATTTCAGAAATAGATTTGACATAAAAAAGTTAGAAGAAGAGAACCAGGATTGGTGATGCATTCTTTAAAAATATCAGTCAAATAACTATTAACCATAATTCCAAAATAATAACAAACAAATGCTCTTGAAAAGAGGAGATTGTAAGCAGAATACACAAAGAGTGATAGTGCCAGAACTGCTTCAGGAACTGCTCTCTGACATTTAAGATTTCTAGTACATGACAATGTTTTAATCAGGATTAAAGGCTTTCAGGAAATAAATTTTTTTAGTTATATTTCTTTGAAGAAATACCTTTTCAAAATTAATGAAAAGATGGCAGGTTTTAGTAGAAAGAATGCTTACACACTCATTGTGGTAGACAGTAAAATACCTTTCCAAAATATCTATAGTCCCGAAATATCTAACCCATCAAATGTTGATTTACATTTTATATATGTTTGTAAAATAATCACCTTTCATTACCTAAGGAACACAAATTTGAATAATTATCAGATGGGGAAAGTATGCTCAAAAGTCCCAGCTGTAGTTCGAGAGGGACATTATTAGGTAAGAACCATCAGAAAGATGTAAAGATGCTACATTAGAAGATAAAGGAAAAGACAACAATCCAGATTCTGAAGTTTCTGGAAAGCGGAACAGGAAGTAAATGCGTTTTCCACTAGAATCATCTGAAAAATATTTCAGTTCTGTAGGGGGCTCAATTTTAATCTAGTGAGAATTATTTCAGATTTTTGTCCATTAGAACTGTAAAATGATAAATACGGATTGTTCAACCCAATTAACTTGTAGAAATATTTTACAGAAGATTTGATTTAGTAATCTAACTCAACTATAACCTCTCCTGATGCAACCGCAAGGTTACCACATGTCCTAGTTTCTGAGAATAAGAAAAAGTTGCCACCAGGTTTGTACACATGTATGATATACATACAACTAAGGGCCTTGCATTAATGAAGTCTTTAAATTCTAAATAATATTTAAATAAGAAGGCCCTTTTCTTCATTTTCACATTTGGGGATCACTAAGTACCAAAGTTATGTAGAAGGCTAGGGTAAGAATATAGAAATGAAATCTGTCTTCTAATGTTATAAAGATGATTTATGTCACTTTGATTTACAGTTGTAAGGAAATAAAAAATAAGGTAAAACAGAAACAGTAAGTCAATTTTATCTTTCCTAACTTTCCAACAGAAATTAGAGAATCCAGTAAAGATACAGCAATCCCAGGATGCTATAGGATGTTATAGGATCACTAGATGGTGAAAAAAAGGTAACAAGAATGGGTCCCCTGGAACAATGGGAAACAAAATCTACACCTACACATTGTGATATAGCTAGAAAATAGTTTCTACGATGCTAAGTCTTTATATTTTAGGTTTGTTTACACAGCAACTTTACTCTCTAGGAAATGATTCTTTATTAATACTCAAGTGTTTGCAGCTTATAACCCAGCAACAAATAATGTTTCTAAATATAAACAAGCATGATACTAAGAGTAACTACTTGCATTGCTATAGCTGACAAAGAAGAATGATCTTGGGGAATAGTCAAACAATCTTGAACTTTTTCATACCTTTCCTCTTCTCCAACATGAGAAGTCATAGTCTAGATATGTCTCATGGACTTTCCTGCCTAGGCTGAATTTGAAAAATGATTCTCACCTGTCAGCCTCCTTAGTAGTTAGGGTTACATGCATGAGCCATTGGCGCCTAACTACATAATTATTTTTTACATATTTATGAAGTGTGAAGTGGCAATCCCATTCATTTATATGTTGCTTAATGATCAGGCTACATCATATCCATTAATTTCTGCATGTAACATTTCTTTATAGTGATAATGCTCAAAAACTTATCTTCTGGCTGATGAATATCTATTCTTAACTATAATCACTTTGCCTCTTGCAGTATAAAATTAATATATTTATTTTAATCACAGAAGTCTGCTAATTAAAGTTATATAAAACATGAATTGTAAAGTGAAAGAAATTCATAGTTTCATTACTTGTTTAAAGAAAATGATAATGCATTTTTTTCAATTATATTTCTTTGGAATGTGTAATATTCATTGATTTAACTTAAAATTGATAGCAATTACATCATATCTAATTGATTCAAACTTGTATTTAAAAATTGTATACTTAACACAAATATACTTCCACTTTCTTCTAACACATAATTAAAATAACAGTATAGGAAAGTTTGGTGTTAGCTGTTCATGTGTAGAATCATAGAAACTCAGGAGGCTAAGACCTGAATATTTTAATTCAATATCAGTCCAAACAGACAAAAATGTGAAAACTTATCTCCAATTATCTAGCAGGAAGCAGAAGTTGAGGATGTGGCTCAAGGAATAGCGTGTCATAAACCATTAGCAAAGAATACAACAGAGATCATCAAACATTGAGTTCAAGCCCTAAAAATGGCAAGTACACAAAAGACAACAACAAAAAAGTGATATGAACATCAATAATAAAGACAAAATAGTAGAAAAAATGATGAGAAACGTGTGTGAACATCTGGAATTCAGAAATCATTTGACAGAATTTTGATTCATGAGAGGTAAAAGTCACAGTATAATTTGAACAATCTCATTGAAGTCATTTGTGTTGAAACCTAGCTATTGGGTAACATGTGAAAGAGCAGACTGGATTACCTGACATAGCAGACATTGCCTGTAACTATACACCATCCCACTCTGAAAAAATCTAAAATCATGCTTGTTAATTTAAAAAGAACCTCATGCTAGAGTCTTTTTGGTCCACACAGACTGAGGTCCTTATTTTGAGGCTTCAGACCAGTGCTTTTATATATAAACACTTCTGTTTTACTCCCCTTCACTGATGTAGCTATACCTTACTAAGCTGGCACCAAGCCACTCCCTAGAAATTGGGCAAGAGCATTTGCTGATGCTCTTCCAACTTCTCTCTGTGGCTCAGGATAGCCAGACTCTTGTAGCTAAGATGGGTTACTTTGATGTCCAGGTGGCCTTAAACTGGAGATAAACATGTAATGGATATGTCAACATGCGTTAGTTTCAAACTATGATCTTCAGATATGAGCCACTATGCTCAGCCCAATATTTCCAGTAAGTTACTTAATCTTTCTGACACTCAGGTTCTTCCTGTGTGGAAAGTGAAAAGAATTACTTTGTGGACCTAAGAATCCAGTTGGAGTTATGACTGGGTGCAGGAAGTATAAGTGTTCAGGATGTGTGGACAGAGTCTGACACTCTCATAAAACTACTGGTATTTATATTTAAATGAATTCCAGGAATTGGAAACAAGAGGGATTTTTCTGTTCTTGTTTATCTTTTTATGGACATTGAAGGAGCCACAGAAATTCAAGGAGAACAGGGAAATAAATGCAGCAGTTGTACTCTGTAGATATTATATTCACAATGAGCTATACCTCTTGTGGACGGGGACAGGAGGGAAAATCAGAGAGAGAACAAAGTGATGAGATTGTCAAACAAGAAGTGAACTCGTTAGCGACTTATAAAATGGTGATCTGTATGTACACTACCTTAACAAAAAACATTTGAAAAATCCAGGTTGATTATTCTCTTTTCCAATTTTTGTAGAGGCCCTTAAGACTCAGGCTCACCTGGTGTTTTTGAAGGTCACTTTATATGATAATTAATGTAGAGCCTGAATCTCTTAAGAAATGTTATAAAAAGTATTTCATTGTTAGTGCCTCTTTCTCTTTGAGTGGTGATTATATATGTTGTTGTAATAGCTAAATTTTTACTTTTTGTTTTTAGTACTTGTCAGGTGTTGAATTCTTCTTAAAGATTTGTGACAAAGTTCTGCTATATCTTGGCACCCTCCCCTTAACTAAAATGTTAATTAATCTTTGAAATTAATGTACTTGAGTATGAGTTTTATTTATTGATTTAATTTGTCGGCGGTGGTGAACTCTGGGCCATGATGCCATTCCTCAGCTCCTCAGCTCAAGACTAGTGCTCTACCACTTGAGCCACAGTACCACTTCTATCTTTTTCTGCTTAGGTGGTGCTGAGGAATCAAACCCAGGGTCTCGTGCATTTAAGGCAAGCTGTCTACAACTGATGCACCTTCTCAGCCCTTATGAGTGTCTACAACTGATCCACCTTCTCAGCCCCTATGAGTGGTATGTTTGTGCACGGGTCTGTCAAGCAAATCTATTGAGCAAATGTATACATTTGCCACTAGACATATTCAAAATTATGAATTAACTGATATTTTAATGAATAAAACTGTTATCATTGATACTAGGAAGTGTTTGTCTCCCATACTAAAACCATGGAGGAGGGTATTTTAAACTAAAACTACAAAAGAAATTTTAAGATCTTGTTGCTAACAAATGTGTCCAGGTATTATTACATTAAACAGACAATTCAAAATAGTTTTTCTTCATGAATACAGAGATCAAAGGTCTTATTATTCTTATTTCAAAATGCAAATTAAAGGGGAAAAACAGTCAGGAGGTAAAATTTATATTGAATGTTAATAGTTAAAGAGGAAAAGATCCTAGAGGACAAACTAAAGACAAAGCAATATCAGAGCACTATATGCTCAATATTAAATAAGAAGGTTTAATTGAAAAATTGAGCTGGAATGTGTACATCAAACAAAAGCAAGAAATCAGAGCCTACCAGCAACAAAGAAACACCATAATGCATATCTCAGAAAAAGGAAAAAAATTCCTTGTATTGATTTCAATGATACATATAACCCACCTGCACACACATACACACACACACACGAACGTATGCAACAGCTCAACCTACTCACATTCATTCAACATGAATCAAAGATCTTCCTATAATATTTGGAACTTTAAATGTTTCTAGTCTTGTAAATAATTGATAACAGATGCATAAGCAAATATTTTCTGAATAAAACTCTGTTATGTAAATGAGAATTTATGATGGTTATATCTACTTAAAATATCTCTCAATCTCGAAGGAATTAAACAAGAGACAATACAAATTTGGGACTATATTTCTACCAGCTATTCTGCAAAGGCTTAATAAGAAATTATGAGATCTAATATTAAATACCAAATTCATACAATTAATACATGTGTAGATGAAGTGAAAGACAGTAATCAGAGACCTATGCTGCCTCCAATTCCCAGCAGCCTGCACACTGTGACACCTTTGATTCTGCTGTGCCAAGCCCAGAGTTCTTTTCCCTACAGCAGTGGCCCTGCTGGGGTTGGGGATGGGGGCTGTGTGGAGAGGAAGGAGGCCACAGGAGAAGCCAAGCTTTGGTTGGGGCTGAGGGTGGTGGGGAGAGGATGGTGGGGAGGCCCTGAAGGAGGCTGTGAAGGGAGGAAGAGGCAGTTGGCCAACAGCTCATGCAGCAGCCCTAAAGGCAGCTGGGTTCTGGGGAGTGTCTGTGAGGTGTGGAATTTGGGGTGGATTTGCTAGGGCCTGTTTGCTTGGTGAGGAGAGGAAGAAGTCTCGAGTCCCACACAAACAGATAGTGAAAAATGAGACAACAAATGGCTGAAGAATTTCAAGAACAAAGGCAGGGACTTATAGGTAATCTCTAGGGCCAGTGAGGGCAGCAAGGCTGGGCCTATGGTTGTCATGCCTCTCTCAATGCCCTTGGAAGTGAGGGCCAGCTCTGCTGTGGGCTAGGCCTCGCTCTTGCCTTGAAGCAGGCACCAGGAATTGTCAGCACAGCCTCAGCCTGCCCCAAGGAGGTGGCCTGTTGTGGGTGCTGTAGCCTGGGCAGCTGCTAGGAGGCTATACACAGAAGGGCAGAGGAAGCATATTTGGTAGGCTCTGCTCCAGCCCAGCCAAGCTCAGGGCCACTTGGGAAGTTCCAGCTCTGAATCAGGACCATCAGGACCAGGCATTGCTCCCTAAACAAGTAGGGCCTCTGGGGACTTGTGCAGTGGCCGCCACGTGTGGGTTGTGAACCTCCTTAGAATGGCCGAGGAGTCTCAATGAAGAGGTGAATTTGCTTCTGTGCCTCTCCCATCTTCTGGATTCTTGCTCTCCTCCTGCCTCCTGCCTTGTCCAACTACAGGAGTCAACTTCTCCAAGCCACTGAGAGGCCATCCCGGAGATGCTCACAGGGCTTTCCAGGCTGCTTCACCATGCTTGCAGGGCTCACAGGGTGCCATCCTCTAGGCAAAGCATATCCCCATTTCAGCTTGGCCACCCCTGCCTAGGGGACCACGAATTGCATTCTTGCACAGAAAACTAGGGGTACACAAGGCCGTCCTGCAGTCTAAGGCATCCTTTCCTTCCTCTTGCTCAGGTGTGGAGCAGCTGTGGAGCCAACTGCAACATCATGTTTGATTATCTAAAAAGAAGAGGATAAAAAGCTTCATTGTCCCAGATACAGCTGCCCCTGGGGTTCTCTGTGTACACTAGTCTTGTGCTTAGATAAGGATCCCCAAGACCACCAGGGAGCCAGTTCTCATGCGACCACATTAGAGTCATTTATTGCAAGCTTGAGCCTGGAATCACAACTGTCACCATTGCAGTGTGTCAGAGTTGAGAACCCCGAACCTTCAGTTAAATGGGTAATCTTATAACAATCTTATTGGCTAGCAAGTGCAAGCTAAGCAATAAGCAATAATTTGTGGAGGAGAAGGGAAAAAACAAATCATTTAAATAGGGATACAGGTGGACCCATTGCAACAATGAGATGTACAAGTTCTTATGGAGAAAAACGAACTTTACAACTTTGGTGGGGGGGAGGGGGAGGAGGGTTCGATGGGGGGCGGGGGGGAGGATGGGAAGGGATGGGAGGGAGAAACAAAGGAGGAGGCTACAATGTTTGATAGGAAATATACTCATTATCTTGCCCATGTAATTGTAACCCCTCTGTACAGTATTTTCACAATAAAAAAGTTAAAAATATTAAAAATTTAAAAAAAATCTGTAACTTTAGGTACTTCCCTTCATCCACTGATGGCTATTGCTAGGGAAGTTATGGGCAGAACGTTATTGTGACATTTCAGGGTTTTTCCAGGAACCTGAGTTCTAACTTTCAGTAAAAGTCTACTTGCCATGGTTGCTTTCAGTAAAGGTCTTCACAATGGATACTTTTGGAGTATTCGGAGTCTAAGTCCAGAATGCCTGTACTTTGGCAAAGGCCTCTCACTAGCCTGTGTGTGTGTGTGTGTGTGTGTGTGTGTGTGTGTTGTGTAAGAGAGTCCGACACAGCTGAGGTTTGGGGTAAAATACTCCTTCGCTTTAGCATTGAGTTTTGGTATCTATTGTTTGTCCCACCCCTCCCCCCAATTTTGAGTTCTAAAGTTGTCCTTCTAAATACTTTCATCCTTTGATCTTCTTGATATTCAGATTCCTAAGGTCTGCTTGTGAACTTCAACATTTGCTTCATGAAGGTGATGACTTTCTTCTAAATTTTATGAAGCCCTTTGCTCTCTTTAAATGCAGTTTGTGCTGTGTTAGTGGTTTTACTTAGCCCAGACTGTGGTGGCCCAGGCTGTGACTGAGATTATTTTAGCCCAATATGAGATACTATACTTTCAGTATATCAGTGAAAGAAGTTCAGCATCTTTATTGAAACAATTTCCTGGCTGTAAATACAAACAAAAACATCCAGTGATATAAATGTACAATTTGTTGTTTTTAGTTAATTGTTCACCACTGTAATGAAAAAAATCTTTTTACTAACTAAAATGAGTATTTGTAATGGGAAAAAAATCAAATGTTATAAATCTTATAAATTGATCAAATACCAAAAGAAAAAGAAAGATACTAATCAGGAATGAAGTACAAATGTAAGTGTTTAATAATTAAATGAAATGTTTGAGATTCATATCTACATAGCAAATACGACGGAAAATAAACAGGAAAGTCACTGAGATCCTATCTTACACATCAGAATAGCTATCACCACTCAAATAAATAAACTGCTGGAGAAGTTGAAATAAATCAGGAACTATATTTGGTTTTGTGGCATTGTAAACTAGTGCAATCCATAGGGATATCTTAATGGAAGTTTACACAATACCAAAAAGACAGATATCTTGATGACCTTTACCGCAATTGGATACATATTGAAGGAATATAAATCAACATGAACATCCATGTTCATGGCAGCAATATTCATAGCAAACAAGTTGTGTAATCAACCTAGATGCACCGGAAAGAGGGAATTAAGAAAATGTGCTATTCATAGCTATAAACATGTTCTGGTATATGAGAAGTGAATGTTTCTACTGTATCATTGCTAAATATTTTGAATATATACCTATCCTACTTTTACTACGTTTTGTGGCATTGTGTTTTTGCTTTAATGAGGAACGTCCATATTGATTTTCAGACCAGTTACAATGGGTTGAAGATATCCTATAATATGTGGATATTATATCAAAATTTAAATATATCAATGAACACATAGAGGACCATCATATATAGTTTATAATTTGAAGCAATTTTAAGAAGGCAACAGTTGGGGAAAAAGACGATGTTAGAAGCTTAGAAATACACAGACAAGGAAAAATATGTGCAACTAATTACTGCTAATAGTAAAACATTTTCCTCAAGTTTTAACAATGAAACTATTAAAATAATACTTAATAACATCAAATAAATATGCCATAGAAGAAAATGTACCATAGATATACGTTTCCCTATAATTTGTTTTACTTTATAACAAATGGATTAGAAGAAAATGTAATTACACGTCTGAAGATGCTAACACTTTCAAGTGTCATTGATTGAATCCAGCAGAGGAAAGTAATAGAGAAGTAGAGAGTAAGAACAAACTGGGGTATGGATAAAGATACTCAGTTGATCTTCGTGAGGAAAAAATGTGCTCCGTTTTCCTGATCAAAATAGAGCTAGGACAGCTAACTTTTGAAAGAACACTTGTAATGTAGAGTAGTGGAGTTAGTACTTTAGGTAGTAATTTATTACTTTTATTCCCTAATCTTATGACGTGATTCCCAAATGATGTGAGTGATAGTAGATTTTCTTTTTTTTTGGGGGGGGGAGGGGTCTGGTCCTGGGGCCTGAACTCTGGGCCTGGGCGCTGTCCCTCAGCTCTTCAGCTCAAGGCTAGCACTCTACCACTTGAGCCACAGCGCCACTTCCAGGTTTTTTCTTTTTGCTTATGTGGTGCTGAGAAATAAAACACAGGGACTCAGGCATGCAAGGCAAGTGCTTTACCACTGACCCGCCTTCCCAGCCCCCTGATCCTAGATTTTCTGAGCCCTTTTTTTCACCCAAAGTTTCTAATTCCTCACCCTGCCTATGGTTCTTCTGCTACTCTCATTTCTCCTTGTTTCTGAACTAAACTCCTGTAACCTTTTGGTTCATGAGAAACAGCTGGAGAAATATGAGGATGGCTTGGAGTCTGAGGTAACATCCACTCCAGCTTGGAGGATCTGGTGAAGGACTACCACCTGGGTCTCAGAATCAGATATTAATTGACCTCTTTGGAAATGGAGAAACTCACTCCCTCAGGCAGAATCTGTCATTCCTTGACTTTCTCTGAAGAGATTTGATGCTAGGGCACAATTCAGAGAATGAGCTTTCCCATTGTCAGAAGGAATATGTTGAAAACTAAAAGTGGCCTCAGGTCCCAAAGCTCCAGTCAGAAGCCAAGAGATCACACTTTTCTCCTTATCAGGGACCTTCTGGTAGGAATAGAGTCTGAGCAAAGTCTAAGATGGAGATAAACTAAGACTAGGCCTAAGGAGGAAACAAAAGAATGACCCTCTCTTTGACTACAAGGGAGTTGTGTAGTGAGACATGACAACTTCCTTCATATAATAAAATTCACTAGGTAAGTTATCTCACTGCCACTTTGAAGGAGGTCAGTTTCCCCAAAGGAGAAGTTGTTAAATGTTGTGATTGCCAATTTTCTCTCTAGGCTGTTGTCTCTCTCACCCCATCTCATGTCAGGAATGCATTGCTTCTTTTAGGCACTCAACTACTTGTCCTGGCTTCTAGGCAGGAATACTGTAGGCTATTCTTTGGCTAACCTCTTGCATTTAAGGTAGAATAGGCCCAGGCTCTGCTCATGCCAAAAGATAGATGCAAGAGGTGAATATAAGCTCAGATTTGTACAGAACAACAATCATGTTGAAAAAATTAAATTAAATTAATAGTTGAGTAATTTAGGGTTTATCACCACAAAATTTAGGTAATTATTAGGAATACATCTAGAATCATGGATTAGGAAGAGAACAGTGAAGTAGGTTCAGGATACAATGGAAAAGACACACCATAGCCATAACAGGAGATGAGAGTTTGAAGGAACTATTGGCATAGGTCCATTTACTATCTTAGGAGTGACCTTTGATAGGAGGCTTTTAGAATAATATCTAAAAGAGAGGGACTTGCTGGGCACTAGTGGCTCACATCTGTAATCCTAGCTACCTAGGAGGCTGAGATCTGAGTATTATGATTCAAAGCAAGCCGAGGCAGAAAAAGCCAGAAGTGGTGCTGTGGTTCAAGTGGTAGAGAATGAGCCTTGAGCTCAGGGAAAATGCCTAGGCCCTGAGTGCAAGCTTTAGGATCAGCAAAACAACAAGAAACAATAATGATAAAACAAATAAAAGAAGGACTTAAAGATATGCGATGGAATGATGATCATGTGTAACTGTTTAGGGAACATAAAAGGAGACAATATGTGGAGCAAAATGATATCTACTTTTTACTAATCAAGGATGCAAAGCAAATGCCAAATTCCTCTTCTCAAAAACTTCCAAACTTGGGCTGGGAATGTGGTTCAGTGGTAGAGTGCTCGCCTTCCATGCATGAGGCTGTGGGTTCGATTCTTCAGTGCCACATAAGCAGAAAAATCCAGAAGTGCTGCTATGGCTCGAGTGGTTAGAGCACTAGCCTTAAATTGAAGAGGTGAGGCACAGTGCTCAGGCCCAGAGTTCAGGCCCGTTGTCCGGCCTAAATAAAAACAAAAAAATAAAACAAAAGAAAAAATCTTCCAAACTTATTTTTTCTCATAGTTGAAGAGAGGCTCTTTTTACAGAAATTTTCCTTATCTAGTTCATGGTCATCAGAACTTCAGTAGACTTTTCCTGTTGAGATGTAATGCACCTAACTCTACTGAACCTAATCAAGGCTAGGAATGTATGGACATCGATACATTTGTTTTATTTTTCCTTATAAATATATAATAATGTCAGTTATTATATATAATATATTATACATTATATAATATATTAAATATATTATAACATGTATTATGCATTAACAGAGTTCCTAGTTTTAGATGTAGGAACAGGCGACATATTGAAAGAAAAACATTTGAATCTCTGAGTTATTTCTCTACCACAGGACAATACCAGGATTCATTCTTATTACCCAAAGAGCAACATAGGAAAGTGATGCCAATGGATGTGATTCTCTGGATTTTGGAAATTGTGATCATATACATATGTATATATGATATATATCAAATATATATATGAAATATCGTTTAATAATAGTGAATTTGTAAAACTATAACAACAGATAAATAAGTGAACACCTATGTGCACACACTCCCAGTCACTTTCATGTATAAGAATTTCTTTTCTATTCTCCTATTCACCTACACAGAGAGTACATGAGTTGCCCTTGAATTGTCCTGGAAGATCTTTATCGGGTACTGTAGCTTCACATCCTTTGTTCCCTAAGTAGCCAGATGTTATGTATGCAATAACAAAATTGTTTCAGGCAAAAGTATCCACCCTGACACACAGAGGAACTTGGATTTCAGAAATGACACAAATAAGTGGGAGGTACAGCAGCACTTTTCAAAATTGAATTGATTACATATTTATTAGAAAGCTTGTAAGAAAAAAACTTCAGTGTAGGATGATACACTTGAAGAAAACTACAGTTTAAATTACATATAGGCGGGTGCTGCAACAGAAAATAAATAAGACTAAAAAAAATTACATATGACATCAAATTACAAAGTTCCAGGGCATTTCCCTACTCTTGAGAACTAGAGTAATCCATATTAAAAATAAATAAATAAAAAGACGAATGTTTTATACCAAATTTCAAAACATACTATATGTTATACAAAGGAAATGCAATAAGCATGCATTTTACAATCTAGTAACATCATATGGTATGAAGAATCTGTATTGATTTATAAAAATCAATACAATGCACTTAAAACATCCAATATCTCAAGTGTCAGCTTAGCAGAATACTTTCAATCTGTGGTGTCTATTTTGCATATTATCCAGCCCTATCCATCCCACAATGGCAGAAGGCTCTTCTGAGAAAGTCCAGAGGCCAGTCTACTGTGAGTGCTCAATGTGGACCTGTTCCCATTATCTTTTATTTGGGCATGTGATAGACGGACTATCTGTTAACTTGCCAAAGGCACAATTTGGACAGGCTTCCAGTAATGATATTTTAGCTCTCATAAAAAGAGGGAAATTGAAGACAGAGGGAAAAATCTATCAGGTCCCTGAAAGATTTCTATCATTGTGCTAACCCTGTAGCTTTCTACTGACACTTGAACAAACTGCAGTAATTGCCACTCCAACCACATGTCCAAAAAGTGGCTTTCCAAATATTGGCCTATTTTCACTTTAGTAAATCAAGACACACTATTGTGACTCCGTTTTACTTAAACTATCAGCTATGGTTGGCCCAGAGGATAGTTGAACTTACCAATTTCATAAATTTTAGGTCATCACACTATCAATTCATAGCCCTTAAACATTAAAAATACCTACCCATATAAGTCTGCATTACATACTTATTATTGTTTTTCTTCATTTGTCATGTTTTACATATTTGTGTATCCCAGGGCTTAGCTCTGTCATAGTCCTTCTAATGGTTGTTACCACTGAGTACAGTAATTATTTCTGTATTTTTTCTCCAGCTCTGTTTTCTTTAATTCAAGTCTTTAATAGCATCCTGTCTACTGACAACTACTAACTACTGATTTTAGAAAACTTAAAAGATCCCAAAGTGAGCTTTGATCTCTATCTACAAACCAATCCCTCATTACTATTTGATTAAGTGATAACTCTTCCAGCTGTCTTGTCAAAATACCTTGGAAACATTTCAGACTTACATACGTTTTCACACCTCATATTTAATCTATGACCAGATTTCGACAAATTAACTCACTGTATATTTTAGGAACAATATATATATATATATATATATATATATATATATATATATATATATACACACTCATATACCATATATATGTATATTATAGGAACCATATATATATATATATATATATATATATATATGTATATATATATATATATATATATGGTATATGGTATATCAGTGTTAGTACTATGACTTAAATTTGGGGCCTAGGTTCTTTTAATTTTCTTTATTTTGGGGGGTGGGTCCGGTCGTGGGGCCTGAACTCTGGGCATGGGTGCTGTCCCTCAGCTCTTCAGATCAAGGCTAGTGCTCTACCACTTGAACCACAGCGCCACTTGCAACTTTTTTCTTTTTGCTTATGTGGTGCTGAGGAATTGAACCCAGGACCTCATGCATTCAAGGTAATCACTCTACCACTGAGCCACCTTCCTAATCCCTTACTTTTCTTTTTTGCTCAGGCCTTATTTGGTATAAAGATCACCTACAATGTCATTACCCACACCCTTTTCATTTAAAAATATGTATATTCTGTAGCAATATTATTGTCGTTATAACCATAATTAGGAAGATAATATGGGTTCATCTGCTCCATACTTCTTGAAAGCTAATGAATGTGAAATTTACAGAATATCCTCAGATATGCCTAGTGGAAACCTGGATTTGAATTATGGGTCTATAGCTGATCAGTATTAGGTACTTGGGAAATTTGTTTGGCCTTGTTGCCTACTTCTGTTTTTAATAAAATACTTAATTCATTTACTAACTGGAAGAACTATCATGAGCACTAAAATTAACCTAATGCAGATGCAGTGCTTGTAATGGTGTCTGCACATTGTGAAGTAGGTCCCAAAGAAGTCAGCTTCCATCAACATAGTCACAGCATCCTTCCTAAAGGCCTTAAGAAATATATACCCAACTGATGTTAATATCTGTGAAAATGTGTCTTTACAAAAAAAGGTCTTTTCTTCATATGAAGCAATTAAAGTAATGTTGGGGCTGTCCTGTGGCTTTTACTCTGAAAGAGTTTTGCTTGAATTTTATTCTTACTCTATTAGTGGTAGCAGTAGCGTTCTTTAGTGCTACCCTTCATTTTTCTAGTTCTGTGTTCCATTTGGAATACTATTGTAACTTAGTTTATAAACTTTGTTATCAGAATCAATAAACTACAACTGCTGAACTTTCTAATAAAGAGACAATTTTAGGTGTGCATTACATTTTATGTGCTTAATACTTTCCTGAAAGTATTCCTTTTAGGTTATATATCCCTAACAACTATTTTTTTAAGATTTCTTATATGATTTATGGATTTATTATATGATTCTTATATGATTTCTTAGAGATCCATAAATAAAACATCTCAGAACAGGAAAAGAGAAGGTAAGAAGTAATAAAATAATATTATGGTGTCTTAATGGCTAAGTGTAAAGAACATGTAACAAAACAGTTGGTAGATTCATTTGCTCTTTTTTCTATTCTCTCACCCTTCTTACTATGAAGTGCCAAGTCGTCTGGACCTTTCAAGCCTCGTCTCAGTGACAGAAGTGATGGGATTAAGACATGTGCTCCTATGACTGACTTTTAGGAAGTTCACAATAAAGCAATAATAGTACATATAAAGAAACTTTTGTGAGTGATACGCATTGACTTCCTCAATTGCCAAAATTAAATTCATATGTCAAAACATCAAATTACTTACATTATAATATATGCAGTTCAACTGGAATCACTAACACTTCAATGAATCAAATGCAAACTAAAAGCTCTATATCAAAAACC
Organism: Dipodomys spectabilis; assembly: GCF_019054845.1. Classification (NCBI taxonomy): domain Eukaryota; kingdom Metazoa; phylum Chordata; class Mammalia; order Rodentia; family Heteromyidae; genus Dipodomys; species Dipodomys spectabilis. The sequence continues at coordinate 16,776 of NW_024871388.1, read as the reverse complement.
AACATCTAAGGCAGTGTTGGAAATACAAGAAGAAACACAATAAATCTAATGGAGTGAGATCTTTAACACTGGCAATGAGCAATGATAGCTGAATTTTTAACCAAGCTTGGAAAGTTCAGGTGTCTACTAATGATGTGATTAGAGTTGCGGAGTTGACCTTGGTATTAAGATTAGAGGTAAAATTCAAAGGCAGCTAAGGTTGCTGCAGTATTTTAGCTCGATACAGCGTGACCCTCCCTGATAATGGTAAAGCACAGAGTAGAAGCTAAATCAGTCAAATGTATAGGAAGAATTTTCCACTGAGAGTAATTGCAGGGTGTGATCATAACTCTTGCATTGAAAATGTACAGCCCATCATTCTACTTTAAACTCTAGAGTATTTCTGAACTGAAGACAATTATAACACACCAATGTGCTGTGAGTGCTGAGCAGTTTAGGTGTGTATTACTGTAATATATGTAAAATCTTTAGAGGTATGGAGTGGACTTACCCTCACACTTCATTCTGTGTTGTTAAGTTTCATGGAGAAATGTTCATAATTATGCAATTCACACTCATCTAAGTCTGAATCAGGCAACTGAGATAAGACATTAGGATCATCACTCCAGTGATGAGGTTTGTGACCTATGAAATAAATAACATTATTTCACAATGTATATGCGTTTCTGAAAATTTATGCAATACCAAATACCAAATGTACAAAAGGGACAATTGTCCATCGCTTATATTATCAGAAGTTAAGATACTCCTGAATTATACTTTCTTGCTAGAGGATCATAGGGTGACTCCTGATGTTTGGTACCTTTTCAAGTGCTCCTATACGTTTGTGAATTTTTTGGGGGGAAGTGTTTTTCCATAGTTTGTTTTGAGGTGTTCAAAATTTCAGTATTGTCACTGACCACAACCATGGAACAGCAAAGAAGATGGGATACCTGGCCAAAGAACTGAGAAATCACAGGAAGTGATAGGAAAGTAGACACCAGAAGACCCAAAGCCTCATTGCCGGCTTCCAGAAGCCCAAATCCTGCTTAACATGTTTATATTCATTCTACTACAGTGGTGGGGTAGTGAGTGATTACAGGTATATCCACAACTAAGGCATCAATCTAGCTTGTGGTTACAACTATTAACTGAGTTATTGTTTGTATGCATAATGATAATTGAATCCCTTATTTTTAGGGAGCAGAAGGGTGCAATAGTCATTACAACCATAGCACAGACATCCTTCTTGTCTCCAAAGTCTTAAACTTTTAGTGTCCAACAGCTCTAACTTAAATACTTTTCAGGTAATAACCCATACCCTTGTCTTCCCTTAACTGTTTGACCTTTACAGAGCACAGCTCTCAACCTTTTGATTGCCATTTGAGAGGGTTTCCCAATATATCCCTTTCCAGGTATAACAGTTTGACTCTAGAATCACTCAAAAGTACTATTACAGATGGGTTATTTTGAAAAGGATATTTGTTTTCTAGGGAAGGTTCACTTTTGTAAATTTTATTTTATTTAAAGGTACTGTACAGAGTGGTTACAGTTACATGAGCAAGGTAAATTCCTTGTTGAATATTGTTACCCACTCCATTGGTTTTCTCCTATCTTATCCCACCCCCACCTCTACACCCCACCCCAAAGTTGTAAAGTTCATTGCCGGTATATTGTCTTGTGAATATCATTGTTGCAATGGGTCACTTCTTTCATCCTTATGTTATTTCCCTTTCCTTCTACAAATCAGATAATATATATACAAGATGGAAGGTACCAGAATCAAGACAGAGATGTCCAGGGATAAATCAAAGAGAAATGAAATAAAATAAGATCTAGATACACTACTTTTTCCAATATCAAGGTTGATATCTGAAAAAAAAAAGTACTTGTTGTTTCCATGTCTTGGAGTTCATTTCAATTAACATCATTTTGTATGGTGAAATGTACATAGCTTTGGGGCCAGCAATCCCACTCATGGGCATTTGTCGAAATTATCTCTTAATAGCTAATGGATGAAGAATGGAATTGAAAATAGCAGAGGAAAACAAATCAACATGCAGGTATTATGATTTTATAATTCTAATATGAAAGAACTGAAGCTTTTGTTTCATGAAGAAGAAAGTTTAGCCTGTAATTTCAATGCAAGGCATCAGTTGTAATGAGTCTAAAGTCTTTTCCTCCAAGATATCTAAGAGTACTATACTCATCTTCTGAAGAGTAAATAAGTAATTATTTTAAGTAGCTTTGTTTAATATTAATTTACTTGTAGAAAATGAGTTAAAATATCTTCTCTTGGTCTGGGAAGGTGATTCAGTGGTAGTGTTTGCTTTGCATGCAAGAGAACCTGGGTTCGATTCTTCAGTACCACATAAGCAAAAAGAATAGAGCCGAAAGTGGCACTGTGGCTCAAGTGATAGAGCCCTAAACTTGAGCTGAAGAGCTGAAGGACAGCGCCCATGCCCATAGTTCATGCCCCAGGACCGGACTCCAAAAAATAAAACACTAAAACTACCAGCACAAGTATGTTTTTTGCAGCATTATTACCATATCTAAGATATGGAACCTGTCCGGATGCCCCTCAATAGATGAATGGATCAAGAAAATGTGGTATATATACACAATGGAATTTCATGCTTCTATCAGAAAGAATGACACAGCCCCTTTCTTAAGAAATTAGAAAGACTTGGAAAAAAATCATTATGTGAAGGAAGCCAGACTCAAAGAAACATAAGCTCTATGGTTTCCATCATTTTCATTAATTAATATATGCTTAGGATAGTCCTGGCAGATAAGTACATTTTTTACACTCTTAATATTCGCTCTGTGTGTGTGTGTGTATGTGTGTGTGTGTGTATGTGTGTGTGTGTGTGTGTGTGTGTGTGTGTGTGTGTGTGTGTGTGCAGTAATGAAACTTGACTCGGAGCCTCAAAATCTTGCTTGTTTTTTTCACTCATGATTGACTGAATCTGTACTATTTTAACTAAAGTTTTACTCTGTGTTTGATTGAATAATTGAACATAAACGTTCATGGATTGCTACCCCAGCCATCTGTGAACCATGGTCTTCCAATCTCAGCCTCATGAGATGAGATACTGGCATCTAGCTCTATTGCCAAGTGTCATTTGCTTTGTGTTGTTTGGTTTTGTTTTTGTTGCATTTGTGCACCCAAAATCTGTATGGAAAACAAATCATTTATAATCAGGACTATTCACCTAAAATGTGTGTTGTTTAAAGATTATCTTAATAATGTAATCCTTTTGCATCCACATTATGTGATTTGATTTTTTGAACTCTATTGTTGCAGTCAAGTCACTTATATATAATTTGAATCTTCTTGTCTTGGTATTAGGGTGTTAGGTGTTTAAAAACAGAATTTATCAAGGTTTAACTCTGCACTACCGAAGCAAGACCTTTATGATTATTCAATGTCCTGTAAATCATAAGTTTATCACTACTTGAGGCACCATATGAGCACAAATAGTTTCCTATAATACCTACACATATTTTAGAGTTCAATGCCATGCAATGCACACTTCTGCCAAATATACAAGGTCATCCTTTGTAATTCTCCATGGATTTTCACTGTTCTTCTCTCTACTCTCCAGTGCTAAGTCCTGTGATGGTCATGTTGATTTTCTCCCCTGTTACATTCATCATTGTATCTTGGGAACTACTGGTATGCATTACTGTACTTCTGTCCATTCTCCTTGTGCTTCGGCTTGTACCCCTCTCACCTCAAAGGGCTAAAAATTGGAGATATTTGCTTTACTCTTTATCTCAGACATCTATCTTTACTTTCTAGAAATACATTCATTGAATTCCTTCTGTAAAGTCTAATGTCTTGAAAATTATTACTAAATTTTCATGGCTTTGTTATTTGGCACAAAGGAAGAAAATAGATCAGTACTGTAACTTAAGTAAAAGATTATTGCAGTCATGCTTCAATAGGTGCTGTTCATTGGATAATGTTTACTTCAAGGTCTGCCTGCCTGCTTCTTTTTGACTGTTTTGTTTATTTTTCAATGTAGTCTTTTCTTCTGGAAAATAATTATGGGCCTAGTGAAGATCAATTCCTACTGTAATTAGTCATTAATTTTATTCCAACCTCATTTCACAGATCCTTCTGAGTTTCTTAAGGGTCTGTGTAGTGCTTCACATTTTTAGATATCTTTTAACATCAATGCATCCAATGATGAAGACACATTCCTTAAGTCATCATTTTGATGACTGAAAATAAACCAATCTGCAGTCTCACTAGATGGCAATTTTCTGGTTTTAAATTCTTTTAGATTAAAATTGATGCTGGACAACAAACATTCTGTGTACAATTTTATATTTTCCTAATTATTTTAGTATACTTCCCAATATTATATAAAGTTAAAACATTAACATTTACTTAGTTTTAGGATTTCTAAAACAGTCAAAGTAATAGTTCTATTCATTCACAATTTTAAGATAATAGAGTGTCCATTTTGACCAAGTGAGATATTTAAAAATTTTTATTTGTCGTCCTTAAAGGTTGTGCTGGGGAATCAAGTCTAGTGCTTCATGTGTCTTAGTCTACTGTGGGCCTCTGATCCTGATGTGAACCCTGGTTTTATTTTCACACAACAGGAATACAGAAAAATTTCACTAGGAAGGAATTATTACTTGCTTACTTTCTCCAATATCTCTCGCATACAGAAAAGTAATATAATTCTAAACTGACTGAAAATGGTGTTCCTATTAGAGTAATTGTTTATTTTTTGTACCCCACTCTTCACTACGTCTTGTCCCTTTCCTATCCCCCCTTCCCATAAAACTTTACTGGATCCACTGGAAACCCACTTCCAGTTAGCCTCATCCTTAAAAAGCTCAACCTTAACTAACCTACCCCTGGTAGTCCTGCTCTAATCTTTCAAAGGCCTGACTGCAACCAGAATCCTTCCTGAAAGTCCTCCTCTGCTACAGGGAATGCCTTCTTCCACTCCACCCCTTCCTGGAATCCCTGCTCTGCACCACCAGAAACCAGGCCACATCCATATCTCCTCCTATGATCCACCTTGCTGCACCAAGAACCCTGCCTACATCGGGCTCCTCCCTCTAATCCTAACTTCATCCAACAGATACCCCATTCCCTCAAAGTCCCATTGCTCCCATATTCTATTACCTCCAAGCTCCTCCCATCCTTTTCATACCCCACTCCCAACCAGACTTCTCCTCGACCCCTCTTGGTTTCATCAGAAGCTCCAACCATAACTAGTCTACTTCTAAGTGGCCTAACGTCTCAAACCCAGCCATGAACCTACCTCTTCCCACAAAGTCCTTCAAGCTACACCAAAAACTCTCCACCACTCTATAACTGCCCTTGTAGCACCGCCTTGGTTGAGCAGAAGCATCTCACACAGCCCATCTCCTGCCTGGAAAGCCAGCCCTGCTCCACCACAGGCCTCTCTACCTCCCATATCTAATCTCTCAATGGCTGCATTGTTCCCGAGATGAATCCCCCCTTATTGGATCCTCCCGAAGATCCACAACCTACTCAACCAGTTACCCTGCCCATAATTACCCTACACTTCTGTAGAACTTCCACTCCTTCTCAAAGTCCCTCTTCCAATTAACCCCATCGCTACAAGCCCTGACCTACTCTAGAAAATCCCCACTAGACAACCCCACCACACTATCCCATCTCTCGACACCCACATTGCTCCACTGCAAAACACTGCATCTGTTGGCCTCCCTCTGGAAGCCTCACCAGGCTCAAATGTAAATCCCTGTCCCTTCATAGTCCCTTTTTGAAGGTTGCCTTGCCCCACTGGAAACCCTGTCCAAAGTCTAATGTCCTGCATTGCAACACTAAAATCCCCACCCAACCTTACTCCTCTTTTCGAAGTGGTGACTGGTTACACCAGATACCCTGTCCTAACTAGTCTAGTCCACTGGATCCTATTCCTGCTCTCACCAAGCTCTGGTCCGCAAAAATTCCTCCATACATTGTTTCTATATCCTGCTCTGCCAGAAACCCCACCTCCACCCTAACACACTCCCCAAAGGCCTGCCATTCTCCAACAGAAACCCCGCCCCTTACTAGCCCACTTTTTCCTAGCACTGCTCTGCCCTCTCACAGACTCTGAAAAGCCTCTCCCTCATAGCTCCGCATTCCTGCACCAGAATGCCTTCATTCTCTTCCATGCCTTATGGGAAACCTCACCCTACATATCCCACCAGGGCTCACAGTGCTACACCACAACCCCTCCTCTAAGTAACCTCTTACTTTGTAGCCTTGTTCTTCCTTTTCAAAGCTCTGTCCCAAAGAGCCTCTTCCCCAGTGACCATGCCTTCTTCCACTGAAAACCAATCCACCTGCCAGTCTCCATCCTTAAGTCCCATCTACTCCACAAGAGACCTTGCTCCTAACAAGTCTAGTTTTTCCTGTTCCCTCCCTGCTGTCTCAAAGCCCTACACAGACTGGCTTTCACCCACAAAGCCCCGCCCTGCTCTACCACAGAGGCTGTGCCAATACCAACTTCTCACTTGAACTAGAGAGGTCTCCACGAGAAACCCCACACCACCTCATCCTTGAAGTTCCCACCAAGTAAGTTTTATTACAAATGTGATTTTGTGTGAAATGTGATATTGTGTGAAAATGTGTGAAGATGATTCCTCTAACTGGAAAGCATACTTTGAAGTATCAGTAAGGTTTCAGGAGTGATCATTTTATTTCTAGAATTTTTGTGCACATTTGTGTCCATTAATTTAAAAACATTAGTTATTTTAAATCCTTTGGTTTGGTTGAGGAAAGAGTATTAAGATGTAAAAAGATGACTTTCAAATCATCTCTCTAATGAATAATTTTGGACTTGCTTACTTTACTATGTACCAGAGTTCTTAGTAACAGAAATTCTCTACCAAATCCACTTTGAATTTACTCCTTTCACTAAAGTGCCCTTTGGAAAAGATTGAAGTGAGATTATACAGGTAGAATGCCAGAAATAAAAATGTATTTGACATCGTAACAAAATCATGATGAAGACCCTACCCAATGTGGTTTAAATTTTCTAATGAAAGGAACTTAAGCATATTTAACTGCAGACTTTCTGAAGACTAGAAGACAAAAATATAAGAAATGCCCTCTAATACCATGGTTCTGAAAACAAAGCAAAACCAAGGAAAGACAACATAATGAGACAGAAGGGAATGAGGAACTTGTACATGTGATATAGAATGGAAAAATACACTGAATCAGGTAAAAATAATTTGGGTCACAATGCCTTGTTGTTCAATATATTTCATTGTATATACTGTTCTTCATTAACCTGTGACTTAATAAAGGTCTCAACAGGGATCTGCCAAGGTAATTGTGTAGTTAGTCAATTTCATCATTTCAAGATCATCAGGATGATAAACTCCCACACACATTAACATACCTGCAACAGCACTAGACATACATTCCCATTGTTCCAACAGTTTAAGGCAAACCTGTATTTAACACAAGCTTTGTATGTGGTGTGCTATGGTTTTTTCAGGCTTGATACAAAATGTCTCTGCCCAGAAGTAAATGATGGTATTTATAGCTAAAATGATTTAGGGTCATTGTTAACTTCTAACGCGTGCTGAGGTTTTTATTTATACCTCTGCTTTTCCCTTTCTTTTTTCCTCCCTTCCTTTCTTTTCTTTTCTTTCTTTCTTTCTTTCTTTCTTTCTTTCTTTCTTTCTTTCTTTCTTTCTTTCTTTCTTTCTTTCTTTCTTTCTTTCTTTCTTTCTTTCTCTCTCTCTCTCTTTCTTTCTTTATTCTTTCTCTCTTCCCTTTTCTTTCCTCTTTTAGGAAATGAGTATGAATTTAGATATTTTGTTTGCTGAACAAGTATTCTATCTTAAAAATATCCTTTTTCGATTTATTTACTTTGCTCATAAGTTATCCATTTTGCTGAGGGGCAAACACAGGCTAAGTTCCTCACTTCTGTCTGCCAAGTAGCGAGGATCACAAATGCATTCCAACATGCGAATTTTTAGGATGATATGAGACTCTTATTATTTTCCTTGCACACTGGTTCTGATCTGTGATCCTCTCAAACTCTACCTCTTCAATTAGTGATGTGAGTTCCAGTAGCCTGCCCTCAGTATAGTTCGTCTAAATGAATTATTGAAGGCAATTTCACTTTAATCTCTGTTTTTGCCAGTCCAGGGGCTGTTATAGTTTTATTTCTAGACAAATTTGTGTTTATATGCACATTAGCTTTAAAATATTACTTTTCCCCCTTTTTTTCCATTTTAATTTTCTTGGTCAGGGGGCTTGAATTCTGGGTCTGGGCACTGTCCCTGGGCTCTTCAGATCAAGGCTAGCACGTTACCACTTGAGCCACAGTGCTACTTCTGGTTTTCTGGTGGTTAATTGGAAGGAAGAGTGTCATGGATTTCCTGCCAGGGATAGCTTTGAACTACTAACCTCAGATCTCAGCTCCTGAGTAGCTAGGATTACAGGCATGAGCCATTGGCACGCAGCTAAAAATGTTACTTATTTTAAGTTCTGTGATTTAGTTGAGGGAGTAACATGAGTGTCTAGAAAGTAACTTTCAAGTTACATCTCTAAATAATTTCAGAGTTTCATTTTCATATTTATTACAGTTTTTAATAAGAGAAACTCCCAAAGTAACAGAATAATCCTTCATTTTCTCCTTACCATAGGTACTATTGGATGAGAATGAGTGAGATCTAAGAAAATATGCACTTGAAATTATAAAAAAATATATTGAAAGTACATAAATAGCCAGATAACATAACGTGCTTTTCATTTTCTAAAGAAAGGAATGTCATGAAAGTATATTTATTGGCAGGCTTTTCACCATGTAAGTGTTATATAGCATTGGAGACTTTAAGACATGAACTGGTTCAGGTAAAATAATACTTTGGGAAAGTTATCTGTTCACTAAATTTATTCATTGTAATTTTTTATTTTTATTTACATGTCAGTTAATATATAAATGCATACATGTGTGTGTTATATATATATATATATATATATATGTATATATATATATATATCAGCAGTATCTGTCCAGTGAACTGTATGTTTATGTATGCTTAGGTAATTTCATCATGTCAAGATCATCAAGAAGATGGACTTCCCGTTTAAGGATTCAGGTGGACCTGTTGCAACAATGAGAAGTACAAAATGTCCTGTCAAAACCAGCTTTACAATGTCGGTGGGGGGGAGGGAGGGGGGGTATGATTGGGTGGGGGGGGGAGGGGGGAGGCTGGGAAGGGAGGTGAAGGGTAAAAAAAGGAGGAGGCTGCAATGCTTGGTAAGAAATGTATGCATTTTCCTGCCCATGTAATTGTAACCCCTCTGTACAGTATGTTCTCAATTAAAATAAAATAAAATAAAATAATAAAAAAAAAAGAAGATGGACTTCCATAAACCTTAACAACCCTGCAACACCGCTGCACATGTAAACTTAAGTGTTCACCATTGTAAGCTAGACCTGTGTTTTACCAAAGCTTTATATATATGGTGTTATTTTTTCATTTAGTCTTGACACAAAATGTGTGTGCTCCTAGAAATAAATGATGGCATTTATAACTACAATAATTTAGTGTAAATCTTTACATTGAACACATGCTCAGTATGAGTTGTTATTTCTTTCCTTTTCTTATTTTATCTTTAGGAAGTTGATTTGAGTTTTGATGTTGTGTTTGCCAGACAAGTATTCCACCACTGGAGTCATTCCACCAATCCTTTCTAGTTTAAGTTACTTTGCTTATAGAGTAGCAATTTTTGCACCCAACCCAAAAAGCAGGGATCATGATTGCATTCCAATATCCCTACCTAGTAGGTTGATATGAGTGATACTTTGCTTCCTAGATTGATTCAGAACTGTGATCATCTCAAATTCTCCCACTTTAGTTAATTGTGTGAGTTCCAGTTCTCCCTACTTCTAGAAGATAGAACAGACATAAATGATTACAGGTTATTTGAGTGAATCATTGGCTAACATAGGTGATTTGATATTCAAGTGTAGGGTACGTTTGAAAGTATAATCACAGTAGTCACATATTTTGCTAAGTAATTTTGGTTCACATTAATAACACATCTTGACCAGAATTAAGGACTTACTTTTGCTGTCTGTCAACTTGTATGTCATTTGGTAAAATAAACTTCATGTCTTCCATGTGGGATAAAGAACTTTGAATGGTCTGATGTGCTGGTTCACATCTATAATCATGGTTAGCAATCAGAAATAAATAGATCACAATTTGAACATAGCTTAACCAAAAATTTAAGAAGTCCCAATATTAACAAACAAGTGGATCATGTTGAATCATGCCATTAATCTCAGCACCACAAGAGTCTAAGTCTCTGCCTAATACCTATGTCACTTGAGTAACTGGCACTCTTGGGGACAGTCACCTCTACTGATGCAGAAATTGGGTTGAGAGTTAGCAAGGGGAGGGAGGAGTCTGCCCCACCTCCCTAGGGTTGACCTCACAGAATGCAGTGAGCAAGCTTGCTTTCCTCCTCCAAATGGCTTGAGATGCCATGCTGCTGAGTGTTCATTATTTGATTCCAGTGACTTGTGGTAGAGGTATAAGGAAACATTAAATAAATTTCACATATGCCAATTGAGCTGCTCTCCCAGCCTGTGAGTTCAACTCAGCAAGTGTTTATTATTTGAGAGTTGAGAATACTGAGGTAGGGGAGAGAGGGAGGGTGAGTGAAAGAGAGGAGAGATAGAGAGAGCTGGGCGCTGGTGGCTCACACCTGTAATCCTAGCTACTCAGGAGGCTGAGATCTGAGGATTGCGGTTCAAAGCCAGCCTGGGCAGAAAAGTCCGTGAAACCCTTATCTCCAATAAACCACTCAAAAACCAGAAGTGGAGCTGTGGCTCAAGCGGTAGAGTGCTCGCCTTGAGCTCAAGAGCTGAGGGAAAGTGCCCAAGCCCAGAGTTCAAACCCCACGGCCGACCAAAAAAAACAAAAAAGAGAGAAGGGGAGGGAGAAAAGAAAGTAAGGAAGGAAGGAAGGAAGGAAGAAAGGAAGAAAGAAAGAAAGAAAGAAAGAAAGAGAGAAAGAGAAAGAGAGAAAGAGAGAAGAGAGAAAGAAAGAAAGAAAGAAAGAAAGAAAGAAAGAAAGAAAGAAAGAAAGAAAGAAAGAAAGAAAGAAAGAAAGAAAGAAAGAAAGAAAGAAAGAAAGAAAGAAAGAAAGAAAGAAAGAAAGAAAGAAAGAAAGAAGGAAAGAAAGAAAGAAAGAAAGAAAGAAAGAAAGAAAGAAAGAAAGAAAGAAAGAAAGAAAGAAAGAAAGAATGAAAGAAAGAAAGAAAGAAAATAATTGAGAATGAATGAATTGTTTGGAGTCACGAGTCATATGTCAGAGCTACTACCTATATTTGGTGTTAGGTCTGTTCCAGGTAATGTAGAACCTATGCAGAAACCTTTCCACTTCTTGGCTAAGTTTCAAACCTTTATGTGTTGCCTAGTATTTGGCACACCTGGAGGCAGCCACCTCCTCCCTATCCTGTTAAGTCACAACCTGGTCAGCCTCTGGTCACACTTTCCATCTGACCAGAGGTGATTCCCAGAACGTGAAGTCACATCCAGATCCAGTGTGGTCAGAGTTTCCCCCAAATGGCCACACCTCATCTGGTCCTTCACGTAGATACATCCTTGCCCGAGGTTGGGTCGCCCCATTATTTTTTTACATGCCTTTCCACCATGTATGGCATGGGCAGCAGTTCAGTAAATAAACTTCTTTACCTGACTGAATACCGTGTGGTGTTCTCTTCATTGGCTACCTAATGAAACTCACCTTATTAATATACATTACACTTCAGAGTTTCTAGTTATGAATCCACGGATATTTTTGTGACACATGTGAGATCAGTATCTACAAAACATATTTACTAACATCATTTAACAGTATAATTCTGCCTGGAAACTTTAATAGCAGCTTAATTAACCATAAAGTCTATGTTGTTTACTTTGCTTTGCTCTGTTTTTGCTTAAAGTAATAGAAGAGTTGGTGAGACAATCTGTGTGAAGACTTAGGGTCTGTGTTGGAGGGGCAGAATGATGCAGGCTCCGGCCTCAGGATTATCTGAGGACTGTGATTGTGTATGTGGAAAGCTATTGGCATGCCGGACTATAGAGTGAATATGTTCTCTCTCCCTATCTCAAAGCTCATGTCAGACTCCTGGGAGGTGAGGAAGTAGCTCTTCTACTTACTTAAGCATAAACAGCTAGTCAAGCATTTTCCTGAGTACGGGGAAGTGGTTTGAGCTTGCTCTAAAATAGTTTAGATAAAAATATACAAAGACTTTGTCTCATTGTTTAAGCAAAATTGTTTCTGTTGAAATTCTTTGTGTTAATGTCTCCTGACTAAATCTTGGCAAAATAAACTTGCTTGTCTTTAAATACCCACTAGCAATAAAGCACAGCATGAAGTGGCAATTGCTGTTTGCACTCTGCAACCCCTGTGTCCTGGTGATTTTGCGGCACTTACTCAGGGACCCCAATGCGTTAGACGTTGACAACTGGCATCCAAACAGGGACCCTGCAGTGTTGAATTCAGGAAGGGATATTCATGTAAGTACTTTTAATTACAGGGTGATGGGACAAGTTAAGTCTACTCTGTACTTACATATGCTAAAATATTTACTTGCTGCTTATGGTGTAACTATTTCTTCTTTTGACATAGAAATGTGTATTAATGTAGTTAGGGAATGGAATCCTTGGTTCCCCGACGACGGGACGTTAGATGTTGATAATTGGAAATGAGTAATGTATAATAAAGAAAGAGCTGTTCGAGAAGGGGAAAGGAGTCCTGCTAGATTTTGATCCATTTGGGCTATTTTACATAACCTTTTTAAAGTTTTAAATGAGAAAAGATTAATAGCAATCTTAAAGAAAGAGGCCACCCCTTCTATTGTAGATTTACTATTGGACTCTGAGGTTAAGGACGCAATAGGTAAGGATGCATCACAATTAACAGAGAAAAAACAAGAGGTAAAGAAGGCTGAAAAGGAACAAACTGAAAGCATCAATAGAATGTCTGTGCAAATGGAATTGATTTTATCAAGATTACAACATATGGAGTTAGAAATTAGCAGAGTGAAAGGAGAATCTGAGAAAGTGAAAGTAAAACAGCCTTCCACTCCTCTGCTTGCCGAAGTAATTTTTACCTCGTCACTCCCTCACAAATAGAGGTCTCAGATAGTGAGTTTCATGATGAAATGCCTATTTTTTCTTATCCTGTAATTCGACCACCCCCTATGAATGGTATAGCTCAACCACCCAGATATGAAGGTGTTGCTGTCCATGATATTGGTAAACATAAGAAGGCAGTGACGTTGTATGTTCCTCAGTCTCATTATGTTAAGGAATTGCTTAATGGGCTTGCCCGACATTACAATAATTTTGCTCCTGAGGACTGGAAGATGCTTTGTAGAGCCTTGCTTAAGGAACCTGAATACCTACAATGGCAAATGTGGTTTACTGAGTTATATACAGAAAAGACTAGACACAATGCACAGAGCAATAATCCATGCCTGCAGGTCATAACCTTTCCCATGTTGAGTGGAACAGAACAATATGCAGATGCTCATATGCAAGTGAACTCTCCTGAAAAGATCCATGAGCAGTTACGAGACATAGGTATTGAGGCATGGGAGAGGATTCGGCTGGTAGGAGAGCATTATGGCTCCTGGACTAAAGGAATTCAAAAAACTAATATACCCTATGTTGAATTTTTATCAAGATTGACACTGTCCTTGGAACGTACTGTTGTGGGAGAGGCTGCACTGCAACAACTACTATGCATGTTGGCTTATGAGAATGCTAATGAAGACTCTAGACGAGCCCTATTGCCTATTAAAGAATCTGGGGATTTAAATACATATTTAAGGGCGTGTAAAGACATTACATCTGAATCCCGGCATATGCAGTTATTTGCTGAAACTATGGCCACTACCTGGCATGCTTTACATACCAAACCCTCTAATCTAAAATGTTTTGGATGTGGTCAAACGGGACATATAAAGAAGAATTGTAAAAAAAGGCTACTGATGTTAACAAGAGAGGACCAGGAATTTGCCCTAAATGTAAAAAAGAAAGCAATGGGCAAGAATGTGTTGATCAAAAATAGACAATAAAGAATTCCTATAAAAAATGCTTACCCTATGCAGGGAAACTCTCCATCTGGCCAGCCCCAGGGCCCAGAATTAATAACCGAGGGTAGCCAACCATTTTCCTTCCTGGTCCCTGCCACAGCCCACAGCGCTGCAATAGACACGCCGATTTATTCATCTACTGAGAGGCATATTGGTTTAAAACATGCTTGCATATAAGTATCAATTATGGTCATTCAAAAATGACAGATGCCACCTCCCCAGACATACTAAAATCATGGTTTCTAGGTAAGATAGGATTTTATGGTGGTACAAGTGTTGAGATATCTGGATGAGTCTAATGTGTATCTTGCACTGAATTAGGCAGGAAGATATCCAATATCATGTAGGATAAAAATGGTAGTGAGAAGATATTCCCTTGAGAAAGATATAGGAGGCTGCCAGAAGTATGGAGAAATTCAGATAATTTTGAAGGATTTAGAAATGCAAGCTCAAGTATGTCTCTTTAAGTGGAAGGGCAAAAGAAGGGGAAGAGAAGAAAATAACTGAAAACAGATCATTGTCCCAACTTAGAGTATAAAAAGCATAACCTATAACTTCCAAGTTAAAGAGAGACCAATATAATATGTCCCACTTAATTTAGATACATGCAAAATATTTACTTGGCTTTTTCCCACTTTAATGCTTCAAAATAAATAAAGACTTGTAAGACATGTTATGTGATTGTCATTACTTCAACCTGAACACTAATTGTGATGAGCCCTCTTTTTCTCAGTATGCTCTTGGAAAATACTCCCTAAATTGATGATGTTGTGACTGATTAGAGAGTCAGCATAATGGGTTTAATGCAGTTTTTTTCTCAAAGTATCCAAATATATTGTCTGACGCTGTACTTTGAACACACCCTCACACCTGAGCACATTAATTGAAATTGTACATCAGCATTTCCTTGGCACGTTTTACTTTGTGCCTTTGTCTTTTTTGCATGTTCCTTTTGATTGCTCTATTTCCACTTCATCTGTACAAACTGCTAAGAACATTGTTCAGCTACCACTTCTTGATTGCAAACACCCAGTCTATGTATGAAGGTACTTTGTCTATGTTAACCAACAGGGTAGTACTCACTCTCTGAGGAGAAAAGTTCCACAGTATAACTCTATGCCAACATTAGAGGGTGTAGAATTTAAGGCATTTTGAGACAAACAGTGATATTTGAATTGAAAGGCTCCTTAAGGACATTTTCTTGGAGCGCATTAGTTTACCCAGGAGAAATATAAATATCCACACACTTTAGAGCTAATTAGTAAGTATCTGAATTAACACTCGATCTTAGATGTTGTGTTATTACAAGTCACCATTGTATTATTGTTACATCAGAATCCTTCCCTACATGAAAATGTGTATCAGAAAATGAAAGAAAGGCATTAAAACAAAATGTCTTATCTTTTTAGGCATTTAGTCCTTGTGTTGAGGGTAATGTCTGAACTCTTCCATTCAATAAAAGTTTGAAGTTTATAAGAGCACTTCCTACATATAAGAATTTGTGGCAGGTTCATTGAGAGGGTTATTTCAGCATGGAGATATCCCTAACAAGAATTATATTTAAATAGAGTATATGGCAGTTATGACGTATCAATGGCTATTGAGGCATTTTCTATTCTAAACAAGAATAAATTTGCGGAGTCTTTAGTAACATAAGTAAAACTGTATGTTCAACCTATACTTGGTATTACTTGTCCTACATTTATAATGATTAGGCTGATAAGATACCCAAACATATCTAACGATATTTCAATAAAATCCCAAACTGATGTAGATACATGGGTCCCTCATTGGAACTGCAGGGCAAATTAGGCTTGTCTGTGTTATAGTTCGATCCATAATCTTCTGGTTAAACAGTCTTCAAATATATTCACAGAATATATGTAAGTAAAGTTCATGACAGTTACATCTGTATAATACTTCTAAGGTCAGGATAAAAGTATTTGTTCCCAACATTTAAAACCAACAGGATCTGTTGAATTCATGGATCTAGAATTTTATGGCTTCACATTCACATCTCAAAATTTCATCAATATGACTTACATCTCTACAATTTCACCAAAACACTGTTCTTATTGAACTTGTCTATGTCCTTTTATTTTTCAAATCCAAATAGCATATTTCCTTCAATGTCTCTGTAACAGTTTTGACCTTTTCTTCCTGCCAATTCTTTCCTTTCTTTACTTCTGTAAATCTGTTTTTATTACTTTCTTGTTTCCTTATCTCTTTCTTCCAATTTTGTCCACACTGGTGCTCACATTGCTACACTTATGTCATAACTTTTCTTTTCCTCTTCCCTTTAATAATGCCCCCAATTTTATCATTCTTTTTAATATTCATGGTCATGGATATTTTGATGATATCTAAACAGTCCTATCTTTGCATCTGTTTAATATAAACTTTAGAACTATTAGAGAGTATTTTCCCCGTAATCCATCATTTTCACCTGTAATCCTTATCACCAAGAATATCACTCACACATTTGATTGGCCATAGATGTAGAACCCTTTAGATTTCTTCTTACCCTTCCACTCCCACCAATTATATAAGATGAACGATCAAGATTTTCTCAGTTTCTGTTACTAATTTGAATTCTTTTATTTTGTTGTTGTTTTTGTTGGTTGAGGAGCTGGACCTCTGGGCCTGTGTGCTGT